>NC_137135.1:18442674-19042674 GCF_949319135.1 Squalius cephalus
TGTCAGGCTACTGTAATGACTTTCTGATTATCTGTCTGTCCGTGATGAATGAGATGGAAATGTACCTCTGTGGCCAAACAGGTCTCTGGATCCTCGCCAAGTGGGTACGTCAAGGGGTTATGGGCACAGGCTGACCAACAAACCTTTACCATAAGTCACACTTTGGACTTGAGCAGTTTATCATTTCAAAGAGTTTGTCTCGCCACAGCATACAATAGCTAGCACCAAGCCATTACTCTAGACAGGAGGAAGTGACATTTTACAGGTTAATTTTTGATCATTGAGGAAGGGCCATCAAGAGTATTTTGGTTCTAAGTAGGAACTCAAAAATGTAATAATACTAGTCATTCTTTGGTATCTGTACACCGCTCACATGTATATTTACACAGATGAGCGTTCAAATGCGCTTCTCGGTCAATAATGCCCATCTCTGAAAGATTGAATATGTGTCAATGTATGGGATTTTGAAATATAAATTCAGCCTAATAGGGCCTCTGACTGTCAATTAGTTAAATTTTTGTAATTATTAAATTTAATTTATTAATTTAATTTTTTTTTAAAAGATTAATGATTGGAACTTGAAGGCTGCATGCCATTATGTTGTCTTTAGTTGTAATTTTACAATCATATTTAATCTTATAGTGAGTTATATTAAAAATAAATGGCACGTTTGTTTTTGCTGTGGTATCTTTTTTTCTGCTGTTATATAAACTAGTAAAACAGCTACACTGTGCTGTTTGAGTAAGGGGCTGAAAGGAAAGGTCAGGCTTTGTGTCACTGACCCTGTTGTAAATGACATTGACATTAGATGGTTAACCAGAGTGACAGTGATAGGCCACCTGATCAGGTCTGGATACCTGAGAGACGAGTCTAGTCTCAGTCGTCACTCAACCCGGACCTCCATCGGCCCCTCGCTCTCCAGCTCTTATCTCTCCTCTCTGTCACTCCCTTCCTCCCTTTGTGTATTTGAGGTCCTTGTTCATCCTCCCCTGCCTATCTAGTTGCTCATTTACTCCTGTGGCTGCCCAGTGTGGACACAGTAATGACATTCTGATTGTCTGTCTGCAAATGAGAATGAAATGGGTGTCTGAAGAAATTGCCATGTGTAGAGCCATCAATTGTAAATTCGGGATGTGGGGGGGGGGGACTTCAATGCCTCCGCTGACAAATGCTTAAAGAAGGAAACATTTTGGCTGTGTGAATGCATGAAATTACACTCCTGCATTTTAATTGACCCCATTAAAGGCATCAATTAAAAATGAAACAATACGTAGAAAGCCTGTGCACCTTCCAACAATTTAATTGAAATAAAGAGTCCTGTCCCTATTACAGAATTGTGTTCTTTCAAAGCTTCTCCAATCCTCTCTATTCTCTTTCCTATTGCCTGACCAGTGGCCTAATGTTCAAAACTTTGTACAGCTGAATAAGTCTGAGCCTGTCGTCTTATTATGAGAATTTTTCTCTTTAAACTCAATCCAAGTGTTAAGATAAAAAGTCCTGTGCAGCCTTTAAGATTAGAGATTGCATAAATTTGCTACTTGAGAGAGAAATTACATGAAACATTTACTGTGCTTGTCTTTGCATGATGAAGCAAGCTCCATGTGACAATCTGGTAGTTTAATGAAAAATAAACATGTTTTGTAATTTCTCTCTTATTCGCTGGACTTTTGCATATTTCAACTCTCAAAAACACAAAAAAGAAAATGTTCTGTGTGTATTGTTTTATAGACTTTACAGTATTTTCCACTATAGTGTTCTGTAGAAAACAGTTACTTTAATAGAATGTAATATTGTATAGAATGATACAATTTATATGTCTATGTGTGATACCGTCACAATCTCCAATTACCAGTTCAGTCACCGCAGCACACTACGTTACTCAGAAACCCTCCTGACTCACACATGCTCACGCTCCACAATCCCCACACCGGTCTGCGATTACCCTCATCAGCACCTGTCTATATAAGATAGCACCAAACACACAGGCCAGGGCTGCGCTTCCCGAAACCTTCTTAACGCTACGTCGTTCTTAAGTTACACCTTAAGCTGTACCTTATCGTTAATACGTGTTTCCCGAAACGTTCTTAGTTAAGTATACCTTCTGTAAGTCATACGTTCGGAAGGTTGGTCTGGACCACTCTTAGCTTTACCTTATCACTGTTGCAGGTCTATACGAATATAATCCAGATGTTTTAATACACCCAGACAGTGTTCAATTAGGCTAATTCAAGTGTTTTCATGCAAAGAATAAAATTGTCATTACACTGATTGTTGTTAGAATTTTAATTATCCAAAGGTACATCAGCTGACAAACCATTAAAGGCTTAATAGTCTATTTAAAGGGAATGATTGTGGTGGGGAGTTTGCTCAAACTATGGCAGCGATACAGCGAATAGTTGTTCTAAAAGACGGCGCCGTCTGCGGAGCGCTTTTAAAGGCCAGTGAAGGCATAGGCTACTGTCAGTTAAGACCTATTCGGACGCTAATTGTTTCTCATGGGCTCGTACGGTATTCCATTATGTCAGTGTTTTTTCTCACCCAACCCGCGTAAAAATTAATTAAAATTAAAATTAATACCTACTGTTTTTTGACAAACAGGTCGTGGGGTAATTTAATTGCCATCTAAATCCACATCTCTGAGTTTACAAGAAGAGATTCAAAATTCACTGTTTAAATCGTTTTTGATCACTGCCGAGCACCGTACGTAAGATGTGCACTTTTATTACTGAAATGCTGGAAAGTATTTACAAGAACAATATTTCATTGCAGCTCCACCTCAGCGAACAAAAAAAAAAAAAAGGGAAATAGAAGAAAGCACGTAAAAATTTGAAATGGTCATTATGGCAGCAGTATATGATAAAATTTTACAATATGTAGGCTAGGATATTATAGGCTAGTATAGTTTGAATTATTTTTTTATAATATCCCATGAGTCCTAATAAATGCAATTTCAACTATTTCTAAAGTGCTTCTTTTATAAAGAACACCGCTTTCTCACATAACGCAGAGAAGCAGCCCCTGCATGAGAGAATAATTGATTCTCGAGCCATCGATATCAACCAATTCAGCAGCATCGCCACAGACAGCACCTGGTAACGTCACATGTAAGAAGGTCAGGTATGGTTCGGGGAACACGCCCAGAAATGGTATACCTTTAGTTAAGTTATACCTTAAGACTCTTCGTAGCGCGCTAAGAGACAACGTTATCGGGAAACGCAGCCCTGGTCTGGTCTGGTAATTCCTAACTACTTACCTGTCTACCTGCCGCTGAGACACTTACCCGTGCGATCCTCTCAGCAGTCTTCAGTCTTCTCCAGTCATCTGCCATCTCCATCTGAAACCGATAAGAACTGTCATTCACTGCTATCATCAGACAACTTATCCTTTCACTCAGTTACTCACCTGCTCACGTCGCTTGTTCTCTGCACACCTGCAATAAACCTATTGTTTGAATATTACTTGTGTGTTGCATTCTTCTGTTCCGTAACCGTTACCTTCATTTTAAATATGCTTAAACAAGAATCAGCATCTCAACTACAACAATCAGTCTCTAATCAGTTCTGCTACTTGAGCACTCCACTCATTTTTAATAGAATTTTAACATTCAAATAAATCACTTTAATTAATATTTTTAAGCATTAATGCTCTCAAACTTTAACAGATGTAATTGTCAGAGGACTCAAATCCCCATTGGTTTTAATTGCTCTGTTATTAATTCTAGCTATGCAAAAGGCTGGCGCATTTGAACAGTACATTAGACAGAGAGGGGTCATTTGGCTGTGTCTGCCAATATGTCAAATCCTGACAATGGTGCCTGGATTGATTTCACTGTATTTAACCCTTACCACACACTGATTAAGAAGTGCTATACAGTACATACACTGTAGGTTGTCAGTGTTATCAAACAAATCATATTATATATTGTGTGTGTTTCTGACTTAATACTTTTAAGAAAATAAAATGCCTGAAAGTTAGCTTTATTTATTTATTTATTTAAGTACCTTGATGTAATAAAAAGACATAAATGATTCATACTTTTTTAATTTTTATTTCTAAAAATGCTAAAAAGTACCATTTTAAGTCCTTAACAAAACTTTAAGGTTTATGGTATCATATGGTAATACCATGTTAGTTTAATATATACAGATCCATGGTACTGCATGATTATCATTTTATCATATACTGTAATATTTACATAGTATTCCATGTCATTATCATCATATGGGGCACACTTTGCCCTGTTATGGAGGGCTGAAGGAACAGTGATCCATGGTGGACCCAGGCGATAGGGCCATATGGTGTAGCATGTTGTGTCATTAGCGTAGAAACTTGAAGGGGACACCAGTGTCTTAATTATCTCCAGACAGCCTGCAACACTCAAACCTGCAGAGAGCGAAACCTCTCAGTGCTTGCAAATGCCCGCACAAGCATTAATGCATGGTGAAGCTATAAAAATGCTAAGTACTTTCTATCTGATATGTTTGATTTAATAGTGCAAATTTAATTAGTTTTGTAAATATGGGCTGGCAAGCAAGGTTTTTAATTCACCTCACTTATACTCATTCGCCTAATCTTTTGGGAGCTTTCACACTTAAATCCTGATTTATAACTGCATAATTCAGGTAGCCTCTTTTCAGTTACAGTGCTATTTTCAGTATGGATTGGTTTGTAGTAGTTCTAATGAATTGTATTCTAACATCTCATATGTAACTCTTTTAATTTATTAGCCATTTGTGTGTTTGTTTTTCCTCTTGCTGTTTCAACAATAGATACATGCAATGTTCTGCTATGAACAGTGTTTAATTTGTCAGTTCCGAGGTCCCGGAACAACAGGAAAAAATGTGCATAAGAAATCTTGAATGGAAACTGTTTACTTCCCTGGAAATTCTAGCGATGACTTTCATTTCAGAATTAATTAATATTATTAAAAACCGTCGGTGTATGAATGAGTGAGTGAATGGGTGAATGTGAGGCTATATGTAAAGCGCTTTGGTGGCCATAGGTCTATGAAAGCGCTATATAAATGCAGTCCATTTACCATTATTAATAAGATATTGAAACTTTAAAACACGCAGACAAAACATAATAAAAAAAAAACATTTGTTGTTTCCGGGAATGCTTCTGGGAGCACAATATGCGTTCCTCCATCATTATGACTTACTGTAGCATTGCGGATCTAAGATGCATTTCAAAAGTGTCAGTAAATCTGGTCTTCAGCACAGTTCATGTTTGTATTCGACTTGTTCGACTCTACAATCTGGCTTTGTTTTTTTATAACACAGAATTTCAGAATGATCACAGCAAAATTTCAGATTCAGTGGTTAGTCCGAAGTTGATTCTAGTCATGAATGATTATTCAAAATGACTATTCAGTCACATACATTCAGTTTTATATTCCTAATCAATTCACTTGGAGTTTCTTCTGTAATGTGTTTCCATCACTGTTTGTGCAGATTTTTGTCAAATAAAAAATTATCCATCTTAAGCGAATAGCCCAGTTTTTCATAAAACAACCAAAGATGTATATATGCGACCCATTAATATACCGTACTAATTAATCCCATTATTCCAGCAGCCAAATTGCATCCATAAGTTTCAGAAAACTGCTTCAGAAATAACAGAAGTGCATCTAAGTTTATTTATTCTAAATGCTTGTCATGCGTTGGAAATGCAAATAGCGGTCAAATCCAATATCATCATCAAAACATGGCATGGACCACTTTGTAGCTGCATTTTCCCCATTTCTTAATAATTTTTTCATAAAATTAACATGGATATATAGCAAATGATTTACATCTTTGTTGATCCTGGAACAACATTACAATCAACCATTCAGATCTGAGGGACAAGTTTATAGTTTAGGTGTTTCTACACCAGTGTGATTAACCTGTCATTACCCTCTGAATTTAGGGATAAGTTAGGAGGGTTAGGAGTAGGCATAGGGTTAGTAATACATTTTCGTACAGGAATGTTGCAGGAACATGACTGAACATGGCAAAATCACAGTGACGCAGTGTTTTGGTGTCTGAAATTGTTGCACACTTTCCATGAACTGAATGTTTATTTTATAAAATGTGTATTACTTTCACATTGAATTAAATGTGATTTATTTTTGTATATGTTTTCCATGTTTGATTCTCAGGTCACGTTGAAGTTTCGGAAAGACACGAGAATGCAGCAGAACCTGCCACGCACAACTCATTAAAGACTCAATTAGACATGGATTGAAAAACTACATCTGTAAACTGGTGAGTAATTCATCATACTTCTGTTTATTAATTTTGTAATATACTTAAACACATAAATAGTGTAATTAAGCTTTAGTTGATTCCATGCCTCAATATTTCAAATTTAGTATTTAAATGAAACAATCACCAATTATTGTCAGCCAAGTTAGATTGATACAATGCGGTTAAAAATTATGTACACACCATGAAAAATTCCAAACTTTTTTTGTCCTGAAATAACTTCACCTGGTTTTTGAAGGCAGCATAAATGTATCCTTAGCTGCCTTTGAGATCCCAAAATCCTGTGCTTTCCATTCTGTGACAGTTAAGCTAAAAAATAAAGGTGGCGTCTGAAATTTGCGGTTAGTAGTTATGTAGTAGTTAGTTATGGCCAACATTTTCCCCTTATGATGTCATTTCAAGTTATAAATCAATATTGTAGTCATTAAATATTCACAGCAAGTCAGCTGCCTATAGGTTTTTGGACGCAGCTTAGGTTTCAGACCACTAGCAATCTCCCAAGGATGTCTTCCTCCAAATTCACCCAAAGTACAGAGTTCAAGGTGCTTCAGGAAGTCTTCAATGACTCCAAGGTGTCATCATGGTATCTAAATGCAGCTTTAGGAACAGTCAGATCAACTCTACATCAGAGCTCAACAAAGGAAGAAGGCTCTGCTCTCAGAAAAGAATATGAAGGTAAGGTTGGAGTTTGCCATCCAACACCTACATGAGTAACAGGAACAGAACTCTGAAGCACGACGATGGTGGGTGTGTTGTGGTTTGGAGGTGTTTTGCTGCTTCTTGGACATCATAAAGTCAACTATGGACTCTATTTTATACTAAAGAATGTAAGAAGGCCGTCTGTGGTCTATTATAAAATGATAGCTTTATTATATAAAAAGAAAAGAAAAGATGCTGAACTGTCTTTACTTTTCAAAAACATGCATTCAGTACAAGCTGATAGATAGAGAGACAGAGAGAGGGGCAGGCAGGCAAGATAGATAGATAGATAGATAGATAGATAGATAGATAGATAGATAGATAGATAGATAGATAGATAGATAGATAGATAGATAGATAGATAGATAGATAGATAGATAGATAGATAGATAGATAGATAGATAGATAGATAGATACATACATAGATACATAGATAGATACATACATGCATGCATGCGTAGATACATAGATAGACTAAGATAATTAAAGCACTGCAATTGTGTTTGTATGTGAGCTGGAGTTTTATGTTTGCTGAATTATGCTGTGTGAATGTGCGCTATGAAGCTGTGCATGTCTGTAACAACTAGAGGCATGTTGCCTGTGGCTGGCAGAGGCCCTGGCTAAATTATGAATGTGTGTGAGAATGGAGTGTCTGTTTTTTTTTGTTTGTTTGTTTTTTTTTAGTTTATTTGAAGTATTCAGGAAATATTCATGAAAATTTCAGGAAATAGCAGTAACTAACCGTGCAGCAACACAATGAAATGCACGTCAGCCAAATCATGACAACAAAAAACACCCTTTAGAATATAAATGTTTAATGTGTAATTTGCTCTTCACATTTTCTAAAGCATATTCAATGACACAAGAACAGGAGTATTTTTTTTTATTATTTTGGCGAATAGCTATTCTAATTTTACCTGTGCTGATTTCCTTGACAACATACTGAAAACTAAGCAAATGTAAAAACTGGTAATTTGTTGAGTATGTGCTGTACATCATGAAGGGAAGTTGGTTGGTGAAGGTTTTGTGCAGATGATAAATCATATGATTGTAATATGAAACATTTAAGACACAAATTCACGTTTCTTGTAGCTCCCAACAACGTAGGTCACTCTGTTTAAATAAAAATGAAAACACTAAAGAGACAAATTGAACCGCATCATTTGGGTTGGTAAAAACAGCATTGTTTGCATGATTATTTTCAATCTCATGAGTTTCTTTTTTTTAACAGCCATTTATTTCAATTTATATTTTATTCCGTGGCAGTGGCTGTCTAGTTCTATAAACATATTAAATGTGCTTTAGTTTTTATTGATTTATTTATTCATTTACTTTTCATAAAGAGCCATTTGTGCAGTTTAGCAAAAGGAGTTTAGTAAGGAGTTTTTTAATATCTGGTGTCCTTGGACTGGAGACACAGTTTTACAGCTTTGAAAGCTTTCCATTACAGCCATTACAGCTGTTTTCATTGTACAATGCACTCTTTTAATCCAAATGCACCTTTTTTAAATTGTGCCCCCTTTAATTATTTAATCATAACTTATATTAAAATAAATTAATTTTAATTTGATCTCAGCAGCACCCAGTTGTTGACAGCTTCTGAAAACTGTAGACAATTAATTATTGTAAAATCTCTCACCTTTTCCCCCCACACTCAGACACTGACATTTTTGCAATTTGATTCAGTGATGTCATCAGTGATGATGCACAAGTCACACATGATGTTTATATCCCAGTATCAGTTTCATGTCACAGGTGCTTGTGTCTGTTGAGGCACGAATGTATGTATATATAGCTGCTCTGTTAAACACAGACTGGCATCAGGAAATCACAGTCTCAACTGTCCCGCATCTTGTGCTGTACTACATCCCATCGCCCTCTTCTCTCAGTGAGTTGACCTGAAATCAGGGCTGTGGGTGAGGGCATCTCTCTGACACACGCTAGCACAGCTTCTAGTATCACACACAGGTACACAAACACATTGACAGTAAAGATATCCTGCGGCGGCCTGAAATACTAGCTGAAATCAGACACCTACTCTGCTCTCTGCCAAACTCAATGTTGTCAGTGTGTGCGCGCGTGTTTGTGTGATGCATCTACTTTTAAAAGCCCTTACCTAGCAGGAAAATATTGCACGTCAAAAATATTACATTTATTCTTAGATGCTTGAAGGTTGGTCTTGTTATGCTGTCATTTGAATAGTTGCTTCTATTCATTTTCTCACCGCTTCCTCTTTCATTCCTGACATCTACAGATCACTACAAATCACATTTAGAAAAAATAATAAAAAAGTTTGCTTGCAAACATCATAAAGTATAAATGTCTCAGAGAGACTACCACTTGTTTTTTTAACCTTTTCTCCACTATGAAGAAATTACTCCTGAAAATGAACTCTGACAGACAAACAAACAAACCCCTTGTGGCACAGCTGTCATAGAGGATCAGCGGAAAGGACGACTATTCCTGGAGCTCTTCAGGAAACAGTAGGAGCACTCGGGCCACTTGCAAGACATCCTGCTAGTGAAGGGGCCATCTCCCTCTCCATTTCTTCTCCGTGGCTTCCTCCCTCCATCTCATTCTGCTCTCAAACAGTGGGATACATTTCCACATGAAAGCTGAGAGGGAGGAGGAGGCCACTTGGAGTGTTCTACTCTTCCTCTGTTTCCATGGAGATCATGTGCGGCGTGAGCATTGTCCAGTTTGGATGGATGGAGTGGTCTTGTTTCGGATGCTTTCTTCGAACTTGATTACTTTAAAAAGCATCTTGAGAATTGATTCGTACTGTATATGAGAAGTGCCAGCGGAGGAAGTTCTTGATGGTCGAGCGGCCTGCATTTTCTGATGTGGGTCACTCAATCAAACACATCCACTTGTAACTGAGCTCTCATTTTCATGCATTAAGAATGTCAGTGTGCCGGCTCCGTGGCACAGCAGCAGTGGCCACGCTTGTGACGTCTGTTGCAGCGGTGAGGCACTGTAAGGATGTAGGATTGAATCCTGTCTCAGGAAGCTTAACCAAAAAATCTACATTTTTACATTTTTCGAAATGTGATATATCATCTAATATAATCAACATATCCGATTATTAATAAAGTATCAATTTACTTTAAAAGTAGGCTTAGAAATGTTTTCTACCTTTTCATTAGTAATACTTGTAAACTTTTACACAGTGTCTCCTTGCATAGAAACTTTTTTCACTAGCAAACTCTTGTTCCTTCTACTGTCTTTCCCTCTTTCTGGACTTGACCTTTTAGCAGTGAGTTCATTCAGATGGAGCTTCATGTGGCCAATCACACTTTCCAGCCTAGCAGTCTGCCTCTGCTAGCCGGCCAGTATAGGAGCGATGAGGAGCAGGATGTGTTTGCTAGGGTCAGGCCCTTTATCTAGCCTGAATCATTGAGACTGGTGCTGGGAGGAAGCTACAGTCCAAAAATTCTCTGCTCTGACCTGTGGCTTTTTTATTTTATGACAGTACAGACCTTCATAGTTTATAACCTGGTTTCTTAGCTGTCAAAACTATATATTTCAGTAATAACAAGTCTCTGAAGAGGCTGTGCAGGAAATCAGCCCCAAAATAAATAATCTGATGAACCATGGTGTGAAATAAGGATAAGAGCGAGTTAGAAATGAATAAGATTTGTATTGTGTAATTTACACCTTTCGATAACTACAATGTAAATCAAATTTTTCACACTTGAACTTCCTTTTTAGATGTGTGTCTGCAGATACAGGTGAGAGCAAGCTAACAACCTGAGAAGAATTTGTTTCCCTCTGTGTGCAGAGTTTTTTTTTTTTTTAAGACTGAAGTCTGAATTTCAATCACCTCTGTGTTTGACAGTCGAAAGGAAAAAAAGACGGTGTGTGATTTAAAGGGCTAAATCTCAGTTTTGTCTGTCTGTGTCTAAATGCAGATGTCATTGAAATGTGAATTTGTATGAGCACCGACAAGAAGCCTCAGACTGCACAGGTTACATCACCACATCACCGTCTGCCCCTTGCTGACCTAATCTGTCCCGACATTTTCCCCAAAAGCTGTTTGAAACCCCGACCGTGGACTGTTCCAGATGTCCCTCTTCAAATGTCCACCTTCCTTTCTCGTATATGTAGTGTGCTCTGAGGTCACTTCAGTTCCCATCCATCTCCAAATATCACTGTGTTCCCTGAGTCCTTGCCATCAACTGTCTGGGTTTGGGACTACCACTATTTAATATGCAAACTGTTAAAAAGAAAATGAAAACATTGGCATGTTTGATATATCACACTGTAACATCTGTAATAAAGTGCAGCTCGGCCGGCTTCTAGTTAGAGCGGCTGTTTATATAAACATCTGACATTTAGATGCTTTGTTATTGCAGATTCTGTTGAGGTCTGCGAAACAACAGAATAAAATGCAGCCCACAGAGTCAAGCAGGCAGAATGTTTGTATTGGTGGGGGAATGAAGGGAAAAAAGTTACATTTGGTTCTCGTAGGATGATTTTGGAAAGCGAGCGAGGAGGAGAGGTCGGAAATGCAGAGGTAACTGGGTGCTTTTGTGTGCCTTTGTTTTTTTGCAGTGTTTTTGACTGTAAAACAGGAGCACAGAGGACCGATCTTCAGTGTAATTAGCTTCTATTGATTCCAGTGATTGGACTGCATTCACATCGTGTTAGTGTCCCCCAGCTCTTCACAGTTGAGGTGCTCCACCAATATCCTCTAATTAAAGTTAGCATTAAATAGCATTCACAACCCATTTCAATTCAGTAACGTGATGCATTTCTGGGTGAACAGGATGTTCAACAAGAATAAATGTATGGAGAGCCTTGATTTTATCCATCAGGATAAGATTCAACCATATCATGAACAGTATAGGCGTTATGTACTAAAATGAAAGTTTGTGGTGGATTTAGGAGAGCCTTTCTGAAGCACCCAATTTTGATTAGTTCACACTCAGGAATGTCTTGACATATACCAAGGTTAAAGTTTCTCTTTAAATATGTCATTGCATACTTGTCATAGCATTTGCAACTTTATCTGGCATTAAATGTATGGCATGAAGTACTGGCTAGAGTTTAGAGAGTGCAGTGCTACTGAAGTAATAAAGCAGTAGCCACACCATTAACCAAATGACATAACTTTTGTTTCCCTAAAAAACGTATTTTTCCATCCATCCATCCATCCATCCATCCATCCATCCATCCATCCATCCATCCATCCATCCATCCATCCATCCATCCATCCATCCATCCATCCATCCATCCATCGTCTAATTTCACTGTTAATTCATGTTTGTTCATAATACATAAATGTTCATTCATACAACTTGGGATGTTAAAATGCATTATGTAGAAATTAACATGAACTTGTAAATGCTGTACAAGTATTGTTCATTGTCCATGTTAGCTTTTTCTTTCATTTTAATGTATAGAACTCAAAAGTGATTCCGGTAACACTTTACAACAAGGTTCATTAGTTAACATTAGTTAACTACCTTAGTTAACATGAACTAAAAATGAACAATACTTCTTCAGCATGTATTAATCTTAGTTAAAGGTCCCATTGCATGAAAATTTCACTTTATGAGGTTTTTTAACCTTAGTATGAATTTCCCTAGCCTGCCTATGGTCCCCCAGTGGCTAGACGTTTTGATGGGTGTAAACCAAGCCCTGGGTATTTTTGAGAAAATTAAAGCTCAGACGGGCGAATCTAGAAATCTTCCCCTTATGTCGTCATAAGGGGAAAGGTTACCTCCCCTTTCTCGTCTTTGCCCGCAAAAAGAATTTGGCCCGCCCATGAGAAAATGAGCTGTGCCAGTGCGATATTGGTTTTTCCTCGAGAGACATTATGGCTTGCAAACGAGCGAAGCATGGCAGTTGCTCAGTGTTTGGATGTACAAATGAACACAAAAGTATTTTTTTAGTTCCTTCATCCGAGCCTCTGAAGAACCAGTGGGTTATGTGAATTTCTGATGTGTAATTGTTCAAGTTCAGACAGATAATCTTTCTCTCAAAGTCGTTCAATACTGTTTATGCATCAGTAAATCAAGCCAGTGACTAAACGATCAACTTCACGTCGTTTCTCTTAGTAGGATGAAAATAATTTTACTTAAACTGTGATTAATATATATACAGAAAGCGATCAAAGAACAATCCAATCGCCCAAGCTGTCAATCACACAGTGCGAGTTTATCTGGACACTTGCCAAAACTCGTTATGAAATCAATGACACTGTTACACTGCACAACAAAGCTCTTACTGTACTTACCTCATGTTTGCATTGGTGAAATCATTAGTGAGAGTGCAGAAACTGCGTTGCAATGATCAG
This sequence comes from Squalius cephalus, assembly GCF_949319135.1. Taxonomy (NCBI): domain Eukaryota; kingdom Metazoa; phylum Chordata; class Actinopteri; order Cypriniformes; family Leuciscidae; genus Squalius; species Squalius cephalus. The sequence continues at coordinate 18,455,923 of NC_137135.1, forward strand.
ATCTTCATTCACGCGATCAACAAGCTGTCATCTGCTCAATGCTCATCACTGCAACCTTTTTATGTGATGGGAATAGATCTAAATATTTAAAAAACTTCTCACGATTCGTTAATACCGATAGATGTAATAGTAAAAACGTATAATAGCAGTAATAGTAAAAGTTTTCGAGAGAGTTCCACATGTAATGCAAGATATTTCATATGCAAGCATGTCAGCCAATCACAGCAGTGGGCATTTACACTGAAGTCTCACAGCAGACACGCCCCTTCAAACAGAGTGTTCAAATCAGAGGCTAAAATCAGGCTAGGAAATATGCCTTTTATTTCTAAATTATAACAACTTTTGATCTAAAAAACATACTAACATTATAAGGGCACCCCAGGAAACATTCTAAAATAATAAAATAATCCATGCAATGGGACCTTTAATATTAATTTCAACATTTACTAATACGTTATTAAAATCAAAGGTTGTATTTGTTAACATTAGTTAATGCACTGTGAACTAACATGAACAAACAATGAACAACTGTATTTTTAACTAACATTAACAAAAAGTAATAAATACTGTAACAAATGTATTGCTAATTGTTTGTTCATGTTAGTTAATACATTAACTAATGTCAACTAATAGACCTTAATGTAAAGTGTTACCGTGTTACTAAATGTTTAGCAAAATAGATAAATAAGACAGATTGATTGTCTGTATCTGCAATATTAAATAGCTCACCTAAAACATGCTGTTTTCAGCTGTACATTTCACATCCATCATGAATGCCTTGTGCTTGTTTCGATGCCAGTCATTTTAGAAATTGGCATATAATTCTGCTGCCATAATGACCAGCTGAGGGGTTTCAAACTGAAACTGTCTGTTCCAATCTACACCTCCCGAGCCTCGTCAAACATGAAATTAAGATATTCCTCATCCGAAATCCCAATCTTAGCGACACAAGAGATGATTTGGAAAGCAGATCAAATCACAAGGAGAAAGATGACGATCGAAGGTTTTCTAATCGCCACCAACAAACCTGACTAAATGATTCGCTATTCTCTCTGATTGTGCTGATGTTCCGGGTGCTTCAGTCTCATTAGCGCAGATGATATGCATCTTACAGTCTTCATATTGTCAGATGAATAAATTGTCTCCTGATTGGAGCATAGACGTCCGACTTTAATGAGAAATTCAACGAATATTTCTTTCATTTTGCATATCATCTGATGGTTACCCAGGAAGTAGCTTCTCTCTCTCGCTTCCTCTAGTCTTTCTCTCTTTCACTCAGTCTCTCTCTCTTTCCTCTCAATTGGTAATCATAATAATGTAGCGGCCCATAATTATAATAGACCTGCTTGTCAGAGATACGGAACAGATTTCAAAGCTTAAATTATTCACAAGGCAACCGAACAAACGGAGTTTAAACAAAAAGGGAGGCTGTGATAGGGGCTGAAAATTACATATTATGTTCACTCTCATTCATATTAGAATGCAGTGCTGTCTAGGATTTCTATAGCTAAGCCATTTTTTCCCCAAGTGTTTTTTACGTTCCTTCAGATATTTTTTTAAAGTGGATTTTGTAATTCAAATTATCAGTAAATACTATAACATATGACACCATAAATCTCAATATGTCAGGTTCCTGCAATGTTTTGCTGTCTTTCAAAAAGTCTTGTTATTATCAAATTTGATGTACTTTCAAGTCTGCGTTGGTGCAACAGATAAGCAAAGGCTAAACGCTGATGAAACTTGATGCTGAGGATTGGTAGTTATAATTGACCGAGAATCATTTCACATTGCTCTACAACATGCAACGTGTAAGTAATCTCTCTAAACCTGAGACCAATCTTCCCTCTAATGTTTCGATCTTGTTCTGTCCAAACTAGCCTGCTCTGGTTAGTGTTGTGTGCAATCTCATCTTGAATGAACTCGGTTTCAGGGTGTCCACAGAGCTGTTCAAACAGATTGAAGTAAAGGCCAATAAGACGAAAGAATAGACCACAAACCAAGCTTTGGCAATTTGCTTTTCCCTCTTATTTAAAGCCAAACTTTCATCAAAAAAAGAGAAAGTTTAATCAAAGTGAGAAAAGGAAGGCACCCCCTCCCTTTTTGAGATTCCTGGTAAAAGCACAGATAAATGGGGATAGTGTTGGGTCTGCTTTCACTTTGTGAAAAGACTCTGTTAGGATTGTGATTGGTTTTTAGCTACTTGTTTCAGAAAATGTTCAGGATTTGGGTTTCATTTTGAATTGAGAACCGGTATATTTTTGGCAAACAATGGCACACTGAGTTCAGTGTGTGTGTGTGTGTGTTTAGGAGGCCTGCCGGTTCGGTGCATGTCCTGAGTTTTGCTTTGGACATGTGTCAGCGGTTCTGATCTGGCTTGTCAGACATGTTTAACTCAAGTTTCCTCCACCCCTTCACCCAGGGGATATCCCAGTGACAGTTGTATGCTTCTTCTTCCTCTTTCAGTCCTCTTGCTTTCCATCACAAACTGTCATCCTCTTCTTTTTTCTTTGACTTTCAGACTCTCTGCTGCATATGTCCACTTCATTGGTTACTCAACCACAGATACCACAGTTGCACTTTTGCAAAGATTTTTTTATTTTTTTTTATGGATTTTCTGTGTGCATGAAGAAAATCTTCTGTGTGCATGAAGCCATCTAACTATAATGGGGATAAGAATTCAAAGTCAAAGTATTTTGCTGTGTTTGGAATGGGACTGCTCACAGCCCACTATACAGTTTTGTGTCATACTCAGAGGCACCATTTGTTGAAGAAAATGCAAATGGCTGAATACAGGTGAGTAACAGGTAAATGCAAATGATGCGAATAACACTAAAAGGGGTCCTATTATGCCATTTTACGAAGTCTTGATTTTGTTTGTGGGGTGTACTAGAATATGCTTTCATGCTTAATTGTTCAAAAACACATTATTTTCACATATTTTACATTATTACAGCACCTCTCTCCCCTATCTGGCTTGAATGTGTTGTTAGTTCCTGTTTCGATGGAGCCCCTCCTTCTGAAATATGAAATGTGCTGTGATTGGTTAGCTGGCCCAGTGTGTTGTGATTGGCACCGCGTGTTCGGGAAAGGTCACGCCCCTTACCCTAACCGCAATACCATCTGCCCAAGTGTAAATATTGAGGATCACTTCAATTTCAAATCAGTTCAAACCTGATTCAGACTTAAGAATGTTAACAAACAAGAGGATCGCCCAGGATGGATTTCAAGCACAGACTTTGCAAGCACAAATTTCACAGGACGTTTCAGAGTGGTATGTTTGTTTTTTTCTTTTTCTTATTCTTTTTTTTTTTTTCTTATACATTAGATACGTTATACACCATTTAATCATGATATTTGTAGGAAAACTATGGTAATACAAACAGTAATCTATCACAAATGGTTCATTTTCATAAGGGGCGGTGAACAGCTTTACAAAAGCGAGAGCTTCCAAAAGCTACAGTAAACACTACATCAATTCTGTAATTTTAGTTAGCAGGCTAGCGGAGGCAAAGCTTTTCCATTTGTTTACATCAGAGCAACTACATAAAACTTATGATAAGAACTGTTAATAGAATACACAACTACAAATAATAAGACTTACAAGTTGTTATCATAAACAACAGATTATCCCGACTAAGAAGGAACTGCTCCATTTCAGGAGAAGCATTTTTGCTTAGCCTGCATTGTACTCATCTTAGGTTCTGGAAGATTCTCTCCATAAAATGTGCAGCACACAGATAAACGTTGGGGTTATAATGTTCAGGAACAGTGTTTAAAATCAATTTGAACCACTCTTAGGTTTGTCAGCCTTAGGAAGGTCAAACAGCTTCTCTTTGACATAGCAGCAGCTCAACCAGACCTCGTCCCCTTTTTTGCGTGTTCCATGGGTGGGATTATTTGATAAATGAGTAACATTATGACTTCACAAAGCCCGGAAAATTTGTTGTAGTCTAAATGAGTCATCTGTTGTAGTTCTTCGAAAGTGGATTCTGTTATAGAAAATATTTCCCTTTGGAGTGGACTTAGAGCTTTGTAACCTTGCAGATCTTGTTTTGCTCATAGAGCAAAATTACATGTAATGTCTGCAGACTAACTAAAGTTGAAAAAATGAAAAAGCATTTAACTTTCTATAAAGCTTGTCCAGTTTTTACAGGTGAGAGTTTGTGGATGACGGGGGGATTGAATCTAACACAGAGTTAAACAGAAAATGGAGCTAAATGAAAAGAAGATCCAAACAAGTAAGTAACCCAAAGAAAGAGAGTTTGTCAGAATATTAAGTTCTGCTTTTCTGATGTATCAAATACCCTCTGTCATGCAATAAAATGCAAATTAATTATTTAAAAATCATACAATGTGATTTTCTGGATTTTTGTTTTAGATTCCGTCTCTCACAGTTGAAGTGTACCTATGATAAAAATTACAGACCTCTACATGCTTTGTAAGTAGGAAAACCTGCAAAATCGGCAGTGTATCAAATACTTGTTCTCCCCACTGTATGTCTCGTTCCCTGTTTACCGCAGTGTTTGTTGGCGTTGCACTTTTGTGTTTTTTTTTTTTTTTCTAATCTTGCAAGCTTGCCTTCAAGTGATTTTGGTATAGTCCACTGCAAAAAAATTAAATCAATACTTTTGTTGTTTCAATGTTTTTGTTTAGTAACAGCATGTAAACAATTAATCAAATATTTGATTTTGATATTTATTGTTATAGTTTTTTTTTTAAAAGAATATATTCAAAAGTTTTCAAAACTTTTTTTTGGATTCATATTGTTTTCAGTTAAAGAAACAAACAAAAAAAAAGTGAAAAAAGACTGATTAAGAAATCAATTCTGATTAAGAAAATTAAGCAGTTTTTATACGTATGGTATTTAGCTGTCACATAATTTGTCAAGAATGAGATGTTTTAAAAAATATATATTTATTGTATTACTTCCCGATTTTATGGACTGGAAATGGAAAATCAAGTCACAAATAGTATGACTAGTATAGTAGTATGCTATTCTGACTATAGCATTTCTCTCTTTTCAGCTCTCTTGTCACTCAGATTTTATTTAACATTTAAGTATTTTTTGTTTTCCTCCACATAGCTAAACATAATTTATTTTACCCTCTTCATTAAAACTGTTTAATGAAACAAAATGATTTATGAAAGCATTGCAGCAAAGACCGTATTTCATTCACAGCTGGGGCTATGAATTTTGTTTGATAAACAACAGAAACTTTTATAAATACAACATCCTTGTTTTATCCAAATAGAGTTTTATTACAAACTATACAATAACTGCTGACAAATCAGGCTCTGGACCTTTAGGGAAACTCACTCTGATAGAGTAGTGATTGTTTCATAGCTGTAAACACTCTGATGTCTCTCAAATGCACATAAGTCCCATTTCCCAAAAGGGATTAAGAAGGAAAAACAAATCTATGCAACATCTGTGTCTTCCTCACAAGAGTGCATTACTATTGACTTGTAATGTGCTTCAGATACTTATGAAATTACCTTGTTAATTGAGCATCTGGTAACCCTGATATAACCCACAGTCAAAGCGAGAAGCTTGCAGGAGGAGAATTTTATATTTGTAGTCACAAAGTACTTCATGAAACCATTAGGTTGCCAATTCTGAGATTAAGTCAATATTGTGATGCACTCATCTGTCTTTTAGTTTACCACCATCCTCTTCAGGTGTTCTCTAATCTTTTCTTCTACGTTCCACCATTTAGATGTGTCTTTGGACCACCCCCTGATCACTCAAGCATTCAATGTGTCATTTCCATTGACCTCTGCTCCTCCTCATCTCTGTCTGAAGTTACCATGGATACAGGGCCACCAAGTGTCTGTCAGGTGTCACGGATGGCAACCAGGTGTGACCTCTTGGCGAACATCTGAATATGAAGAGTTCCACACGAGCAGCCTCAGCCGGCGCAAACAACATGTGACAGGAAAAGGCAGAGGAAGTAGGCCAGAGGTAATGACGTCCGTGAAGATGTTGGCCATAAATTATGCTCTTCAGGATGGAAACAGCTATGGTCATACAAAAAAAGAAAAAATGTGCCAAGCCCTAATTGGATATACCACTAAGCTTTTAATTGTCTTATGGCCCGATCACACCAAGGATGATAACGATAAATCTTTAAATCATCTACTAGAATAGATGTCGCCTTGGCTACGGCATTCGTTCCAATGAACTGCCGTAGCCAAGGCGACATCTAGTGTATATATCTATGCACCAGTCTGCGCACACGTCACACAGCAGGATGCGCGCGCGCCCTCAGATCACTTGGACGTGGCTGTGTATAAGAGTTAAAAAACGATATATAAATACTGTTCGTTTTCTCACACAAACCGCTCGTTTCGTGTCTTAGGCCATCAATGTGTACTTACGATGAGGAATTGTTTAATTTGGACGATGGGGAATTGTTTTAATTTGGACTCTGTGCATGCTCTTTGAGACAGTGACCACAGACCTGCATTATAGGACTGACAGACAAGAATGGTTTGACCTAAAAATATCAAAATTGAAACTGCTGCGGAAAAAAAGACACCTACATCTTGGATGCCCTTGAGGTAAGCTAAAACATACCAAAATTTAATTTCAAAGTGAACTATCCCTTTAAAACAACAACAACGTAGTTTCCCTTAAAGGTACAGTGTCAGTAATTCTTCTGGCTTCTTCTGGCTTTAATTTGTTTTATGCTAGTGTCTGGTGTCTCCAAAAGGAAATTTCAATTTCTGCTACCCTTGGCCATTAGTCTGACAAACAAGTAATCCCACCCCAGCTCACACTGTAGTTTGAGACACAAGTTGATATGACAGTCTGCCTAAACATGAATGTTTTGAAAGCATCACAATATCTAAAGTCAATTTACATAGCGCATGGATGTTTTAAAACATTAAAATGTGATGGAAAATGTATGTAAAAAATAAAAAAGTGCACACATCAGCTGCACACAAACTTTTCCTGTTTAGCAGACATTTCAGTTCCAGCCAATTCCAGTTCTTCGCAGCAATCTGAATGGCACATGTCTCGGTCTGTATAGAAAACCACAAATACATGTCTTTGTGTAAAGCAGGCCATTGGCAATTACAGGATCATGTGATTGGAAATGAATAGCACTTTGTGGTGAGGGGGATAGACTGTGGAAAGGAACAAAGGGCTTTGAACGACTGGAAGCAGCAGGTCCCGTTCCTTGAGAGATAAGATAGCACATGCAGCGAAAGGTTCTGTCACTCAGGCTGACTTTACGTGGCTTTTAGGGTATAGATAGGGTTGGTCATATCGCACGGACAGGTAATCATGTGGACACACACATGCATGCACATATGGTACACTTTACTCTACTGTTTACCTGTAAGTCATATTTGATAAAGCTTCTGATTGATCCATTTCTCTCTCTGACAACATTAATCTATTTGATATTGCTGTGCTGTAAACAGGATGTGGCATCAAAATCCATTCTGCTGAAGCTTTTAGACACATTCACCTGTCAGTTTACTGATCTTAATAAATGGGGCCTTATGCTGCTGTCTTACATTAAAATAGCACACAAGCTGACAGGAACATATTCGATTCATTAATTCTGAGTCTCAGAAATAGTTGCACATTACAACCAAATTCAGCTTATTCCATCCTTGCAGCCATATGTTTGTCTGCATAATAGTATAATTAATATATGCATAAACATAATACCTCAGCTGGTGCATGCAGAACTAACAAATGTTTACTCTTGTGCTTAATGCTGAGTTGTATTTGATTTTTATGTTTCAGGATTTGTCCACACAAATACTTTTTTTGCATATTTATTTAGGTTTATATTCATTTGTTTTAAGACACACTCAAGTTTATGCAGCAAAACGGTGATGGTTCATGTTTAGGAAACTAGTGCTTAAATAGTCAGAAGAGCTTTTGTGGTCGACTAATTGACGACTCTCGAATGCAGTGGAACCTGCTGCTTGTTTCGTGCAGAAAGCTCTTTTGAATCAGGCAGCACAGTAAATTCATCAAAATCAGTTGGAGGTCTGTATGAAAATGATTGACGGGCTGGATTTGGCCTGCAGGGTGCCAGTTGAAGAGCAAAACTGACAGAAATAATAAACCAGGCTCAGGAATTGTATTTTGGTTAATCGATGAATGCATAATACATTGAGTATTGTTATAGCAAGCAATTAAAATCGATTATGCAATCAGTGCTATGAATATTTTCATTGTCACATTGTAATGCATGGATAAATTTGTACACCTGTAGTGCTGCTGTAACATCTACTCAGCAAAAACAGACCAAAAAGTGTAGTGTGACCCAATCAGAGTTTGGTGCGCTCAGGTTTATCAGGCCTTGGTATAATGGATCTGTTGGGACTGGACTTGTGACCTCACTTTCAGATGATGCTGAACGGTCCTTTGAGATTCCCCGGGTCGGCATTTGCTACAAGAAAAAGAGAGCTTGCCCTCGAGCAGCTGTATGATGTGACAGCGGAGTCTCTATCACGTCCTCAGAGTCCTCCTGTCACCGTCTCCCTCACCTTAAGATGTTTAATGAACCAGACAGAAAAAAAAAATCTACTCAAATGAGCGAGAGAGATATTTAAGGGATTGTTTTGTTTTGTGTGTGTGTGAGCAAGAACAACAAAGAGAAAGAGATGCTCTGTGTAAAGAGTGCACTATGTAAATGTTTGTTTAACTGGCTTATATGAGAATATTCTGACACATATTGGTGTGGATGCAGCATTGCGCAAGTATTTGCTTACCAACTCCACCATTCAAACGTTTGGGCTCAGTAAGAATCTTAAGCAATTAATACGTTTTATTCAGCAAGGATACATTATATTGATCAAAAGTGACAGAAAATAAATGCAGCCGTGGTGGGCAGAACAGTTTTGACCCCAAACATTTGATATGTATAATATTTCGACCTTTTCTGTAAGTGTAAAACTTATTTTAATGTAATTCGTTTATTTTTTATTTTATTTTTTATATTATTGTTTTATTTTTACTTTCTCTGTGGTAATGTAATAACAGTATTAAATGTCGAAGAAATGTAAGTAAAAATGCAGCCCCACCCCGGAATGTCTGGATTTCATCCAGTAAATTTTTTGCTCTTTATCTATGGATTAAATCAGCTGTTTTACCGGAGCCATAGATCAATGATATAAAAGACATCAAAAATCAATCAGCCTTGAGACTGTATTTCTCTGTTTTTTGATTACCAGTGCTGGAATAACATGCACACTTCCCCTGTTCTCTCAGATGCCTCTGTTACTCTTCCTAGCTGAGAGAGAAATCAATCATAACTCAATGCTTTTGACATGCTCAATGGCGCAGTGTGATTGGTTGCGGCTCATCCAGTGATTTCTCATTACCGGCACCTTGTACGTTACCCCTTTGGGGCTGCTCTGAGTGACCCCTGTGATTCTGCCACTACAACTGTGATGTCTGATCATCTCACTACTGAGATGAAAAAGTGGTTCTCTACTTAGTACCACACACTGCATTATTTAATGAGAGGCTACTGCATCAACAGGCTGCATGGATTGTGCTTGTGCGTTCATGTCCCGTGTGTTGTTTTTGAAGTGATGTGGTGGTTGAGTAATGTAGTCTCCACAGGTTATACTAAGAGCACATGGTTATTTTTCTTGATCATTAGTAGGCAGCGTTGTTGATGGAAACTCCAGTCTCCTGATGGTCTAACTCAGAAGTCTGCTGTAGTGATGGAGGTTTATCAAACATTCACACACCTGATCTATGCAGGGACTGTTTAAAAAATACTGTGAAACTATAGATCAGCCTGCGTCTTTTAGAAGGTGTGGAATATATACTGTATATTGCGATTATATCTTCTACCGATTCGCATCGATTCACACATTTTCAAAAATCTATTTTCTAAAGTATTACACTTCTTTAACTTTGCAGTACTACTTAAAGTTATTGACATGGTAGAGTGTTATTAATCACAATAAGCCATGAAAAAGGATGCAATGCAATACTCGCGCACAGATGCCGCCTCTTAGATGCATGCGATCCCGAATTCAGTTCTCTTTCACAGCTTATTGCGCTTGAATGGTCAAATGGACACTTGTGTGTATTCACATAACACAATCTGTTTTGTCCTATGCGAAGGTAAACAGTTAGGAACAAATCAGATGTTAAACAGTATATTAGATCCATGCATTCATTCTTAAAGGGACAGTAGCCTCAAACTGTTGCCGTCTATTTCATTAATGTTCATTTAAAAAAATCACTCACTGCTTTTGACTGAATCACCTTTGTATCTTTAATATTAATCAATTTATATTTAAGTCATACAGTGAAGACTATGAAATCAAATCGAATCGAAATCGAATCGAAATTTGATCCAAAATTGAGAATCGACTTAAATCGAATTGTGGGGTACCAAAAGAATCCAGCCCCTAGTATGGATAGATAGATAGATAGATAGATAGATAGATAGATAGATAGATAGATAGATAGATAGATAGATAGATAGATAGATAGATAGATAGATAGATAGATAGATAGATAGATAGATAGATAGATAGATAGATAGATAGATAGATAGATAGATAGATAGATAGATAGATAGATAGAGACTCAGTGTGTGCGAGAGAGAGACATAGAAAACCTTAGGTTCTTAATTTATGTTGTTGCTTTGTACTATTTTAATTGTGCACTGTTTTAATTGTACGCAGCAACACTGCAATTTCTTTAGGGAATACAAATGAAATAATGTATCAGGAATAAAATTCTGTGTTCCTAATTTTACATCAAATAATCATGCAAACACTAATCTCTTTGTGCAAACCTGTAATAATAAAACTGTTCCAAGACTTTATGTTCATTTACATTAATTCATTTAGCAGGATAAATATAAACATTAATAATGTGTAATTGTTGGGGGCAAATGTTCTTTAAATTAGTTTTATTTTCATATTATTTTATATACAGCTTTTGTACTGAATTTCAGTTTTAGTTTCAGTATTTTTCAGTATTTTTTTTAGATTTTGAAAAGAATACACATACTGTAACAATGAGCAATGCTTCAAGAATGCAGAAAAACAAGTTGTCGTATAATAAGATGAAGTCTCGAAAAACTAGTAGTGTGTGAATATGTGTGTAAATGTCTGTGGGTGTTTGTGAGAGTTTGTGTACTTGGTTGATTTGATAAATATGTGATTTTGTGTGTGTGTGTGTGTGTGTGTGTGTGTGTGTGTGTGTGTGTGTGTGTGTGTGTGTGTGTGTGTGTGTGTGTGTGTGTGTGTGTGTGTGTGTGTGTGTGTGTGTGTGCCTTCTTATCATCATAAGCCTCTTCATTGTCTCTTTCTCTCTCTAAAGCCAATGAAAACGAAATTATAGTTTAAAGTCACTTTGAAGACAAATTAAATCATATTAATAATATTAATAAATAATATACATTCATGTCCATCAAACATTAACATTATAATTTGTAGCTCTGTATTTTAGCTTTGAACACAATTAATTCATGAGGTTCCTGCTGATTTCAAGACCCGATGTCTAATTGTGATAGACATAAAACTTTAAATACTTTAAAAACAACTTTAGTAAAATAGTTACTGTAAATACAGTTATATAGTCTATTAAACTATAAATTAGTTGATATAAATGCAATAAAAGTCTACGTTTTCATGTACCATACACTGCAAGGCTTAATGCACAGATATGACTGACACAAACATTTTGTCCTGAAAATTTAGATTTGCCATCATAGAAATAAATTACATTTTATAATATATTCAAACAGTCATTTTAATAATATTTCACAATATTGCTTTTTAACTATTTTTGATCAAACAAATGCAGCCTTGGTGAGCTTAAGAAACCTCTTTAATTTTATTATTATTATTTTTTATTATTGTTTATTTCATCTGTGTTTCTGTTGACTGTAGCAGAAATCTATTGATTTTTGCTACAGTAGCGATATCATTATTTTGACAGTAAATATTAAGCACTGCATTAAAAATTGTTTGGTTACAAGTATTAAGGCTTAACTAACATATCAGTTTCATATTAGATATAGGATTTAGCACAAATTGGATGCAATTAAATCAGATCTGGTATGTGTTTTATGCACATGTAACACGGCCCTACCCATTATATGTTTATAATGTGTAAATGCAACCGACCGTTGTAAAGCTGCCCCATCGACTTGTCAATTCTTTCTTCTTTTTTTTTTTTTTCTTTTTTTTTGACAGACTGAGGTTTGAGTCGATATTATTTTCGGTGTTTTACAACAGTCAATTTCTTTAAAAAGTGAATGTTACCTGTAACTGAGAATGTGGTGGGTAATTGTGTTGAAGAGAACAGTGCAGGTGGACAACTAGGTCACACCGCACAGAGCAGTAAAAGCTACACAGCTGTTTTTCCTCCGCCTGTCCTTCCTCTCTATTTCCTATCTTCAACACTGCATTTTATAAAGGCTTGAGCTCCCATGAGTGTTAGTGTGCCTTATGGCCCTCAGTCTAGACACACCAAAGCTCACTGCACAATTGGCTGACGAACGGCTCTTCCAGCAATAATGTGAAGGCTGAAAAACAGGCCTCAGTTTGCCAAAGTTCTTGACATTTTAAATTTCACAATCTATGTCCACATGCTCCCTTAGTCTCCGATTCAATCCATGTGCTTAATTCCCAAGTCAGTGATGCCGGGCAAGAAACCTTTTGATTTTTGTTTTTTTTTAATCCTAAAGCTGACTGATTTAATTGTTCTGTTTGTATTCGCAAGAACTGTGAAGTGTTTATTTATTTATTTTTTTATTTTTTTATTATTTAATAAATGTTGCCCCTCTGTCGAGTTTGCCACGGGCAAGGTTATAATTATTTCCCAGGGGGAAATATTCAAATTCATCTAGAAAATCAACAAAAAACAAAGAAATTTCAGTGTATAATTACATAATTACAAAATGTAGTTGCTTGTCTTGCCACTTTTGTCTGTGACAGTGCTATTTCCTTAGGGAGCTGTGTTACGGAGCATATATATATATATATATATATATATATATATATATATATATATATATATATATATGTTCAATCCATTCAGCCGTGAATGGTTAGTTCACCTTGTGCACCAGGTATTGAATGCGTTGTGAATGCTTTCCGCTTTCCAGTGCCTGCATTGTGACCACACAACTTTTGTTATTTACTGTTCTGTGCCATGTTTTGTAGTCCTTTGTAGTTTTTCTTGTTTATTAGTCTTCCCAGGTGTTTCTGATGAACCACGCTCCCTTGTTATCTTGTTTAGCTTGTTTGCCAGTATATTTAAACCTCTGTGCTTCAGTTGTTGTTTGTTGGTCGTTGTAGCTGTAGCTTGTAGCTGTCTCTTGTTCCTGTCCTGAGTTCCGGTGTTCGCCCTGGATTATCTGTTTGTTTCATTAAAGTAGTGCTTGCATGTGGATTCTCTTTCCGCTCCGTCCTTGCCTCATCGTTACAGATAATGTGTTTATTATTAGTGCTTTGCCATCTGGCTACAATCTTCACATCACATGCAGGCTTAAGGAATGACATGACATGTCAAGAACAATTCTGAAAGATCTCAGCAGTGAGCTTGTTCTTGAGTCTGGGTCACTGTGTCCTCCACTATGTTGAAGGGTTTTACTATGTCAGTAGCAGCAGTAGCTTGGTGTTTCTTCAAATATGGTAATAATAATAATAATAATAATAATAATAACAACAGTAATAATAATCACTAATGGTCTCGGACATTTGGACTCCACTTTACACTCAAACAAACACATGCATGTCTGCTACCTTTATATACCATATATAAAGGCACTAGATTGTAAATGATTCATTATTGATATATATACAGGTTTTTTTTTTTTTTTTTTTTGTGAAAAAATAACAATAATGAATCATTTAAAATCTAGTGCAGACACACTGGAAGTGCTTCCTGGGTAAGAGGTCTTTCAGATCTCATTCATCCCATTAGCTACAGCATCTCGCCCTGTCAGGTCATGAGCGCGAGATCCACCACACTGCAGGCCTGCCCCTAAAACAATCACTATGTGTCGGGCGCACAGAGAGAGAACAGGCTGACGGGCCTGGAGGGGTCACACAGCTGGGTTGGGGACGAGGACTGGACGTTCACAGCAGCCTTGGGGAAACGGGTACTGGAACCGTCCTCTTAATGCTGCGTCACACACACAACATTACATACTGACACCATCACACTCATTGTTGCCTTAAGCAGGAGCAGGAACTAAAGATGGCCTACCTTTGTCCACACATATTCCATCATTCCTCCAGCACTGGGGGGTGTCGGGTGCACAAAACACACTCAGCCGGCCCACGATCCAGCTAAGCCGCAGATCGCATCTCTATTTTTGTAAGTGCATGACGGCGGATTGATTGTGGCTGGCAGCTTCGTGAGGCTTGGCTCCAGCATTTAAACTAATGTTTTGGGTTTTTTTTCTCTCCAGCAGCACCAGTTTTCCCTGAACACTTCTCCGAGAGTGGGTCGAGCGCAGATTCCCATGGATTTGAAAAACTTCACTCCAATGTGTGTCTTTATGGATGTGTGTTCACTTTGAAAAAGCAAACTGCTGCTTTGAGCATTCAACGTTTTAAGTTGTCAGGGGAGCCCATGGATTTTTGTTGAGTGGGCAAGCAGTGCTTTGCCCAACAACGATGCTGCAATATAGAAAATAAACACTAAAGGGGAACTTGCTAAGAATAAATGTCAAGCACATATTGCTTCTCACTTTCGTCTGCAAAACTATATCCCCCGATAAGCTTAAAATCAGTTCACTGAGAGATTTTGCACACAGAAACTAAGGCCAATTCATCCTGGTGATTTTCTGTTTGATGAAAATTCTCTTAATAAAAGCCCCATGTTTCTATCATGTTCATTTGTCTTCAGTGATAGAAATCTTCAAGAGTGTCTCGTTTAGATGAGCTGCTAGTTTTTTGATTTGAAGCTCCTCTATTTTGAAGTCGCAATTGTGTGGCGCAGTCTTGGGCCTGTGAAATGTGACTCCTTTATTGTCGGCACATCATCCTTTTCTCTTTTTTATCTCTGCTGTAGTGTCTCTAAAGATGAAAGGAATTAGCGAGGCATGAAACAGGTTCACCCATTTTCTATTCTTGCCAAGACTCACAAACCCGGCAAAAGCGTGCCCACATTTTCATATCTCTGGGATATTTTACCCGCCTGCACATTCACCTCAAAGTCCAAGTCCACACGTAAGCTTCCTAATTGCATTGAAATTTGCTACTTATATTTCGTCTTTTGCAAGAAATATTGTACCTAATTATGTATTCATGGAAGCCATTAAGAGAAGGAAGCAGGCATCTTAATGCATTTATTTTAAGCTAATTTAATGTAAGTGGTCAGATTTATACATTTAGAATAATGATCATCAGCATTCATTAGTTCCTCCTGTGATCTCTCACTCCATAATGTACTCTTAGTTACAGAAAGGCTTTATCTTTTCTCCAGGTAACAGAATAACAGGAAGATAAAAATTAAATTGGCAAAGATGAAGCATGCTTAGCATGTGAGCATTGAATACGTGAAAGAGAAGATGGAGTCTCTTCTTGCACTGCATTTTAGTCATCAAGTGTCTTGGAATTTGGAAAGTTACTCTTCATCTCCAAATCAGTGTGATTCAGGAGTAATGAGCTGCCTAACGTCTGTTCTGTTGCTCTGTGTGCCAATGAGCAGTGATACAACTCCATCACAGTGTAAATAAAGCAAGCACCCACAAGAGAGATCCCACAGCAAGTTGAAATATGAGATGAGTTGGTACTGCGACAGATACATGGTGTTAGTAGTTAAGAGCATCTGTTATTTAGGCTTAAGCAGAATCTTTCCTATAAACACAGTCACACAACCATGTTATGTTTTCAAACAGACTTCTCTTTTTTTGTGTTTTTTTATTTATTTATTTATTTTCCGTTCACTTTATTTTAACTTGCTCTAGTTGCCACCAAAACAAAACAGAATAGTGTGGGCATATAGAGCAGTCATGACTCAGACAGAACAAAAGCTCGTCTCCAGACCTTCTTTTGTGGGCCAGTTCAGCTGGCTAATGTGCCCTCATTTGGTGAGGCTTTTGAAGCTAAAGAGGTTGTTGCAGTATATTTTGACTAAACTTGGCCTTCAAGTACAGTCACCCCCAATAAGAATGAAACTTGGACTCACATGATGCTTTTCAGGTTGATGTTGCTGTCCACGGTGCTGAATCACACCACCCACATTGCCACAGGAGCTGTCCAAGGTACTGCTCCTCTGTCAGATATTTCTATTTCAAGTTCTGTAGCTGATGATTTGCCTTGCTTTTTCACTTTGGCGTGTGTGTGTGTGTGTGTGCGTGAGTGTGAAAAGGTGGAGTTTGTTTTACTATCAGATGACCCCCTCCTGTCTAATTGTCTGATTATTTTTGATGGAATAAATCAGATAACCCGACACTGATTATGATCATGATTATGATCATGAATAGATAAATGAGTGAGTGAGTGAGGCCAAGCCAAAAATAGCATAATATTTAGGTCTTTTAATGGTCTCAACCATTTTAATCACAAATCACTGGTCAAGAAATTGGCAAGAATTGCACAAATGCCGAAGAAAAAGTAACTTAGCACGAAATGTCATGGTTCTGTTAAGATTGGACTTTTAGTTGATTTATCATCAGTCACATGTGTTCCTTTGTTTGAATTTCCCGCCACTCTTTAGTTACCATGGTTACAGTCATTATTAGTTCCTTGTTATCAGCTGTGTGTCATTAATTAATGTCTTGTCTCCCTGAGTATTTAGTTCCTGTGGTTTCAGTTCTGTTTGTCGGTTGTCGTTAATGCATGGTCTGGTTTGGTTATGGTTATCTTTCTTTTAATAAAGTAATTTTGTGAATTCCTGATCTGTCTTCTACCTACACCACGCTGAGCCTTCGTGACAGGAATAGCCTTCCCCAACTTGCAGACAGCTTTTTACAGCAAGAAGAGTCAATGTTCTTACTCCCAGTTCATTAAAGTTTAATGTGAGACCAAATTTTCACCAGGGTACAAATCTGGACTCTGATCAGGCCAAAACATGACCCTGATGGACTTGTTCTCAAGCCACTTCTTGGTTGTCTTTCAATTTGGACAGGAGCATTGTCTTGTTGAAAAAATAACATCTGATCATTCCTCTTTAGATACAATCTTTTCATTTGTGGGAAGCAGCTAAATAGACTCCCCACATAATGATACTTGTTCCTCCATGCTTTACTACGGTAGAGATGCATTTATTATATTTCTCACCAAATTTTCAAAGACAGCACTCTGGAGCATCAGTTTCATTGTGATTCATCAATCCATCCACAATTTCCCATATTCTGCCAAAAACTTAATTCTGGTTGATGTTTTTCTGAGACAATTATTAAAGTAGTGCATTTGCTTAAAGGGATAGTTCACCCAAAAATGAAAATTCTGTCATCATTTACTCTCCCTCAAGTTGTTCCAAACCTGTATGACTTTCTTTCTTCTGCTGAACACAAAAGAAGATATTTTGAAGAAAGTCGGTAACCAAACGACTGATGGACCCCATTGACTTCCATAGTAGGAAAAAATAAATACTATGGAAGTCAATGGGGACCAGCAACTGTTTAATTACCAACCTTCTTTAAAATATCTTCTTTTGTGTTTAGCAGAAGAAAGGAAATCATACAGGTTTGGAACAACATGAGGGAGAGTAAATGAGGACAGAATTTTCATTTTTGGGTGAACTATCCCTTTAACTTTAGCAAATTTCTTGACCAATAATTTGTGGTTGAGACAATTAAAAGCTTAGTGTTTAGCCATTCTGGGATTACATTTGCCCATGAGTGTATACTATACACTATTTATTTAGTTGTTTTATAGTGTTTTGTCATTTTAATTTTTATGTATATATTTTTATTGATTCTTATATTTTGAAAACTATTAGGTTTTACTTCAAAATAAGGGAGCGCGGGGCACAACCTAACGCGGGGCTAGTTGTAACACACTTGTTTTAAATACTTTCACACATGCTAGGATGACGAAACTTAGTGTATTTACTAGTTGCCATATCAACACTGTATAGAGAAAAAATATTTTATTTTTTTAAATTAAAATTATTATTTTTTTGGAAGATATCCATAGACATTTATTAAACCATATAGCAAAAGTACATTTCTTACTTAAGTTAATTTTTCATCTCTATTTTTTGTGTTTATTTAAAATTAGACAAATCTGATATTATTTTAATCTCCAATATGTTATTTAACAGTTGAGATATTTCTTTAATGCTTCGCTAACTAGCAGAAGACACTAGCCGGGTTTAAATCAGTTGTGCAGGCGGGGCATGTTGTAACACTGCGTTACAATGAGCCCCTATTAGAAATATGCTATTATATTCTATACTTTTATTAATTTTATTGAGAAAACGTGAGAAAAAGGTGAATAAAGACTGAGAGTCAATGTTCAGAAATTACTAATTATTTATTTGTTTTGAATTATGTTGTATAGCTGTGTTTTCCTGTGTTCGTATCAAAACTCAAAAATGAGTTTATATTTAATTATTAAAAATTGCCACTATTTTATATGAAAGAGTTTTTTAATTGTATTTTATTTAAAAAATATTTTAGTTTGTCTTGTATATTTTTTTTTATTAGATCAGATAACATTTTAAGCTGCCATATGTTATGTTACAATGTGCCCCTCACATGTTACAATGTACCCCACCTATGGGGCATGTTGTCACATTTCACTTCCATTCTTTCCGGGGTATATATCAAGAAAAAAGTATATACTGTATTAATAAAACAAAACCACATAATTGTACTAGACATGTGGGAAATTAATGTGGGAAAAAATAAATACTCTGAACCATAAGTAGATTTACACAAACTGAGAAAGTCAAAAAGCGTTACTTTGTGCCCCGCTCTCCCCTAGTTTGTCAACAACAATAACTTTGCTAATAAATTGTCTGTGAATACAATGTATGCAAAACAACTTGCTGTCCATCTTTCACAACCCTATGTTGCTCAATCCAGCACCTTTTCATCTAATTTCATATTTCACATATTGCCAAGAGGTCTTTGAAATGCAGAATGTTTACAAACATTCAAAAGAGTGTGTGTATATGCAGACTTTTTCTGTATGCATTTCCCAACTTAGTCACAACGAAGCATTAAAAAGAAGCCTTTGAAGTATTTTGATGTTTCTTTGCTGCTCTCTTGCCAGTTTCAAAAATAGGCCAAACGCTCTTTGCGTCACTTCTGTTCATCTGGTACAGCCATATAGTGTGTATATTCACTCTGCCATCTTTCTTCCTTTCCTTCCGCTAAGTCCTCTGGAGCTTTCTGTAATCTGTCAACTTTACAAATGTACATTATTATTTATCATACACACTCGGTTCTTAGATAAATAGTCATTCATTCACAGCAGACAGAGTAGCATTGTATTGAGGGCTGTAATTTTTGTAATTTTCTTCAAAGAAGTGCTATCTTTTCGCTTGCTCCAAAGATGTGTGATGATACACTATTTTCTCTATTAGTTATGTTTGCTTTCTTCAGAGAGAAACCTTTTTCTTTTAGATGAGCTTATTGTGGTTTTGTTTTTGTTTGTGTGCCTATTTCTACTGTGTTAAATTGACTAAAAACATATATAATTTATAGATGTGTTATGTATCATTTGAGTATATTATAGAGGATAAGGTTATTTTTGAAACATCAAATATGACTTTGTTTACTGTTTGTAAGCCGATCTTGTGCTGCTGGAAGCTCAGTCTGTGTAATGACACTTATGTGTGTGCATGTGAGTAAACCCTAGGTTTTTTATACACCATCTGCTAGCAAGGCCTCCTCACATCATAGCAACAGGCAGCTAACTCCATGTAGGCTGGTGATTTGCATCATCTAAGGCTGTAGATTATTCAGTGTCTGGAGGTTTGTGTCCTCCTCTGCACCAGAAGTTCAGACACAGCTACAGTAAGTTGTGGTCGCGCCCATAGCAGATTCATATAGATGGCGCACACCCACGCAGCTTGGCTACGAAACACACTAACATTATCAAATATCCCAGGCACTCTGAGAACTCTTCACAAGTGCTGTTCAAAATTGTGTTCGCCTGACCCTGTTTACCCTTTAAGTTAACATGAGACAGCATTCGCAACCCACTTCAAAAGTTTTCCAAACAGAATGCTCAAGAAAAAAAAAAAAAAGGATCAGAAATAAATCTTTATTTTAGTGAACATTTGCAAATCATGGTCAGAATTATTAGCAGTTAGCACCCTTGGTAAATATACAGGTCTGTAAAAATAAATCTGCATTGGTAATCCTTTTGATCTTTCATTCAGAAAATTCACAAAAATCAAACTTTTTATTGAAGTAAAGTAATTGAAAGTGGGGAGAAAATCTCTTTATGAAATAAATGTTTTTCTCCAATACACGTTGGCCACAATTAATTGCACCCTTTTATTCAATATTTTTTGCAACCTCCTTTTGCCAAGATAACAGCTCTGAGTCTCCTCCTATAATGCCTGATGAGTTTGGAGAATACCTGACAAGAGATCAGAGACCATTCCTCCATACAAGTTCTCTCTAGATCCTTCAAATTCCCAAGTCCATGTTGGTACACTTCAGTTTTTAATAGGATTCAGGTCAGGGGACTGGGATGGCCATGGCAGAAGCTTAGTTTTGTGCTTTTCTGTGTTGATTTTGATGTTTGTTTTGGACCATTGTCCAATGAAAGGGGTCAGGTTTTGATTTATTTTTATTTTTTTTCTGTTGGTATTTGATAGAATCCATGATGCCATTGCCATGTACAGTTGTAATTGAAATTATTCAACCCCCATTGCAAATAAGGTTTATTGGCTAAATTTGCAGACTTTCAGCAGTTTGCAATGAACAAATCAAACAAACGTAATTTAAATGTTTCAAGTGGTTCCTCCAAATTGAACTGAAAATGCAACTTTTAATGACTTCTGCATTCTCAAAATTATTCAATCCCTTCATGGCAAGCATTTTAATACTAAGTAGAACACCCTTTTGCTGTTCTGATTTGCTGCAAACGAGATGTATAACCAGACAGCAGCTTCTGGCAGCGTTTCTGAAGAATTTTAGCCCATTCCTTATGAGCAATGGTCTAAAATGAGCAGTTCAGAAATATTCTTGGGTTTGTGTGCTGCAACCACCTTCTTCAAATCCCACCAGAGATTTTCTATGGGGTTCAAGTCAGGTGACTGTGATGGCCACTGAATCTTCCAGTAATTCTTCTGCAACCAAGCCTTGGTGAAATTTGAGGTACTGTAGGCTTTGGATCATTGTCCGGTTGGAAGGTCCAATGACGGTCAAGCTTCCGCTTCCTCACTGATGGAATGAAGTTTTCTCCTATTTCCTGATACTTCAATGAATCCATCTTGCCTTCCACACACTGCAGGTTTCCAGTGCCAGAGGATGCAAAGCAGCCCCAGAGCATCACGGGGCACAAACCACACTTAACGGTAGACAGAGTGTTCTTTCTGCATTTGCTTTATTCTTCTTCCTCCAGACATTTCGCTGATCCATAGGGCAGCCGTTGATGGCTTCCTTTTTCTGCCCCGTCCAGGTAGTGTAACCACTCTTCCTTTGCAAACTATGCTTCCAATGGTATCTCTAGGAACATTTTGTGCCTTTGCTATCTTTTTGTATCCTGTTCCTTGTTGGTGAAGGGTGATGATATCTTCTCTTAACTTTTTTGTAGCATTCTTTTTGCCATATTTCTAACATGCAGTCAAACACGACACTCAACAAACATAGCCAGATATTTCATGTTTTCAAGCTCAAGCACACCTGGTGCAACTAATGAAGCCCGTGATTAGTTGCATCAGGTGTGCTTAGACAACAACTGTTTTGCAGATTTGTGCTGTTGTGAGGGATTCTATTTAGGGGGTTGAATAATTTTGAGACTGCATAAGTCAATAAAAGTTGCATTTTCAGTTCAATTTGGGGAAACCATTTGAAATATTTAGCTATTTCAATTGTAACTGAGGTATTTCAGTTACTTTTGTTTGTTCTGTTCATTGCAAACAGCTGAAAGTCAGTCAATTTTGCAAATAAACCTGATTTGCAAAGAGGGTTGAATAATTTTTATTACAACTGTATCTGAACAAGATGTCCAGGACCTCCGACAGAAAAATAGACCCAAATTCCACAGATCCAGCAGTATATATAACTGTGGACATGGGGTTCTTTTTATCCATGTTTGCACCAAACCCATCAAAAAAAAAAAAAAAATTTCTTCATCTGACCATAGAACCATCCTGTTTGAAGTTCCAGTAGTGTCTGATAACTGAATATGCTGGAGTTTGTTTTTGGATGAGAGCAGATGATTTTTTTTTTTTTCTTGAAACACTCCCAAACAACTTGTGGTAATGTAGGTGCTGTTCGAAATATCTGAGTTAGGCTTTCTGACACCATGACTGAACTAATCTCTGCAATTCTCCAGAAGTCCTGGCTGTACAATTTCATGTTCCTAGTCAAACTGCAAAAACATTATTATTTTTTTTAAATACGAATGGGAATATACTTCAGATATATTTTACTAATAAGAATTTCTGGGGGTGCCAATAATTGTGGCCAACGTATATTGTAGAAAAAACTATTATTTCATAATGTGATCCAAAAGTAAATTAATAAAGTCTTAGATAGTCGATTGTCTGTGTTCATTCTAGATTCAGCTGTAAAATATATTATTTAGAATGTAAGAAAGTATTAAGCTAATTTAATTTCAAATCTAGAACCATGGGCATATTATTTTGGATTCACAGTAGATTCTTTTCTACTGACCTTGATTTGATTTGCTGTGACATTAATCCACTTCAGTCCATATAGATATTTGACTTTAGTAGTTTTAGTAGGACTGGTCTCTTCTATCTAGTGACTTTGAAGCATTTGATTCTTTGCACTGCGGTTTTATATTTGCCTATTGTGATTCAAAGAAAGGATAAAACATTTTTAGAAACCTCCTCTTTAGTGCTGTGACCATGTTCCCTCTGTTCACATCAGAGACTGAATGGGACGAGTCACAGTGCTCAAACATTTCCAGATGGAGTGTATTATCAGCGCTTCTTAGTCCGAGGGGAGGTTGTTAGCGTCTCATCTTCATGCAGAAAGAAATAAATCAGAAGCAGTACAGGCACTTGTGTTACTCCTCAGACACTAGCTTATGCAAACCTTGAGGGAAGAGGCATTAGATTGATTGTTAAAGCTGACTGGGAGCACAGGAAACTGTCTGAAGAGCAGGATAAATCCTATTTAAAGAAATTTCCATGTCTGGTTCCATGTCCACCATGTGACTCCCAAGCCTCATAGACTTTGTTCTTGTGGCTGGGGGAAAATATTGGGCTGCTTTGTTAATTGATAGTCGAAGTGTTTTCCAGTTCTACTGATGGACATTGTTTGCCAGTCAAAGGAACTGGAACATGGCAACACTCAAATGCATCATTTCTGTGAATTCTGTGCTTCACACAGAATGTGCTTCTGGGACTGGGTGAAGCTAAATCCTCAGTGTTTCCTTAGTGGCAATGGAACAATTTCATTTTTCTCTCTTTTTTACTCCCTGACAAAGGACGGATGCTTATTAGCACACATACAACATAATGAAGAACAAATGATAAACATTAACATAGTTTTTTCTTTGTGTTTATCATTCATGTGCCACATAGAACATTTTAAAATCAAATATAACACTACAGTTTGGGGACTGTAAGATTTTTTTAATTATTTTTTTGTATTTATTTGATCATACTGTCAATTTTGATAAATTTACTTATATATAATTTATATATATATAATGTATGTGTGTGTGTGCGTGGAAATGAGATGAGGGAGAAGTTTTCATGCTATACATTGGGAAGTTGTTTTGTGAAGTGTGTCAATGGTTTGAGCATGTTTGACTCGAAGCTGAGTTATGAGAGAAGTGTCATTTGCGCATGTGATAGTGAAGCGAGCTAAAAAATTAGGTTTTCAGAAGCTTCAGAGTTGCTCTGAAAGTTAGATCACACTTCATGTTCACTGTGAGCGGCATATTCTCGTGAAACTAAAGAGATGAAGTGAAGCTTCCGTTGCATGATGCCAGCGTGAAATTTCTGATGCCAGCATCCGCCACAAGTGATTGAAGTGCTATATTTTTTCAGTACTTTTTCAAGTTAATACAATGGAATTCCACTTATCGCCCTAACAAAAACAGTTGCCTTCTTTATCCTGATTACATAATATTGTTACAAATATTCCGTTATTCCCCAAGTCTGGAAGTAGATTACGTCAAAGACAGGCAGAGAGCATGAGATTTGCCTCACAACATTCAAAAAACAGATTTCTCCTTTCTTTTCAATTTCCCTCTTTGATGACTTTACAAATAGAGCATAGGAAACGGCGCCAGTGGACGGGGAAATAGAGATGCCTGAGCACTGCGTCTATCTCCTCTGGCAATCTCCGCTGTACTGTAACAATCCCGTCATGTTCCAGAGAGGATTAAATGGGCTTTAATGGCAGACTTGTCTCTGCATTTCCTGGAGAGTGTTTTAATCTGCAGGAATATCCCTTTCTTTTGAGGATTTATGTCAGATTTTCTTCTGTCCTCAGTGTTCTGCTTAATGGGGAGTCTGGGAGATTGGGAGAGCATGTCAGAAAGCAGGTGTTCAGGATAAAGTGTGAGCAGTCATCAGAAAGGCAGTTTAGTACAGAAACGTCACCCCACACTGCCATTTAGACTCGGCCTGACTACAATAGCACCTTTCAGATCTCTTACAACAATGAAAGCCATTACAGCACGGTGATGTACCGTACCAGCTGAGCAGCTATAAAGCTTAAGATATCTGCTCAACAAAATATTACATTTCCTATACTCCTATACCTTTACTTTTTTTTTTTATAAAGTCGCTCAGATCAATTTTTATTTTCATTCACACGTGTATCGCTGTATGTTTAAAAGCAGAATGATCATGTATTTGGAATCTCTAAAAGATAGTTTAATGAAACACCTGAATGAGCTATGTGTATAAGGGGGACGTTCCGTATATTCAAAATAAGTTGATGGATTCAGCCACCCCACCTCCTGTCAGCACATTGTCCTGACACTTTGTGTATTAGCGAGGGTCATAACTAATCAAAACTCGCTCGCAGACTCACGCAATATCTGTGAATGGCTACAAATACCAAATTATACAAATTGAGGACAGCAAAAACCTCTCTGTGCAAAACAGTGTTCATTTACATTTTCATTTAATTTTCTATTGGCCCGTAGCACAGCGTACAGAATCAATCTTTCTAACTTCATTTTCGATATATTAGGAGAATGGGAGGGAGAGCCTGGGATATATTGATTGTCTGAGCATTCATTGTGTCTCCGCACAGATTGAACTCTTTGTATGAATCAAATGAAATTGCAGTTTTTCTTATCAGGGTGAAAAAGAAGAATAAAGGGGAAAAGAAACACAAGAGAATGATAGTGGTTATTTCATCAAGCAAAGCCATGACAGTTACGCAACAAATTACAGCCTGACATGAAAAAACGGCAGTGGGTGTAACATTCCAGCATACCTCAACTTGCTGAAAAGAGGATTGTGAGACAGTTTTACTGTATGTTCAGGGTCCATAATCCTGCAACTGTGTCAGCTTTGATAAGTAAATAAACTTCATAAGGAACTGGAACATGATGCATATGAAAAAAAAAAAAAAATTCTAATTTGTATTTTATTTTATCCAGGACACAAGATTTGACAGTGCATGTGTGAAATACTCCTCACATTTAATGTATTTATATTTATTTATTGAATGCTGTTTTTATGTCTTAAATACATACATTTTTAATACAAATATACAGTTTTCTCAATTTATTTTCCAATGGCAATTGCACATGTCTGACAAAGCACTTGCACAGCTTTGATAATTGTTCATACGGGATATATATGTTTGAAAGATAGTGAGTAGGACGAGTCAGGAAAAGGCGATATGATTAGAATCTGTTGGTTGATAAACAGCACTTTACCTGAGTCTCCTGGGAGCAGAAAGAGAGCAAGAGAGATGGAAAGAGAGAAAGGGGGCAATGGAAAGACATGAGAGAGAGGCCTCTAATGGTGGCTGTATATTAAACAGCTGTCTGTCTGCACGCTGTCTGATTGATGGGCAAGGACAAGCTTCATTTCCTCGCCAAGCCAAAACTTCATCTTGTTTCAGAAAGCAGTCATGGGCGTGATTTCAGGTAGAAAATTGGACCCATTTCCATGGGACTATATCTTTGGAATAAGCACTTGCAGACACATATTTTTCTCCCCATCATCCTCAAATGGTTTTAGACTCTCAAGAGACGTACAAACCTAAAGTGTGGCAGCCATCAGTCTAAACGAATTAAACTGCTCAGCCATGTACAGTTTATTCAAATTATCTTTAAATGAATAGTTATCTAGGAGAGATGCTTTTGTCCATCCATACAATGAAAGCGAATCTTAATCTCCATCCGTTTTTATTATATAGCAAAGAGCAGCTTGGGCATTCTGCTAAATATCTTCATTTTGTTCCACACAAGACATAAAGATGGTTTTGAGTAAATGATAACAGTTTACATTTTTGGTGAACTGTCCCTTTAAGAAAAACCCATGTTTTGTTTTGAGTGTGTGCATTAGTGCTCAGATAGTTCATTATTCATGCTCAGTTACAGAATTTGTGAGGTTTTGCAAGTTTGCAACGGTCATCAGTCGTATCTCAGACCAATAACTACTTTTATTAGGCTGAACAAATAATTCTGCTGAGAAGAGCACAAGTCTAGTCCCCACAAACATTGACAGAGAAAAGAATGAGCGAGCTTTTATTCCAGCTCACATTGCATCCATTTCAAAAGATCCATCCTCCTCAAGCTTTTTGTCCCCTTGAAAATTTGTTACACACCTGCTGATACCACTTTAAGAGAGGGATTATATTATAAAATCTGGTTTAAAGTTTGTTCTGGAAGGACAGATATGCACTCATTGGATGTTAATTGCCTTATTACCTCACTTTCATTTCTTAAGTCATCTGTCTGAGTTTTTCATCATGGACTTTGAACTTGTGCAGCCAGATGGACTGCAACAATAAATGTGAGATAATGTGTTTTCAGAACTCCGGCATGAGATTGATAACAGTGCCAGAAAATTTAGGCTAAGCGATACATCTTTTTTAGACCATTATTAGAACACCATTTTCAGTTTTAGGACTTACATCTTTACATCTTTCAACCATCATCAGCTGTTGGCAGGAAGATATGTCACACTTTGTTGATGTTTTTTTATATGTACAGATGATTTGCAAGAGTGTTTAAACACTGTCATCCTGCATTTGATTCAAGTCATGTCTCTTGCTGTCTGACATCACAGTCAGTCATGCCTTGCCGGTGTGAAATTTGTGTGCTCCATTATCAAGCAGAAAGCAGGAAGCATATGTTGTCAGACTTGTTGATTTTGGTTCATGACAACACATCACGAGAGTGAAAATGTCATCTCTCTGGTTTGTTTGCGTGTACGGCAATATATCTGGTGCCAGTGACAAAATAAATGACTTCATAGCATCACTGAATTCATTAAAGAAATCCAATCTGGGAAGTCTCTGCATTTCATTCTGGCAGGAGTATGTTCCCATTTCCCCCAACGCCCACCCTCTCATGGCAAGCAAACAGACTGAAACTTTTTTCTTTTTTTTTTATTTACACGAGAAGCTAAATTGTTCAAATAGGACACCTTGAATAGTTTATTAAATACAAGATTTTGCTTGTTTCAGTGTAAATCTAACAAGTTAGTGAGGTTTATTTTTGACACAAGAAAAAGGTTAATGTAATAAGAAAAATAAACTTAAATGTACACTACCGTTTCAAAGTTTGTGTAACAGTGTAACAGATTCTGAAGTAAAACCCTGTGTATCTGCAGGTGGGTTAACACTAGAACAGCACACGGTCCTTTAGACAGCCTAAAATAAAAATAGAAAAACTCTGGAAACTGTGAAAGTAAATCTGCTTTTGACATACTGACATGGCTGGAAATGAAACACATTCATATCCAAACTGGTAACTGCAGTATTTAAGACTGCGTGTGGAAGTGGAGCAACTTGTGTGAATACATATTGTTGTAACAAAATATAGAGACATATTTCCTGTTACACATATGTACTTACTGAAGTGAAAAAAGTGTTGTTACCAATGTCCTATTACACATTTGTACATTTGTAGGGCCACAAAGTGGGACCGATATTTTTACTGAAAAACAATTGATTAAGAAAATGTCATTTTTGTCTCTCTCCAGTGTTCAAGGCTTGTTTTATAAATAGCATTCTTTGTTCTCAAAGTTTAAAACCTGCTGTTGGTAAGAATAATCCGGACAGTTGAGGAGCGAGCTGGGAAATGCTGAGCTCTAACCCTGAATTATGCATGGATGACATACAGACATAAACACATTTTCCACTCTGCGGATTTCTCCGTCTTATCCAGCGATGTCCTATTGCACTCGCCGGAGTGTTTAAACACCTAGCATGAGCCCCCGAGGACGAGAGGAGGAGAGAGAGAAGATAAGAGGTGAGAGTAAAGTCAAAGCTCCTCCCCTCTGCGCCTCACCTC
Organism: Squalius cephalus; assembly: GCF_949319135.1. NCBI lineage: Eukaryota > Metazoa > Chordata > Actinopteri > Cypriniformes > Leuciscidae > Squalius > Squalius cephalus. The sequence continues at coordinate 18,484,483 of NC_137135.1, forward strand.
TTCTGGGGGAAATTCCTATCTGCGTTGTGAATCTGTCTATCTCTTCTCCTGTCTCCCTGGCACAGCTCCTCTATCTTTCCATTTTCTCTCTGGTGGGCACTAGCATGAATTCGCTGAATGGCTCCCTCTTTCTGCAGTGCTATTTGGGCAGCACACCAGGATGTTTTCACCCTCCAGTGTTTCATCCTGTGGTTCCCAAAGATCAGCCAGTTCAACTACTACAGCTACTATAAATGCGGAGCTTACCGAACACTTTCCGTGTCTTCTCCCTCAAGTGTGTGTGATGAAATTAATTGAAAAGAAAAGCAAATAGCTGCCAGAGGAGCTTGGGTATTGTTATTATTATAATTAATGGATGAAGCTGAGTCCTGTTTTCTCTGTGGCCCATTAGCTTTAGGGCTTAGGGATCTAATGAGGTGGCTTTCATTTGTTGTCAACTGTACTGTGAAGGAATCACTCAAATGGAGCAGAAGACGGTCATTTGGGATGTCCTGAGGAGAGGCTGACAAGACTCAGATGTGGTCAAGAATCGCCAAGTGAGGCCGAATCGCACTAATACAGCACTAAACGGCACAGCGGAACAACAGTAATACAGGAGGGAGGTTTATTTATCTATTGCATTTTTGTCCTTAATAAACTTTTTGATGCTCTCACTGCTTGCTCATGTCAATCCCACTATCCCCTGCGGGACTGCCACTCGGCTCCCATAGAGAATGAATTGGTAACAGGAACTCACTCCACACCAGTGGACATGTTGGGTGAGTCTTTGTCTCCAAGGCAGGTTTGGGATGCGTCCAGTCATGTGACCCAGGCAGGGAGACAGTATGTGTGTATGTGTGTGTCCAAAGGGATGTGTGCCAGATATAAGCTCTTCATTCATCTCAGCAAAACAGCTGTGAAAGTGCTGAGTAAAAAATTCAATTAAGAGCCAGCTGTGCTGTGCCTCACGTCTCCCTTCAGTCAGATACTTTTCTCCCAGGCTCCTATCTCCCTTTTTCTTTTTTTCTTCTGTAACATCCTTCTGGCAACCCGCCTGTGCTCCAACACCACCCCCTACTGAGGGAGATCCCCCACCCCCACCCCCACCCCAAACCACAAAGCAAACTCCTTTTAAATAAAGGTCCACTTACCCCCTACAGCATCCTTTAATTTGTATACACTGCTGCAAGCTCACACTAATACAGTTTTGAGGTGAAACGAGTAGATCTGGGCTACTGCAAGTTTATATTTTAAATATTTAAATGTTTTATATTCATATAATTTATACTGAACTGTCTAGCTGGAACAAAGCTGAGTTAAATTAATAATAGTGTTATTTTGCTGTACAAACCACAATGCTGGAGATGGAGAAATAATATTAATAATATTATGCTTTATTATTATTACAGAATTGGAGGATGCCAGTCCATTTATATGCATACAGTTAACTCTAAATCATACATATTTCCACTCTTAACCACAAGGCCCCAGTGCTGCTTTCTAAGCTAATCACTTGTAATTCCATAAGTTCAGGTTTTTAATGAGCTAATTTGCATTTTAGGAATCAATCAAAATTGATTAAATAATTAACAGTGCAATACATCATCCTCAAAATTTAACAAATGCGGTTTAGGAACATGCACACAAAGCCATGCTTGCAGTTGCAGTATGACATCATTAACCCTGAAACTTGCCACTGTTATGAAGGATGACGCAAGCAAAGCAATCAGGCAATGCTCATTGCACATCAAAGCCATCGATAAACCTTCCTTCATCTTCTGTCATCATAAGTAATGGCATGTCACATGTGCTAGAATGTCCGTTGCTATGCAGCAATCAGGAGAAATAGAATATGTATCCTACATTGTGGTTTATGCGGCAAAATGTCTCATGTACACTAATTCCTGCAAGTAGTCCAATTTTCCAAAGTAATTTGACCTTTACCAAGGCAATGCTTCTAAAGGAGTGAGATTAGATTATAAACCCATGTTTTTTCACACATCTACCTCATTCCCGGTGGAAAGTCTTTAAGATTTAGAAGCTAAGGAGAATTAGGACTTTAGTTAATCTTCACAAAATGTTCCTCTGCCAGGCTACTTCAGAGCTGAGGGTTCAAGAAAGCAGCTTCAACACTGCTGATATAGGTGCTCTTCATTCAGAACAGTTGGGGGTAGTAAATTAACTCCTGCATCGCAGTCACGTCCAAAAGAGAGAACATTTTGCTCTCCTACAAGCCCTGAGAAAAGAAACAAAAAAAAAAAACATCTAATGGAAGGCCCATTCTGTTCTCCATATGCTTGGCCTCATGCTGATTCTAACAGTCTCGTCTACTTACAAGCACACCTTTGCTCTCTGTGACTCTCTAAGCCTTGATGGAAATCTAATAGCAGCAGATGTGGATTGAGGGAGAGGATTGCATTGCCCTTCTCATTTGGAGTCAGAAGTGAAGCTCTGGCTCATAAATATACAGCGTGTGGTGAAATTAGAATACAGCCGAGGGGTGAAATATTGAACATCTATGTGCACTCATACAGTGTGCAATATTTCATGCTTCCTCATAATTTTAAGATGACGTTTGCTTTGTTGTCTTGTGGAGTTTACAAGTTTATATCTTTGTTGAAACTCTTCTGACAGGTTCTGACCACGCACACACACACACACACACACACACACACACACACACACACACACACACACACACACACACACACACACACACACACACACACACACACACACACACACACACACACACACGTTTTCTGTGTTTTGCATGCAAACTTATACAGACACAGCATGACTATCATGTTTTCCCTCTCTGGCTTCCAAACCATGGACCAACCAAAACCCCTGAAAAAACACAGTCATTATATAGCTCCTCAGGCGTGATGTAGTGTTGTATCTGCAGGGAAAAGACGTGATGACTGACATGAGGTGACTTTGGTGTGTTGTTTGCATGTAAATGGGTCTCCGATGGAAACATTTTCTCATGTGCCTAGTCTCAGCCTCAGAAGACATGCCCATAGACCACCCACTGTCCATTTGTTGACTGATGGATAATTCTTACAAACATGGAAAGAACTGTCTCAATTTAGAAAGCTCTGATATGACTTAAACTTCTGGGAGTAAGAGCACACAGGGTTTGGACACAGATTTCTGTTTCAATTAAATGCTGTTCTTAGAATTTTCTGTTCATCATAGAATCCTGAAAATACATCGACAATAACAAGAAATATTTATTGTGCACCAAGTCAGCATATTAGAATGATTTCTGAATGATCATGTGACACAGAAGACTGGTGTAATGATACTAAAAATTCAGATTTGCCATCATAGGAAAAAAAATCTAAACCATTTAAAATACAAAATATTTCACAATATGATTTTTACTGTTTGAGATCAAATAATTGCAGCCTTGGTGAAAATAAGAGACCTCTTTCAAAAAACATTAAAAACATATTACAGACCCCAAACTTTTGCACGGTTGTGTGTGTGTATAATTTTTAAAATCTGATATTTCTCAGATTAACCTTCTCCTAGACTGAATCTGCAAACAAAGTGAACAAACTTTGTAGCATAAAAATCTATAAATATTCCATATTCATTGCGCTATTTCACATGCATATGTATGAGTGAGAATTGAGAAGTGGATCTGCTTCTTTAGACTAGGGAAGTGCCAGCACACTTACTCATTTGCCTCTCTCTCTCTCACTCTCTCTTTTACTTCTTCGGTTTAACTTCATGTGAGTCACAGTTGAATCGACAGTTTGTGACAAAAGGTAAAGGTGGGTTTCTGTGAGGACAAATAGTCAGTGTTGAGCCAATGCTGAAATTGTATCTTCGAGTCGAATACCTAACATACCAGAGATTAAAGCCGACTGATCCTGGTTGTGGGACAAGGAAAACAACTCCATGCTGAGCAGTGTTGGTTTGAAGCAGAGAGAATAACCTCATTGAGAATCACAGCTTGGTACAGAACATTTTCTCTCTCACTGGCCTCTATCTTGTTGCAGGTGGGGGGCACAAGCCAACATGGACAAAACTGAATGCCTCCCCATCTTTGTCTCTCCGAACAAATCTCAAGCCGGAAGACATGCTGTGTAATAACCAAATCAGACAATCACCAGTAGAGTGTAAGAAATGTTTGAAATGTGCATTTCAAATAGCAGCCATGGGGTTTTTTCTAACAAGGTGTTCTCAAATAATCAAGCTTTAATGTCCCCAACCTATAGGGAAATCTGCTGTTAGATCTTTGTTTGGCGTTGAATAACGCAGAAATTCTCTACAATGGCTCCCTCGTTATAGCCTGTAATTACATCCCATTGTTGTCATGCCTTGCTCAAATGCCTATTAAAGTAATGTCATTGCAGGTGCATTAATGAAAAACAAGCAGTCAAATTTGTGTAACTGAAAGACCAAATGTTTTGTCAACTTGTTTGTACATAATGACATACTGTACCCTATGTCCTAAAATGACTTGTCAGGTATAAGAAAATGACTGTACTGTTCATGACTTGTGATAAAATGACTTTCACCAGACACATCCCTTAGACAGGTGAAAAATCTACATAAACTCAATTTGGGGGCCGTATGTGATGGCAAATGACATGAAACCTTGAATTGCGCTGCATTAAAAAAGTTTAAAAAAGTATGAGAGAATAGAAATAGAACAGTGAATTTCTTTTTTTTTTCAGTTTTGTCACTAGCCTTGGTACAAAATAAACCCTTAATAGATTAAGTTATTACACAACGCTGTCGCTGTGGAATATTTCATTATCATTGGTCATTTGTGGCAAGAGGTCAGATATTTTTGAAAAATGGTCACTATGACAACGCTGTATGGCACTCATCTCCCCTTGTTAAGCTAACACTTATTTCACTTCAGATCAATAATTCATGTGTTCAATAATTCAATAATTACATGCATAACCATGTCCAAATAATTCAGAATATGAAACGTACTGATGTTTTTTATAGACTCAAAAAAAAAAAAAAAAAAAAAAAAAGAGAGAGATTTTCATTCTTCTCACATCTCAAGCAGGTGCACCCGCATTCGGGGCATGTACCTGAGGCGCGAGTAAATTCTCTTGAAGGAAATTACAGTTAAACCATTCTCTGCCATTCACGAGGTTTAATTCGATTAGAAGGGCTGTTTGTCAACTTCTAACTCCCGTCAGCGCAAACAGTTATGTCCTCGGACAGATGCTTGAGCCGTCAGTCGCATGTATCGGTCAGTTGTCCCTCAGTGTGAATGGTAGCGTCCGATCTCCCTCACACGCGCTCATTCAGCGCGCGCCTCTGTTTCGCTTAATCAAAGCAGAAGGTTGTAGAGACTCGCGATCTTCCGTGTTTAGCCGTGTGAGCATTTTAGGACAGCTGGATCCCAACGGACGGCCATCGTCTAAATGACTCTCCATTCAGTGTTCATTAGGCATTATCTGCGTTAGGCATTTTATCCGTTGCTTTTAAGTGTGATGCTATTGGCTATATTTAAAGGAATTGACAGCTATCTTAAGAAAAGTATTGACGACTCGTCGGCTTTGCGTTTGGAAGGTGCTTCCCGAGGGAAATAAAAGTTTCCTTCGGTAAATGAACAGGCTGTTCAGCGCAGGTAAGATTTTACGTTTGTATCAAGCTCTGCGCTTTTGGCAGTACACGTCTATATATAACTGACTGTTTTCTACACTTCTATGAATGCTGGAAATACAACTTAATAACCGTGTCGTTTCTCTGACAAATCCTTTTGATGAAACTGACCCTGTCGTGTGATCTTACTGCTGGTTATGTGGATCTTTCTCGCTGGTTTCATCATCCTCATCCTCATTATTTCTGGTGCGGAATGCCAAAACGCGCCGACACTTGTTTTCTTTCTTTTTATTTCTTATTTACTATTGTCTCTGGCGTCCAGTGAGCAGTTTTGTCTTTTTTATAGCTAGATTTTTGAGAAACATAATCGAGACAAGCTTACAGTCCAAGACAGTCCAGTTTATGGAGACCGCATACCGACACTGACCATCTATGAGAGGCGCGCGCTCGTCTCGCGGCGTGCTCGTGGTAAATCGTATGACCCTCTGCACCTATTTCCCTTCCGGCTATTGACAGCGACGCATAAGGTCGTGTATCATCAGCAGTTGGAGAATATGCCAGAAATGGCTAATGGTGTAGCCGCAATTAGTGGCTAATGTTCTGTTAAGGTCAGAAAAGGCAGATACCTTATAGTGTTTCTGCGGTGGGGAGGCAGCGTGTTATTGATAAAACGTATAGCGAAATATTCAGTGTTTTTGCTGTTATGCATTTAAAGGGACAGGTCATGCAAAAAGGAAATGTTTGTCATTTAGGTCTATTCACACTTAAAATATTTTTCGGTTGACACAGGAAAAATTCCAAATAGTGTATTTTCCATGTAAGGACAATGAATGGTGCCTGAATATGTCAGATAATTTAATAATAATAATTGTATTATATTGTAAGTGCTACAGGTACCACGGAAGTTGTTCCTCATGTTTAAATTGCAGTCGAGTGTCAGATGGGTTAGTTCATCCTTGCAATGAGAAGTTCCATATTTATATAGCATGTTTTGCAGTGATGGTCTTAGACAGTTATGTGTGTTTGTACATAGGTTGCCCTGTGTTTGTGCTCTTTATACAGATAGATGGCTGTGATGCCGAAGTGCAAGCATGGTTCTTATTCAACTTTGAAGTGATGCATTATTCACAGGTGCAATTTAAAGGGTTAGTTCACCCAAAAATGACATTTCTGTCATTAATTACTCACCCTCATGTCGTTCCAAACCCGTAAGACGTTCATCTTCGGAACACATATTAATATCTTTGATGAAATCAGAGAGGTTTCTGAACCACCCACAGGCAGCAACATCTTTGCAACTTTCAAGAAACGTAGTAAAGACATCATTAAAATAGTCCATGTGACTACGTGGTTCAACCTTAATGTTATGAAGCGATGAGAATACTTTTTGTGATCCACCACAAAAAAATAACAACTTTATTCAACAATCTCTTCTCTTCAACATCATAATGGTTCAGAAACCTCTTGGATTTCATTAAAAAACATCTTAATTTGTGTTCCGAAAATGAATGAAGGCCTTACGGGTTTGGAACGACGTGAGGGTGAGTAATTAATGACATAATTTTCATTTTTGGGTGAACTAACCCTTTAACAACTTTTTCCTTCAGAATGTTCAGTTGTTGTGGCATAAGAACTGATTTAATGCTAATGGCACAGAGCTCCACCTTAAGGCTACTAGTGACCAACTGACTATGACTGGCTGTGTGAATGGGTCACGATAGCGCCAGGGTCATCTTCAATAAGTGCTGACTGTCCAATTGCATCACTACAAAGTCGAATGAATTATTATCTTCTCTCTCTGGATTGCTTGCTTGTGTTTTTTTTTTTTTTTTTTTTTTTTTTTTTTTGTCATCTCAGAAGAAAGTGGAATGACTTTACCGAATGATTAGGAATTATAGCTGTTATCATCTCATGTTATAGTATCTCACCTGTCCCTACTGTGTGAAAACTTTAAAGTAGGTGAGTTAATGCACTTATTGATATTGCTGCGCTAGGATATGAATGAAGCGGTCAGAAAAAAGATCAAGAGATGGAAGCTCCCTGCTGGGCCTCTGGCTTTGATAGCTTGTGCTATCTCCCCCTGATCCTTCCCTCCATCTGATCCCTCTCTCATGTACTGTACTGTATCTCTCAATTAGAGCTCAAAATCAAATGGACGCAGAGAAGAGATCAGCCGACGGCGAGGAAGTGAGAATGTGTGATGTTTGAACAGAATGAGTCAAATCTTCTTCAGTTTTCACAGATACAGACTAACAATCTGGGAAACTGTGTGTTGTGCCGTCCTCAAAAACCCACATGCTGTTTACTCATGTGAATGCACTGTTCAAGGGGATGAAGATTGGACTGATTAACCCACAATCCAGTTGGCACCTGCCAGGCCTCATCCTCTTGGTACCGATGTGTGTGTGTGTGTGTGTGTGTGTGTGAAAGGCGACAGAATATTTAGATGTAAGCTGTATATGTTTAGATAACTCTCAGCACACATACACTCTGAGCGGCTAAACGGCTTTAACACCGGACAGCCGTGCATGTCATACACAATCCCTCATCCTGGCCCAGTTGGCACAGTGTAACTCCAGCTAACATGGCAGAGCAGAGCAGATCACACTTAGTAGTGCTCACTCTCACTCGCTCTCTCGGTAAGTGTGTGTGTTTGTTTGTGTGTGGCCTTAACCCCCTTAAGCTCACACACTGGCTCGTTGCCTTCTTTGGGCCGCAAGCAGCACGGCTCTTTCCACGAAGCCCAAAATGAGAGCAGATGCTCGACTCAACCCGGCTCTGCTGAGCACCTTTGCTGAATGTAAACTCCTTCTGTTTGCCTCCTCCTTTACCCTGAAGTCTTGCTTGGTAAGACTGCCATTTTTCACGCTAAACGTAAAGACATGTTGACAATCAGCAACAAATGTCCAACTTGTTCAAATATATGTTTTAGTCTTATGTTCTTTGTTCTGTTAGGTCAGTGGTTTTAATGGCACAAAACATCCAAATAGTCACCAACAATAAACTCTTAGCATATTATACACTCAGGGATAGTTCACCCACAAATTTGCTTCATCCAAAGCATTTAATCACCATAATGTGCTGTAATTTCAAATCTGTATCACTTTCTTTCTACTGTGGAACACAAAAGAAGCTATTTTTAATTAATTGTGGGTGAGTAAATTATGTCAGAATTTTCATTTTTGGGTCAACCATCCCTTTAAGTACTGTGAGCAACATACTGTACACACAATGCCATATTTTGATGATCAATTTTCCTGTAATTTAGATAATTCATGCTGCAACAAGAGTCTCATCAGTCCCTTGATTGGCACATACACTGCAGAAGGAACATTTAGAAGTTGTGCACTTATTTATTTATTTATAATAATGTTTACATTGATTTCATCATCTCTATCATCATCTCCTCTTGACCCTGCTTTCAGAAAACATTTAGTCTAAGAGATGGAGTGTCAGCTTTCATTCTTTTTTCCATACATTAAATATGTTTCCATACATTCAATTCTGTACACACTTTTTTTTCTGTACACGTTACCCGGTTTACTGGATTTCAGTGGCTTGCTAGGATGTGTGGATGTGTGTGTTTCTTCTGTCTCTCTCTCTCTCTCTCTATTTCTTTTATGCGTGTACACAAAATTTCAGATCTGGGTTAGCGCTGACAGTATTTATTTATACCCACACTAGCGTCTACCACATTTGAGGACACACACGACCATCAGTCTTCATTACTGTCAACATAAGCTCTTTTCAACCAATTAGCATCATTAGGCAAAACTCTAGTTCACTCGGATGTGTGTGCGTGTGCGCATTTTTGTAAAAGTGTTTGTGTACGTATTGCCGTGGCTGATGTTGCTAAGTCCGTTTGCAGTTATAAGAGCATCTGCATCATTATCAAGCCCCCCTACCCAGTCCTGCGTCCTTCAGCCAGGTCCGTGGTGTGTGAAGGAGAGCTGATAATAAGACCTGATAGATGGGGTGTTTTTCCGAGGTAGAGAGATGCATTAATGGTTGAGCATGTGTGTACTCTATGTGTGTGTGTGTGTTCATGCTTGGTGGTCACTATTTTGGCTGTTGACATGGCATAAACTGCCAGATTTGAAATGCTGTGCTGTGGTGTGTTGACACATTAGGTGTATGGCTCTCCCCTGTCAAGCTCTCTGACAGATGCAGCCCGTGATTCCAGTCCTCAGCAGATTAAGAGATTACAGGGTTGGGTGGGAGTGTATAATAATCCTAATGCATCTAAAACCGCATTCACACACATGCAGCTGAGAACATCAGAGTGCTGATGAACAATATCTGTCACCAGCAGCCTCTTCAGTATCTCTTTATTACAGGTCAGGCCGACGGTGCCCACAGAGTTAACAAGCTGATAGTTTAATTTCTAGTCAGACCGGATAGATGCGGCTTACCTCAACTCAGCACAGCTCAGGTTGCTGTCGATAAGCTTTAACTAGGTGACGGTGTCAAATCCACGACCCAGACAGACTTACAAGCACGTAAGAGCTTGGATGCAACTTTTAGCACAAATACAGTCTCTCTCGCACTCACTGCTTTAATAGGGCACTCTGAAGTGGACATCAGCAGGGGCCTGTTGCATAAACCTCTAAGAGTAGTCTTACAAGTTAGAAATCAATTTTTTTTCTTTAAGACTGTTCATAGCTTTTTTTTAAATCAGTTACAGAAAATCGTAGATTAGCTTCATTTGATACCGAAAACCAAGACTGACTGCCCCTGACTAACTGTTAGTGGGTCACACTGGAACTTAAGACACTGTCTTAACATAATGGCTATGTTTATGCAACCAGCCTCAGGGCTTAGTGTCTTAAAGACTAAGACAAATATCTCCAGGTTCAATAGTAGTGGGTGTTGGACGAAATGCACCATGATGAAATGTAATTTTACATCAATACATCAATAATCAAATTGTTCTTATGCATGGTGTATAATAAATAAACACATTCCTGTTCAGTCATGCAAGCTGTCGTGTGACTCCTGTCAAGTGCTTTATAAACAATGTCCATTAGTCTAAAAAGCTTGCACATTTAGAGAATTATTGATGTATTTTCATATGTTTATCGTTTAGTTAAAGGTTTTTTCACCCAAAACTGAAAATCGTGTCATCATTTACTCACCCTCATGTCGTTCCAAACCCGTAAGACTTTCGTTCATCTTCGGAACACAAATGAAGATCGTTTTGATGAAATCTGAGAGATTTCTGTCCCTCAACAGTCCACGCAACTACCACTTTGACACTTCAAAAAGTTCATAAAGAGATCGCAAAACTAATTTATATGAATTGAGCGGTCTAGTCCACATTTTCTGAAGAGACACGATCACTTTATTTGATGAACAGATTTATTTTAGGCTGTTATTCACATAGGAATACACACATGAAAAAGTGTGTTAATAAACTCAGATATTTCTACAGCGATGATTAGCAGTGCTTTTAGACACATTAATAAGTAAAATTAAAACACCCATAAATCCATTTTTATTGAGCAAATTATTAAACCATTAAAATACATTTTTTTAATGATCAAAGATACATTTTATTCACTTCTAAAACATTTGAAAGAAAGTCCGATGCTCCAGTCATTTTAGCTGTGATTAAAATATAACAATGAAAAACAGACAGATATCAGAAGTCCCCATGATCCATGGCCCAGAGCCATGACCATGTACTTGATATCTATATGCATTTAAGTATCTCATGCTGATATAGAGAGTGATGGGAAATGTAGTTTGTTTGTGGATAAACCGGTTCACAAACCAGCTAAATTAGTATGATTCGAGTCTTAACAAGTTAGGGCTCAAAGAAAGCCGACAGTTTCCCGCTAGTTATGATCTCGTAAATACGATCATTCCAACGTGACCTGACGGAAGCAAACGTGACCAAACTCTCAGCGCTCCGTTTAAAAGATGAAATTCAGCAGCACAGCTGCTCTCTCTAGCAGTGGGTCTCCTACAGTGATTAGTGTAAAGGGACGAATAGAATACTAAAATAGGTGACACAGAAACCTGGGGTCACCGCTAAGGGTCTGCAGAGACCTCTTGCAGGTGATAACATCTGTGTTCGTCAGAGAGAAATCCTGAATTTCTCTCTGAAGGAAGGGGGGGGAAACATTCCTGTATATTCTTTAGCACTGCTGCAACAATGACCTGATGACACGAGACCAAACTTGATGTAATTTGGAAAACGCAAAGGAACATGTACCAACAGCAAACCTCTGGAGGAAAAAAAAGACCAACTATAGTCAGTCTGTAATCCCATTGGCCTCAATCCCATTTAAATGTGCTGTGACCTTAAAAAAAGATATTATGCATTTCAAGACAAGACTGCACAAGAAGCAGAACTGAAGCAGAAGAGGCCTAAAATACCTCCTGAATGCTGCCAATTTGAGCATCTGAAACTAAACAGTGTACTTGGCTTATGTTAGTGCCAATACAAGAGTTCACATGTTTGTTTTAAAAGGTGCTGTTAGCGATTGGAGACATTTACTAAGTTCTTTCTTACCACTGAATTACATCACTCCACCCTCCAAAGACATGTGAGCAAATCTGAACATGCAAACTGGAATGAACTGCATTCATACAGAGACGTATCTGCACCTTTTTCACTTATATCTGACACATTCCAAAAAGAAAGAGATGCAATGGCTTTTTCCATATTTACCTGACTTGAGATACATGCACTTTGAAATATGTAATGTGCAAACCATTTGTGGTAACCATCACGCAGAGAGCAATCTCGCTACTCACCGCTCCTCACCGCTCCTCACTAATATCACAAGAGAGAGGAAAGAGAGGTCAGGCCCAATGATTTATGGCTGTGATGATGCATCCCGGCCCGGAATGATTAATCTCTGCTGGGAACACTTTCAGGAGTACAAGTTTAACCTCTGAACACCCTCTCCCCAAACACACAACACACACATACTCTCTTGCTCATGTATGCGGTCATTTCCTGGGAGTTAGAGGAGAGAGATCTTACCTCTTACCTGGGCACATTTTGTATGTGATGACCTTCTGTTGGTGTGCTTCGGTACTTGTTTGTAGATCTCTGTGTGAGTGTGCACACGTAGATACCAATTGTAGAGTACTCTTCTATACCCTTCCACCTTTAAAATATTTGTGACTCACACACATCAGTGATAGCTGGAGTGAAACAGTGTTTTTCTATTGATAGGTACTAAAAGCTTTTGTGTTATGTTCTGTAGAGCAGACTAAAGGGACATGTTTAGGTTTGAGAGATAGAAAGTACTGCCAGTTCAGACAAATGCTTTCAGCTTTTCTGCGACCTTCTGCGTGCTTTTCTTTGAGAATGAATTCCACGAAGAAAATGGCCAGATTATTTTTCATCCTCAAATCAAGTGAGTGAAAAAGCGATTACATTTTATGTGAATATTTTTCTTTATTTCTTTCTTTTTTAAATGAAATGAAATTAATAGCATCTTGATGCGTACAGTAGAAACTGCTCAAGAAACATTTATGATCATTATCAATGTTGAAAACAGTTGTTCTGCTTCATATGTTTATGGAAATGTGAGACTTTTTCAGGATTGTTTAAATAACAAGATTAGCAATTGTTTGAAATAGAAATATTTAAATTTTATTGTCGCTTTTGATCAATTTAATGCATCCTTGATTAATACAAATATTACTTTCTTTAAAAACTAATCTTACTGGCCCTAAACTCTTGAACAGTAGTGTATGTGACAAATGTTCTTTGCAATTTATCTTTATAACATATTAAGATAAACAATATTTGAATTTTTAAATGAATTAATTTGTACTATTATATACAGTATATCTGTATCACAGTAATGAAAGACAGAATTTACATAAAAAACTGATTTTTTATGCATTATGATAATGAATTATGAATAACCCTAATCCATTAAATGTCACTATGCAAACAAGCTTAATAAAACATGGGACTGTATAAAACATAATTTTATTTCTTTTGAAATACGACCATTACATTCCCTGCTAGGTTTCGTGAACCGAGGTTATGTGTATTCATACTATGATTCGACTGCATTGGACAGTCAGTGTCTTCTTGAAAGAAAAAAACATCCTGTTTAACACACATGAATCTGTACAGCTATTTAAAATCAGATTCATTGTCCTATCTCATTCATCTTGATTCTTTTAACAATCCTCATCTGGTACTGGGCATCTCTGCTTTTAAGTGTGTATGTGTGTGTGTGTGTGGCTAACAGCTCTCATCTCTTTCATTAATTATGCACGACAGGCTTGTGATGGTCCTGTTGCTGCAGTGCTTTATCAGACAGTGAAGGCCACAGTCACTGATGAGTGTTTTTCTGAATGCTCAAATGGTTTAAACCGATGCATTTTGTTGCATTAATAGATATGATCTTTTTATCTTGCCACCAGCGTGAGAGCAGACAGCAGGTAGGATGTGCATGTATTTAATCCCGCTGTGTGTGTGTTTGTGTGTGTTGTAACCTGGCCATCGGAAGCACATGTGACATGAAACCTGGCACAAGCTGGCACAAGGCTTGATGTCATAGACTAGATTACACTGATCTGGAAATGTTGGCTTGAAGAACATGCACGGTAAGATTTAAAAATAGCCATTGTCTTTTAGAACAGCTCTTTTCCCCTCTCCTTTACAACCCTTTCCAAATCCTCTCCTCCTTGGCATAGGAATTTGTCTCTCATTCCCCTCATTACCAGCAGCGTGTAAAAGCTGCCTAAACAAACCTAATTAGCTCATTAAGAACCAGTCTTAACTACCTCCTGGGCTTTGTTCACATGCTGCAGACTTCTAAATGTTGTGGCTGATTTACTCTTGTACCTTGTGATTACTTTGCCGGGTTCATAGTATCTTGGATTGCATCGCTCCAGCGCCGCTCCTGCGTCCTGCGTACGATTCTCCGGCGCTCTCCTACTGAGAGCCTTCCATTACAGAACACACTGACGTTAAATAGGAGATTGGTATCATTAAATTCCCATTAAGCGGGCAGTAAAATATTGATATGGAAGTGTGCAGCCGTTTGATTTTGGTGTAGAAAATGTAAAGAGCATTTCAAATCAGAGATGAGTCAGATGCACCGCTGAATTTCAATGCTTCTATTAACACTGATGACAGAGCAGGTAAATAGTTTTTTTTTTTTTTTTTTTTCTCTCTCCCTATTTCTAAGTCATTGGTTTTCAGTTTTCACCCGGAGATTGTGCTATCATCCGTTCTCTTGGTGAAAACACTGTTAAATGCTTGGTGATTGAGCTCGGCATGTACAGACTGGGCCGAAAGTGTACTTTATTGTCTCTATTGGATGAAGAATTATTATCATTATAAAACAAAGATGAATTTAATGCCATTTTTCTGTTATCCGATCATAAAATCTTCTTTTGGATAAAATCCTGTGTAACCAGCATGCAAATAAAATCGCATAAATTAATGTCTTCAAACAGTCAAAACAAATATAGTACTGTGGGCTGGTCGAGATGCTCAAACAAATTGCTTAATTGTTGATAGCATCCCAGTGTTTACACTGAATTTAAAAAAAAAATATGTGATTTATGTGTAGCTCTCTCTTCATATTAAGCTGGGATATAAGTATTTTAATACTGAATAAATTATATACTTCTCCTTTGAATAGTTCTGTGGTAAGACACATTAGTTTTTAAAAGCACATTTGTTGCATGTAGTTGCTCAAGTAATATGAGGTCATAAAACTGCATGTATAGTATTTATTATACAAGCATATGACAAAAGAAATGCTGTTTAAAATAGTTTAAATGAAACACAGCAAGTCACTGTTTATGAAGCTTGACATTTCATGTCAACTTCCCTTGTACATTCACTGAGTGTAGTGCCGTGATTCTGACAAATCCTCTTTCCTTATTTTGCTGGATTTTTTTCTCTCGCTTAAATTTACCACTTTAGTCTCTCTTTTACCTCTCCATCCAACAAACCTGAATCCATTAGCAAATTCAGGGATCTGGGAGAGGGATGAGAATAATCTTATCCAGTACAAAAACTCCGTCATATCAGTGTAACCAGGCTCGATTGCTCTGTCGTGTAAAGAATAGATTAATGTCTTATCTGATTATAATCTGATCCACCCTAAGGCTGCACCATTCATATTTGGTGTTTACAGAAAGCGGATGAAAGGTAAAATCACTTTAGCTTTGGTATTGCATCATTCCGACACAGGCTACAAATATGATGTAATGTCATGAAGTAGCATGCTACAGTTGATTCGCTGTGCATTGGCATCCATGCATGTTTGTATGTGTAATATTTGTGCCTCAACAGCAGTGTTTAATCCTTGGCAGTTTAATTAAGTCGGCGCTGTAATTAAATAGGCAGGTGCTAATTTGTCTTAAGTCTTCAGTTATTGGGTCAGTATGTGACAGTGTGAGTGCGCTGGTGAGCCACAAGCTTGTTTTGGCATTGTGTGTCAGCAGAATCGCTTGAATGCGCTTCTCATTGTCTAATCACGATGTGTTTATGTGGTATATTTTTTTTCACTGAGGTATTGATGGACAGAATTGCACTCTATTTGCATGTGTAGATAGAATATTACGAGCGATGGGCCGGCAGACTCCATTTAAAGCAACAGCTAGTCATTTGCACACAAAACAGCCACTTCTGCGAGGATCCTGTTGAATTTACATGCCGATCGATTTTGATATTGCTGACATGGGTGCTTTTTTAAGTACTTTGTGTCTCATAGCCAGCAGGTCATTTCGGCTGGCCTATAGATTGCATATGAAATAGGCCTTTGTGTTTGATGAGTCCACTGGCTTGCCCTGGGCTCACCTCTCGATGTGTGTGCGAGAACGATCTGTCTCAGCCTTAGGGACCCAGACTGGTTTCAGTGTGCTTATTGATCTATTACCCCCAGAAGCCCCTCACGCTTTTACCCCACAGACTTGCAAGATACCAAGCCAAATCTCTGTCTTTCCTCTTTTGTATACATAAGTCATCTCTCTTCTCTCGTCTCTCTCTCTCTCTCTCTCTCTCTCTCTCTCTCTCTCTCTCTCTCTCTCTCTCTCTCTCTCTCTCTCTCTCTCTCTCTCTCTCTTTCTCTCAGTCTTCGGGCTTTAGACTCCTGCTCTCTATGTTGGCCCTATTACTGATGTAAATTGTCATGCTATTGACTTGTTTATCTGTCAGTTTGGCTCTGAATGGAGTGCAAGTGACAGGTTTTACTCTGTGCTTTAGTGTGTGAAGAGAGCGCTTCAGATGGGCTGCATTTTTTTCCCCCATCCACGAGGAGCCACAAAATGAAGTGTCAACGTGGACCTGGGCTCCTGGAGGATGTGATGTCGTGACATCACGCAGTTGACCTCCCCGTTGTGGCGCTGAACTGAAATAAAAAATTAATCTATAGTGTAAAGTCACCCAAGGTTAATGAATTATGAATCACTGCTAATCTGCACAGAATCAAACCGGAGGAATTCTTAACGCACATCTTTGTTAATTGTGTTTTAACACTGGCTGTGACAGTCGGGTCGACCCGCCGGTGTTTATTCTCTCCTGTGAGCTCACCTTATAGTGACAGCTGATCTGCATTACAAATACACTACATTACCTTAATAACAAAAATGACAAATTTCTACAAGTGCTTATTAACGCCACACGCAATGCAATTTTGTAAGAAAAAAATGTGTATGTTGTTGTGAATGGGTCTTAAACCTTATTTTCAGTGTTGATTTCTCATATCCTGTAGGTTTTTTGGTTAAATTATTATTTTTTATGAAATATTGCAGTATTTATTATAAATGATTTATTTGTGGACATCATTATTTAAAAAAAAAAATCTTCTCTTTTCTCATGTCATGTTTACTGGCACGAAGGTGGTAACCTGTCACTCACACATTACAGAAAAAGCAAACCATGATCCAATTAATTCCCGTTGGACAAAATTAAGTCCTGTCCTACATTTTTCTTGAGAAGCCGCTTCAATTGGATATACGCCACAATAGGGCAGAATAGACTATCACGACTTCCGTTTCTTGCCAACTTTAACTAACTTCCATTTTTCTTCATCAGTTGTTCAGCTGGCACATGTAGCCCTGAAATTATGGAACCTGGTTTCTGTCATCTTAAAAGTATAGTTCACCTGAAAAATGTAAATTCATTTAGTCACCTTCATGTTGTTCCAAACTTGAATGCCGCTCTCTCATATTGCGGTCTTTGATTTTGAAATTTTAGCTGATGATCAATAAAATGCAGCTCATATCTGTTGCTTTCGGTGACGTGCACTCCAATAAATCTGCATATAGCGCCGGAATTGAAGATCGGATTTAAATCCATTTTGCAAAAACACATTTATGTGACCAGGTGTAAATGCAATCTTTTTGATAAATCAGATATCTATCCGATCTGAGAAAACACATGAAGTGGCCAGGTGTAAACAGCCCCATATAGTGACGTTTTGTTTATCCTGCTGGTTTCTCAGTGCTAGATTAGCCTAGGTTTGGTCCCACAGTGAGATTAAGCTTTTCTCTGTGTACTCAGAAGCAGTTCCTCAATAGAATTACACGCACCCCAGCCTTCAGTCATGCTGGTAAACTCACAATGAAGTGTGAAAGTTCAACACCCATACACTGCAGTCCCCTTCAGACACAGTGAAGCCTACACAAATGTGAAAAATGCACATGAGTATGTGCACGCATATGGTGAGCTTGTTTTGTGAACATTGGTGGGTGATAAGACTGATCATGGATTTGTCAGATTAACAGAGTTGTCTAGAGTGTCAATACGAGGGCAGAGAGGTTCTGGCACACACACACACACACACACACACACACACGCACACGCACACACACATGTCTGGTTTACTATCTTTGTGGGGACTCTCCATAGACTTAATGGTTTTTATACTGTACAAACTGTATATTCTATCTCCTTACACTAACCCTACCCCTAAACCTACCCATCACAGAAAACTTTCTGCATTTTTACATTTCCAAAAAAACTCATTTTGTATGATTTATAAGCTTGTTTACCCATGGGGACCTCAGTTTAGGTCCCCACTGTGACACGAGTCCCCATGAGTCTGTGTGCTTTCAGGTTGAAGTCCCCACCGGGATAGAAAAACATGAACACACACACACACACACACACACATACACGTTGAGTTTGCATGTTTTACGGGGACTTTCCATAGAAATAATGATTTTTATACTGTACAAACATATTCTGTCCCCTAACCCTGCCCCTAAACCTACCCATCACAGAAAACACAATTTCAAATGATTTCCTCATGGGGACCCAAAAATGTCCAAAAAACAAAACAAAAACATTTTGTCCCCAGAACATAGAGAACACCTGAACCACACACACACACACACACACACACACACACACACACACACACACACAAATGTCATAGGGTTCACACTCACTTCCCAGAGTTCATAGATGGATAAGTGTTTATCTTTATGCTCCCTTTTTCTAGCAGTAATGGTTTGATTCTACACTTAATCATATGTGTTGCCATGAAATAGCAGCTTTTAAAGTAGGAAGCATGAGGAAATAAATAAATAAATAAATAAATAAATACAATTTTAGAACATAAATTTAAAGAAACAATCCTGGTTAGTTAGTCATTTATGGAGTTAGATTTGGCATTTTTGGGTTAAAAAACACTCAAATGTAATTTCATTTTGATCACAGCCACCTGCAGTCATACATTTGTGTTTAATGGTCGCTAAACTGTATAATTGTGTTGGCAGTCGATTTCCTACAAATGTGCTAGTTTCATGTCTTCATGTCTCTGCTGCTCTGTAAAACATGTCCATCTATTGCAACTTAAAAACTGAAGCTCAGTTGCTGCCTTAAGTAATCAAATTGGCCGTGCAAGTCATTTCAGCTTAAATTATTTTAAACTGATGTAAGAAAAAAAGAATTGGAATACATGTAATAAGCTGCACATTGGGGTCCTGTTATGGTATATTTTGCAATAGTGACCAATGTGTGTAGATGAATGTACGCATCATCAGAAAAATGTACCCACTTTTTTTTACATTCAAGTCAAGCATTATTTCAAGCAAATGTCAACATTTCTTTGAGCTTTTAAAGTGAGAAAAAAAGAATAAATAGAAAATCACAATGTTGTTGTACCAGCTGCATTTCCTCTTAAATTAAATAGCTTTTAGCTGCACATGAATTTATTTATTTATTTATTTATGATTCTTAGGGTTGTGTTACTCTGTGTGGCATCACTATATCACGCATGATTGTTTTCTTTTTCTTTTTTGTTTTCTGTCTTTTTTATCAGTTGGAGGAAGAAGACATTTCTCCCTTAATTATTTGCTCCTCTAGTTGTAAGTAAGTTGATTTTCCTTTGCTCATATGTCACTACAGGCTTATTGGACCAGCTGGCCTGTCAGTCTGTGTGTGAGTGTGATCTGCTTTAGTGAGCTCTGCTGCAGCTGTCAGGCTGACGAGAGAAACCCTGCTGTCCACAATCACACCAGATCAGCTCAGACGTGTCCGGTCTCGCACCGCACGGCTGCCGGGCTGCATTAGTGTGGATGTGCCACAGGAGGAGACCCATGAGATGCTTTGCCACAGTAACAAACGTGTTTTACTGGCAAGAGCATTTCAATAATGTGCTCCTCCAAAAGCAGAAGTAAGTTAGACAGCTGCAGGCTGTTGAACAGCATAGCTCAAAATAAACACAGGTATTACTATTTTTATGCCGTGTACTGTGAAGGCGTAACCCATAAATCTCTTTGGAGCTCTTTAGATTGTTAGATTTTTATGGATGAACAATATGCCGTGAAAGAACAGCGTGTTAGTGCGAGATTCTTGCATTCGTAGTCACACCTGTGTGTGTGTTTGTGAGTTGGTTCTGCTCTGTTCCTAAAGGAGGTTGACAGCTGTGTGTATGAGTCAAGTGCTGCATTTAATTCTGCCTGCATGCTGACATGAAAGCCTGCAGAGATGACCTTGCCGCCATATATTCAGGAACAGATGCACAAGAACAGAAGGCTGAGTCCATTTCTTTCTCAACTAATATATTTGAGGCCACATATTGGAATATAAAAGCCATGTAGAGGTCTGTTTGACCATGTAGAGGGGCTGTATGTAGGGAAAATTTATAAATGTATTTATTTGTTTGTTAGTTTAATGAACTAAGAGAAAAGTAGGCAGGCACAGAGGGGGAATGGGGTTAAAATGACTGTACTATTTATATAAATGAAATGTTATTTATTGTTATTTTATTAGAAATATATAGAAATATATAGACAATATAATTAATAATGAATACTAATATAGAATGGATATTAGGCTATGAAAAATTATCATTTGGGAAGTCCCACTTTTACTCTTGGAAATACAGGTACTATTAACAAAGATAATTAGTTTTTACATGTTTAAGAGGCACAACTATTTAGTTCATTCTAGAGTAGTAGTAGTAGTAGTAACTATTATTAGTAGTAACAGTAGTAGTTGTATTGTGTATTCTATCATTTTTTTTTTTTTTTATAAAATTGGTTTCACATTCAACCAGTTGTTTTCATAGATTTAAGATCGTAAAGCAGCCCCATGGAAAAAGTGTGGCTGCAAAGTATTGCGTGTTTGTAAATGGTGGGATCTAAACAATGTCCCTTAAAGGAATGCCTAATCGATCGCCTGTCCAACACATAGACAGAGCTGAACCAAAAAAAGAAAATGAAAGCAATTGATAAACATGCTAAATTAAAATGACTGGTTGCTGTTTTACCAACAAACACAAAATATCTATTTTCCCTTGTAGGCATAATCTTGTTAGATCTTTTCATACGCATACATTTGCTTGGCTGTATTGATCTCTTATTACCAGCAAATTAGCAGAACTGATGTGTACGTATACTGGTCTTTTATTAAGCCTTTGATATATGACCAATGGCAATCAATTTCCATAAGAAATGGCACATCTGCCTGATGTTTTTCAGGTTGAGAAACCAAGATGAAAAAAAAGTAGTGAAACAGAAAGATGTTGATTTCAGGAAAAAAAAAAAGAAAAGATGTTTCATTCACTGGTGATGATTATATTTTGTAAATACATTTGCTTTTTATTGTATTTTTATAGTATAAAATATAGCTTGTCCATAGCTCACTTCAATTTGCGTTCATCTGTGTTTATAATTGTTATTGTGTGTGAGTGGTATGAATGTGGTTTATTAACATTACCTATCATAGTGGGCTATGCAACACAACTCATGTGATTGTAGGATTAAAACATCTATACCAGTGGTTCCCAAACCTGTCCTGGAGGACCACCAACACTGCACGTTTTCTTTTTCTCCCTAGTCAAACACACCTGATTCAACTCATCAGCTCATTATCACATGGGTTAATGAGCTGATGAGTTGAATCAGGTGTGTTTGACAAGGGAGAAAAAGAAAACGTGCAGTGTTGGTGGTCCTCCAGGACAGGTTTGGGAACCACTGATCTATACCACGCAATACCTTTGGTCCAAAAACTCTGATTTTGACTGTTTATTCATTCCCCAGATGAGCTGCAATTTAATTTCCAAACAGGCCCCTCAGTGAACAGCATGGTACTCACTTAAGTCGAGTGTGTTTCATTTGAGCAAAGTATGATCTCATTTTTTCTATTGCTTTTCCTTCAATTGGATCAGGAGATTATCTGACTGGATGATGTCCTTTGTTTCCCTACATTAGTGTGTATTAGTCTTCCGGCACGCTATTAAAGAGCAGTGTGATGTCATCAGCTCTCACAGAATGGCGTATGTTTTGGGAATGTTTCACAGTGGCCCCTACTTGAATCTGCTCGACGCTCTGCCTGTCTCCGTCCACTGTGCATGTGGTATGCAAGAGGTGAGAAAAGCTAGCTAGCGTGCAGCAGCAGTTACGTGTCTGGCATGTGTGCACGTGTGGGTGTGCTGTTTGGACTGAATAAACCGATTGAACAGGGACTCCTGTGATTTCATGTCACCCATAGCAAGCAGGGAAACGTCCTTTGGGTCTTTGCTCTGAAGTCTCTGAATTCTCTACAGCACTGAGACCTGTCAAATAAACCTCATTCTGACTGAGTAGCGGTGCTTTGTTAAGCCATCTCATTTTCCAGTTTTCCTTATTTCTCTGCATACCAATTGCACGCCTGCTTCCCAATGGGTTAAGGATCCAATCTTCCAACTGTCGGGATCTCTTCTGGTCCTTGTGTGCCGTTTGTTCTGTATGTGGGGAGACTTGCGCTCTGCTGGGTAGGATGTGCCATCCAGAGTGTGCTGAAAAGGCTTCTTGCTGATTAAAATGATGATTTAGTAGATGGCGGTGTTCTGATTCCCGAATATGCCTCAAATGAAGTCTTTCAAATTAACTGCTCTCCCCTATCCATGTGAAGACTTATAAATAGGAGACCCTTCAAAGATGGGAAATGTCAATCAAACTGCTCCCCGTCAAGAGAAAGCCTAATTATCTGCAGGTACAATGCTGATTTTTACAAGGACTACACCGATTCAAACTGAGGCCTTCTTTAGTTATTTGTCTAGTACTTTTATTTGCTTACAAAAGCATCTAGGACAATGGTATGATGAACATTTGAATAATTTTCTTCTAAAATGAGCATTTTTATCAAGCTTGTATATTTAAGTTCAGTAATTTCACTTTAATGACAATTAATAGATAATTATCATTGCCATTAAAGTGAAATAACTGAACATAAACATACAAGCTTAATAAAAATGATCATTCTAGAAGAAAATTTCAGATGGCACTTAGAGGCTTTTGCATCTGAAGTCTTCATTTTATTCTTTCATTTTATTTTTTTAGTACTGTACATAACATGTAATTCATACATGCAATGACCTGACAGTGGTGCTGAGCATTTAAAGCAAAGAGTATCTTTACTGACTATAAAAATTGTTAAGGTGTCTTCATGTATCTCTGCTCATTACTCTCTCAAGTATTCAGTAAAATGCACCATTATTGCCTCAGAAGGTGATTGCTGTCTTCAGGTGAGAGTTGTTTTCTAACAGAGCAATAGAGATGGTTGCTTTTAAGAGGCTATACTAAAGCAAAAACAAGTTAAATTGGTGCCATGATGGTGGATTTTGCTGGTATTCCAGCAGGCTGGCTTGAATATGTGTGGTATTGTTCTGACTTTGGGAGAAGGAGGTGGATCTGACATACAGTCTCATTACTGGGGAGGTTGGCAGTGTTGCGAGTGGTGTCATCAATTATGAAGAGCTTGTGTGGTGTCTAAGTGTGGGGCTTATGAATAAAGCAGTGTGTTTTTTGTTTATCCCTCAGGATTAGATGTGCTGACTGAGGTCAGGCTCTCTCTGGGGCTTTGGGTCACCAGAGTACATCAGAGAGGAAAGCAGCCAGACCACTGGGATACAGTGGAAAGGGAAGGGGTGATTTCCTCAGGACACGCTGATCCACCTCCTGAATGCTAGGACTTGTTGTACAATTCAGTTTAAAATGATAGCTGTGTTTTGGAACGTTGTAGCTGATTTGAGCTGGATTTTTAATGGTCATGCAGTAACAACTTAAATTGGTTAAGCTTTTATTTATTTGTAAAAAAAAAAACTTTAAAAGGAAAATGCATGTATACAATGACAATGAAGGTCTGCATAGCAACTTTTATTGGCCAAGGACCGCCCAAGAGGCCACCTGACTGACATATAAATCAACCAATCACAGTTTGTTTTTTTCAGGTTCATGTTTAGGGGTGTGACAATGCAAAGTAGATGTCCCTATAATAACAGATCAGAGTGTAAAAGAGTCTATGCTATGAACTTTAAATACTTCACATGCTTTTGAAAATCCAACGTTTAGCTGATCTTGATAGGGGTTCATTGTCAGAGTTTTAAACATTTTAAACTTCTTCCTTGAGGGGGTTTGGTGTCACAAAGGGCTTATTAAGGACCATTAAAGAACGTGACATACATGTCTCCTGGAAATCTTGTAGAATTCAACCAATCAAATGGCAACTTCAAAACTCCTGAAGTGTTAACCATTTTGTGTTTTATTGTGCCAGCCAACATTCTATGGGTGTTACGTCTGAGATTGAGACTACTTTTTACTTTACTTTTCACTGTTGTTGTTTTTTTCTCTCTCTGTCTTGGACTCTTGTTTGTCATTGAACTCGCTATCAGCTTAACCTAGTTTTTTTTTTCAACAGGATGCACAGTAAATCCTGCCAGAGCTCAATAGGTTGGTTAGTATAATGGTTATTTATCTCATGCACCAGCCTTATACCCCTCCTGCATGTTCATATGAGATATTCAAATAATCAGATGATGCATTCAGCTACCAAAAAGTGTTTTGCACTCTCAGTGCCATTTAAAACCTTTAACCATATTCAAACAGAATTCCTCAGATCTTTCTTCACAATCAGCTCAGAAAATATGAAATAAGTGTTCTGATTCCATGACCCAACTTCTCCTGCCTGCTCGGCTCGGCAAAAATCATTTTCTCTTCTTTCTCTTTCTCTTTCTCTTTCTCTTTCTCTTTCTCTTTCTCTTTCTCTTTCTCTTTCTCTTTCTCTTTCTCTTTCCCCTTTAGTGTCATGTTGAGTTCATGGCTCATACATTTATACAGCCATGGCCTGACCTTTCTTGTTCTGTGTGCCCCATTTACTATTGTTATCCTTCACACGGACGTCCTCTCGCTCACCCCGTTGCAAGAGCGCAAGCATGCTTTAGGTTTCCAGCTTACAGCAGACCCCTAATCTATTGCATAGGCAAGATGAGGTCCCCCAAGCAGGGACGCTATTCCCCACTGTAGGTATAATGAGCTCCAATCTGTCTGTTTGAGCCTCAGCAAGAGGGGTAGTTGCTCAGGGGCCCTGAGAGAGATGGGCTCTGTGATGTAGACTCTGCTAAGGGCTACACCATCCTAGCGCTTCTGTAATTGTCTGAAGTCGAGGGGTGAGGGCTGGCGAGGGGAGCGATCTAATTGTTTCACTGTTTAACTGACTGACTCCATCAATATCTATTAGGACTTTGGATTGCAGGTGCAGAGCTGCTTAATTCACTTCTGGTTGTTTTTTTTTCTAGCCTGGTCTTATAACATTATCATTCAGTGGAGAGTGTCTGTTTTTTTTATTCCGTCGCTGCTAACACGTCCCCAGCGTCTTCACTCTTCCTCTCTCCATCCCCTGATGAGCTGCTTTTTAGTCTTTTTATCATCTCTCTCCATTTGAGGGGAGCTGAGTATGCTCTCAGGTTATGCTAGGATATTTGAAGTCCTCAACTTAACTGATGTCAGGAGATGTACAGTAATCACACTATCTGCATATGCCTACAAGTTTCACCTCTAAAAAAGTTTGGCTTGATGATACACATTTAAAAATAAATGTTCCACATTGATTACACAGCCTGAAGGCATTGGATAACCTTTTTATTTTACTCATAAAACTTTATTAGTTTATTTAAAAAAATCATGTACTGATGGTCTGCAGTACACAGGAAATTGTGTTTCTGGGTGAAACTCAACTCAACTCAACTCAACTCAACTCAACTCAACTTTTATTTATAAAGCACTTTTCAAAACCATTTAAATGGACCAAAGTGCTGTCCATAAGTAGTAAATAACTCTAAAATACATAGAAACATAAAATTACATTAAAACATGTCACCAAGAGAATCAAACAACAAATCACTCACAGTTCTCAGACCAAATCAAATGCCAAAAGCTTGATAAAATAAAAAAGTCTTCAATTCCTTAAAAATATATGCCTGATGAGGATTTTAAAGATAATGGCAACACATTCCAAAGTGCAGGAGCCACAACAGAAAAAGCGCGATCTCCACTACGCCTCAAGCGAGACCGTGGGGCGGTTAGAAGCATGTTCTGAGAGGAGCGAAGGTGACGTTGAGACTGATAAGGGATTAACATGTCCTTTATATACTCAGGAGCTTGATCATGTAGTGCTTTAAAAACAAACATTAACACCTTATATTGTATTCTTTATCTAACAGGTAGCCAGTGAAGGGATATCTATAAAGGTGTTATGTGATCCCGTTTTCTGGTATTTGTTAAGAATCTCGCTGCAGCATTTTGGACACGGTGAAGACGAGTAACCAGTGATTCACTTATGCCTAGATAAAGAGCATTACAATAGTCTAACCGGGTTGAAACAAAGGCATGCAAAACAATCTCAAAGTCCTTGTACGAAAGGATTGGTTTCAGTTTAGACAGTTTTCTTAACTGAAAAAAAGATGATTTCACAACGCTGTTAACTTGACGATCAAAGCATATGTCAGAATTGAAAAATACTCCAAGGTCTTTTACATAACTTTGCATATTGTTGGACAATAGTCCATTAGTTCCAGCCAGACCATTCCCAAGCTCCTTGTTCCCAAACATAATAAACTCAGTCTTATCCTCATTTAATTGTAAAAAACAACAGTGAAACAGGTAAGAAAGGTGAAACAGTATTGAAAAAGGAAAAAAAAAAGTATGATTTAAATTTGATGACAGATTTTTGAAGGCAAACATTTTATTTCTTTGGAATAACATGCACTAATTCACAGTAACAGCTGGAATGAGCATTAATGAACCCATATACCGGATGTGACTGTTGTTGCATCAATTCGTGCCGCAACAGTTAAAAGCTGTCCATACTGGACACGACCATTACAAATCCATTTGTCATTTGTATCAGAAGTAACGCAAGCCTGTGGAGTACATCAGAAATAGAACAGACATCAGATTACTGTTAGGAATTTGGTGTGTCGCGTTGGTTGCGGAGCATCTAGTGTAGACAGCATCCCTGATTATAATAGGTTCTATTTGCAATTGTCGTATTGTGCCTTACTCCTTACGTCTGGTGCTGACACGGTAATATGAACAATGCACTGGATAATGTCAACCAAAAGTGGGCTGAACCTAAGATTTGAAAAACCTTTATTTTTAAAGGAATAATTCACCCAAACAATCAAATATGGGCATCATTTCATGTCATTGCAAAGCTGTATGACTTTCTTCTGCTGAACACAAAGGATATTTTGAAGAAAGTTGGGTTTTCATGTTTTATGGGGACTTTCCATAATGATCAAAATGATGATTTCTAATGATTTTTATACTGTACAAACTATATGTTCTATCCCCTACCCTTAACACTAGAACGGCCATGACGGTCATTTTGACCGTTTTGAATTTTATATCTGCAATAACTTTGTTGAAAAAATAAATACAATCCTGCTGGTACCTGACTTTTCCTAAAAGTGTCTGTATTTTCATTTAAAATGTTTTTCATATAAATTACACATAAGGCAAAAAAACAAATGAACATATTTACCTATTTCGGCCATAGACGGTCATATTGACCGCACGGAATTTCGCGGTATTATTATAGGCTTTACCAATATACACAACAATAAAATGTGGTTAAAAATACACTAAACATATTCAACAACAAATCATTTAAATGTAATGATATTCAGAACAGAACAAGAATGAAAAAATAACTATAAACAAGCCAAAATGAAATGCGTTAAGCGAAAGTGAAAGTAAGCGGCGTTAGGCTCACGTAACTTTCTAATTAGAATGTTTCAACATTTGCGATGTATTTGGATGGTAAACTATTTCTTTATTATAGGCTTTGTACTTCACTCACGTTCCAATATCGACGGAAAAAATCATCCTCTTCACATGCGCAAAATGGTACGAATTGTAGGCTAGGCTACAAACAGAGCAGTGGAATTTTTATGTTAGGTTGACTATTTTATTATTATATTTTATTGTGGCTATAATGAACAGGCTGCAATGTCAAGATTGCAATACTGGAATATGGTGTGTGTGTGTGTGTGTGTGTGTGTGTGTGTGTGTGTGTGTGTGTGTGTGTGTGTGTGTGTGTGTGTGTGTGTGTCGGCGGGTGCGGACGCGGACGCGATCGAACTGTGTAAACAAATATGGGCTACTCTGTCATTTTGTTCAGGACATCTACGGATATTATTTATTTATAAATGTATAATTAAACTTGTTTAAATGTACAGTTTGGTGTTGTTTTGTTTTTTAAAGACATATTAATACAATAAATGCATTAATCTCTCAATTGGGTATTTATCATTAAAGATATAGAGTTTGGAATATAGCGGTCAAAATGACCGCTTGCGGCAGTTCTAGTAGTTATGGAATTCTGGCACTTCTAGTGTTAAACCTACCCATCACAGAAAACTTTCAGCATTTTTATATTTCAAAAAACATAACTTAGTATGATTTATAAGCTGTTTTTCTCATGGGGACCAAAACATGCCCAGTCAAGGATTTCCGATATTGCCATCTTTGTGGGGACATTTTGTCCCTATAATGTAGGGACTACCTGAACCACACACACACACACACACACACACACACACACACACACACACACACACACACACACACACACACACACACACACACACACACACAGACAGAGCCAGCTCTCCCTATAAGCAAACTAAGCGGCTGCTTAGGGCCCCGCCGCCACTAGGTGGCCCCCTAACTACAGATGGTACTCGCCGGTGTCGCTGCGGTTTAACAGTCAACCAACCGTGTAAAATCGTTTTCTTCCCTGGACTTGGAAATTTGACCGCAAAAATGAAATCGGGTGCAGAAAAAAGGAGAAAAAAATCCCATTAGCTACTACTCTAACGAAATCCAAATTTTAATAAGTTTTTACTGTAGAATTATTTTTGCATTAATTTTTGAACTTGGCACATTACACAATGCACAAAGAGCTGCCTATTGCATTTTCTGCACAATTCGCGGTGCTGTTTCACAGCAGCCTCGGAGGGTGCGTTAAATTGGACATTATCCCATATAGTAGAGCTACTACTCTAACGAAATCCAAATTTTAAGCAGTTTTTACTGTAGAATTCTTTTTGTATGGATTTTTGAACTTGGCACATTACACAATGCACAAAGAGCGGCCTATTGCATTTTCTGCACAATTCGCGGCGCTGTTTCTCGGCAACCAGACGGTGCGTTAAAGTGGACATTATCCCATTATAGTAGAGGCACTTCAACGAAATCCACATTTTAAGCAGTTTTAACTGTAGAATTATTTTTGTATGAACTACATGTAATGTGCAACAATGACTCTGTAAAATGTAAAAAGTGTTACCTAGAGTTTTTATTAGATTTATGTAGCCTATATATTTTATAACTAAACATTTTATATACACATTTGGCTAATGATTGTTCGCTGAAGTAGTGTTTTTGTAGTTGGAATATATATAAAAATAAATACCAACTCAAATCTTTTGCAGAATTTTTAATCTCTTTGATACATCAATATAGAAGAATATGTTTAAATCACTTTAGAAGGAAGCAAAGAAATGAGCCTACTGGTCCAACTTCTCCCTCTTTTTAAAGTGTGGAAAAGGGAAAAAGAAGTTCAAAGATCGAGACTCCGGCAACACCTGTAGTAGGCCTATATGCAACAACTTTATTGATGATTTTTTAATACTAAAGGTTTAAATCTGTAATCTTTACTTTTACTGTTTCAGTGAGTGTACTTTAATAAGCAGTAAAGTAATTGTGGGCAATCATGTTAAAAGAGGTACAGATTAAATGTGTAAGGGTTAGATTGTATACAGTTGCTGGTTTGCGGTGGCAATACTCCATTATTCACTGCAAGGCAGGGCCCCAAAATTATCCTGCTTAGGGCCCCCAGATTTACAGAGCCAACCCTGCACACACACACACACACACACACACACACACACACACACACACACACACACACACACACACACACACACACACATTCACTTCTTTAAGGTTAGCATCTGCACATCTCCATTTTTCCCTCCATGGTAGCCGTAGGTGCTTTGAGGGCTGATTGGCTGATTGGATTATCTTCAGAGAAGCAGAAATGAACCTGAGTTGTCATAGCAATCAGGAAGTTCCAGTAGTTTCATGTTATTTCACACCTTGTTTAAATTGCCATTTTAAGGGATTGGTCTTAATGGTGTTCTTCCTCAAAAAGAAGACAGAGCGAGGAGCTTTATTAATTTACCTGCCGTGGGTATGGAAAGGGCCAGCAGAATGACAGGTATTTTAACATGGTCTTGGGTGAGAGTGTGTGTGTGTGTCACATTAAGCCACACAGTGTGGGTGTGTGGACACATGAATTCTCTTTCTTTCTTTCTTTCTTTCTTTCTTTCTTTCTTTCTTTCTTTCTTTCTTTCTTTCTTTCTTTCTTTCTTTCTTTCTTTCTTTCTTTTTAAAATGAAGTAGGCAACACAGCCATTTGCAACATTAATAATAAAAATACTAATAATAAATGTTTCTTGAGCACCAAATCAGCATATTAGAATGATTTCTGAAGGATCATGTGACACTGAAGGCTGGAGTAATGATGCTGAAAACTCAGCTTTGCCATCACAGGAATAAATTACATTTAAAGTATATATTCAAATAGAAATCACTTGAATTGTAAAATTGCTGCCTTTACTGTATTTTTGATCAGATAAATGCAGGTGATCATAAGACTCAAAAACATTAAACAATCTTGCCAACCCCAATCTTTTGAACAGTAATGTAATGTGTACATACATACATACATACATACATAAAGCATTTTTTGCTGCATTGTTGTCTGAATTGAGAATTTCTCAATCCATAATTATATACACATAATATATAGAATTATATATCTGTGATTGTCGTGATTTTTTTTTTTTTTTTTTTTTTTAGAAACTAAATAACTCATAGCTTATTTCCATTGTTCTTTCTAGGTAGCAGAATCCTGGAGGTTTAGTTGTACTGACACCTGCCTTTGATCACTATCTAGAAATGCCCATTGGCACTTTAGGTGGGAAAACAGAAGTTTATACAGTCAATATTTCTGCTTTAATTTCCCCCTACACCTTCTCGCTGTTTTGTCTTTGATGGCGTACATCCCCCCCATCTTGATCATCTTGTTTCAGACCACGCTCATCCCCTTCTTCTCCTCCTAAGATGACAAACCCCTGCAGCTTTCTTTGCTGTATTTGGGGAAAACCTTTTGAAAGCTTGGTGAACTAATATGTTTATAAAGAGGCATGCTGTGTTTTTTTTTTATTTATTTTTTTATCGTGACTGTTCTCTTGTTGGTTATGGGGGGGGAGATGTTGCAGCAAAAGCTCTTTGGCTGCTTTTTCTCTGCCGCAGCCTGAGGTTCGAAAGAGAGTGGGTGTCTATGTCTTGACTGTGACTCACCAGAGTGCTTTCATTCCCTGTAGTCCGACTCTCCTGTGAATGCCATCAAGCACGTTAGGTCAGGAAATGGACTGCAGATTGTAAAATAAGCTGGTGCAGAACGGATGGAGAATAACTGCCTTCTTAGTCATGTGGAACCATGTTGTTTTTTTGCAAAGCACTGAGCGACATGTGGACAGGCTGTCAAATTCAAGACTTGTCAGGTAGTCTGCCGTTGGCTGAAGGTTAGCGGCGTCATCTCTTGCGTTGAAAATGAGCCAAAGGCAAACTGAGGCCGGTTAGTAACTCAGAGCTCCAGTCAAGTGTGAATATCATATCAGTCATTCCACGAGTGAAGTTCAGCTCTCCGTTCAACAAACATCAGTGACATGGCCTTTTACTGTGGGTTAAAATTCTGTATGCTAATTTGCACAATGCCCCAAAAGTCACAG
This sequence comes from Squalius cephalus, assembly GCF_949319135.1. Classification (NCBI taxonomy): domain Eukaryota; kingdom Metazoa; phylum Chordata; class Actinopteri; order Cypriniformes; family Leuciscidae; genus Squalius; species Squalius cephalus. Next base: position 18,516,618 of record NC_137135.1, read on the forward strand.
CACTTTAAAAACAGGAGTTGACTGACAAGGCAAAATGATCCGAATCAGCTTTTTTAATTAAGCAGAGTCAAAAGGCTGCTCAACATCGAGTTTCCAGGGGTGAGGAGAGATATTGACAAACTCTCCATAAATGTCATACTTGCAGACGTGTTTTGATGTTCTATGAATTATAAATGTTTTCAGGTTTAATAATTCTTTGAAGGGCAGAGATAAAGAGAGCATGAGCGGTATAAATACAAAAAAAAAAAGGTGCATTAGCAAACAGTAAACTGTGTCGATCTCTCCTCCGCTCTGTGGCCCGTCTTTTATTTACAGCCTGTGGCAGTTCTCACTCTCCATCAACCCAATTAGAGGAAGTGTGGGTAGTCTGACCCCTGGTACCGCAGGGTCGCCGGCGAAGCAACGGAGATTCTTGCTTTGTGTAGCTACGAGCCAGCCTTGTTAGTATTGCAGACATTAAAGAGCCTACACTAGCCAATCTTCAGCGCAGCAGCTTTCGCTACCTTTGGGACTCGGCTCTATGAATGCAGATACACGAGCAGTGGAGAGGTTTTGATTGCTGTTTCTATAAGTAATGGACTGTCGGGTGATCACACACTGAATCATTCGCTTTTGTTGATGTCTGTCACAGTTAGTTTGACTGTTCTAATGCATGATTCATGAACAGGTCAGCCTAAACATATAGAATGACATAAGATGAAGGCCTACATGTAAGATGAATTTCACAGAGCCCCTAAAGCGACAGGGTGAAACAAAAATGTGATGGAAGGAAAAATGATTTGGCTATTGTGTTCTCTCGCAAATGATTTGCTTTCCCTCGATAATCTTTGCGAACCCAAAATGTTTGGGTTCACTCAAAGAGAACACTTTTTTTTTTTTTCGCGCGAACGCAAAGTTTCTCAGGGGAACGCAAACATTTTGTGAGCAAACTCAAACTCATGAAATCAAAATTGACCCCTTTGCTAACAATAATAAATGTCCCTGGTATTCATCAGTGCACATTATTCTGAAAAGAGAGAAAAAAAGTGGTTTTCATTGGTGTGGCCTGCTGGGTAATGCATATGCTTCCCCACAACGTGATGTGGCACTTGTGTGGGCGACCGGATTTTTGAATCATAACTTGTTTTCCTTAGCATTTCTCTGCTGCCCGGTCCATTTAAAGGCAAAACACTCATAAGCATTATAAAATGAAAATCACTTTCTCCAACTCTGAAATTACTTTTCTGCTGACGTAAGAAAATCAGTTGGAGAAAAACTATATTACCCAAATAGAGTGCTGCAGGAATGAGTCCTAGATTCTGGAAACACATTATTTAGCAGTTTTAAACTTCTGGTTCACTTGTCCTGAAGTCAATGGGTTTTTGGTTAAATGACTGAAATAAGGTATGTGGTTCACACAAGCTCAGGGTAATTTCACAATTTTATTCAACAAAAGGAGATACAAAACCATATACCTGTGTCTTGAAAAAATGTGTTTGCTAGCAAGTGGCTAAATGGGACAAAAGAGGTTGTCGTCTGAGACATTAAAGTCACATGAAACTTGTTGTGATCGTCTTATATTCCCTAATGTGATGTATATCTAAGTGAAACGGGACTAGATTTTTTTTTCCATCTGGAATTTATTGGATCATGGGATCTGTCGTTTTGTAATTGATGTGGTCTCATGCGAGTGAAAAGTTACTGGAGCACACGTCATCAGAGAAGACATGCTGTTGCAAGTGGAAGTGGAAGTTAATGTTTTTAATTAAAGATGACAAGGGCACATGAATAAAAAAAACAATATGTAAACAGATAAATGACAGATAAATCAGAGTGATGCTAACTTCTGGGTTGACCTGATGGGTATATCAAGTCCTGTCTTATAATATTTTCAGCAATTGTAAGCATTGAAGGTAAATTGTGATATCAAATGTCATTGCATGTTGTCTCTAAACATCAAGCTCGCATTGTATGAACATAGTACCTTTAAAACACAAAACAAGTGTATTTTTTCTAATGCAATACTTCAGACTACACTCATAATCTACAGTATGCCAGGTTGAAGCAAACTTGTCAAGTTGTTTATTCTTGCAATGGGATATACTGTATATTAAGTAAGTGGCTATTCTCATTTTGCAAGGTCACATTTAGACACCAATGCCACATTCACACAGCAGCAGAATACTTATGGATGAGGCCTTCTTTGCTTCCTGTGAGGTTTTGGAGTCAATAAACACTACATCTCTACCACATTAAGATCAAGAGATGTTACACATCTTAGAGCCACAAGGATGTTCCAAACCATAAACAAGAAGCTGTTAGACAGTCTGTTTGTCTGTGTGCCCCGAGGCCCATGAGCCCAGTAAAAGAGCATGTCTCATCAAGCCAGCATCACTTACTGCAGCGATAAGTGTTCTACCTCACACAGACAAGCAGCTAAGATGCTTCTGAAGAATAATTCCCTTATTCCTCGAATCCCTCCGTCTGTAGCAGAGGCCGCTGTGGATGTTTGTTTATTTGTGTGTGGAGGTTTCTAGTTGAGTGGTGCGGCGGCTCTGCGCTTGTGGTCTGCTCTCCAGGCCTGCTGTCACTCAGAGGGAAACAGAACCCGTGACCCATAAAGCCCACAGGTTCTGAGAAGAGTGTAACTAATGGATGCCTCTTAGAGAAAGGATCCCTGCGGAGCTGCACACTCTACCGCCACAGGGCAGAGAACGAGACAGAGGGATGAAGTATGTTATAAACATAGGTGCTGTGAAATGGTAAGAGGGGTCAGGAGGTACCGGAAAAGAGAGGAAAATAAAGGCAAGTGGGGAGAAGTTAGAGAAAGTCAGATAAAAAGAGACTAAATGGAAGCTCTGCAGGGACATGGATTCACAGAGGTGTTGGTCTTTGCATGATTCGCTGTGTATTCTTCAGTCAGGGTTAAGCCGTTTGGGAACAGTGCAATGTGTATGACTAAATTATCAGAACTGAGCCATTAGTTTAATAAGGTTACAAAATTAGAAATATAATTTTATTTTTTTTAACTGTCCACAAAAAAGTTGATTTACTCATTTATTTCCTTTGAGTTTATAGCTCATATGTGGCAGGTTTTTTTTTTAATTATTATTTATTTATTTATTTTTTATTTACTGGCGACTAAACTGTTTATTCCCTGCACCATTTTGTTTGTCCTTGACATCTGCAGCAAACAAATTTGCCATCACTCACCACATCATATAAAATCGTTTGGTAGAATGCCAGCTCTCACAAAATAATTATGAAATAAATATTGAAATACCAAATATTAATCACAGTTTTGTTTGTTGGTATGTGCCTGTTTTCAAGTACACGTTAATGCAGGCTCTTTGTTTTATAATTAGATTTTTCCTGTTATATCGATTCATGAAGATAAATATTATATCTCAGAAAAATGTGTGTGCAGAATTGCCTTAGTTTGTGAGGATTTGTGTGAGTATATTATTGTCCAGGCTGAGTTATTTACTGTAACTGTTTGTAATCGGAGTATCATGCCAGGAAGGAAGACACATAAATATTGTATTGGTTTGGAGAAATATTGGTGCATTTCAAGGACATTTCCTCACACACCCTTATGTGGTCTTTTTTGGAAATGTCTCTGAACCGTCACACACCCCTGAACTGATTGCTTTCTGCTTACAGATGGCGCCCTCTTTGGTTAAATATGAAATTGCAGTGCACATTCCCACCCATGTGGTTTAGTGTAAATACATGCAAGCTGAAATGACATGCTGTCCAATTAAAATAACACCATCCCTGCTCCTCTTCTTCATAGTCTCTGCATGTTTGTTTGTGTGTGAGAGAGAGAATGATGTCCAATCACTCATTTTCATATTTTCCCTTCCTAAGAGCCGGTTCGATCCGATCTGTCAGCATAGGCATATTTGTGGAAGCCTTTTGTTCCACAGAGTACTGTGTTGTTGCTTTCTCTTTCGACTCTGCTATTTCATTTAAGCTATTTATCATTCATCCAAAATCGCCAGGGACAAAGAAGAATAAAGAATGGAATGAATAAAAGGATGGGGGAAGTGAGAGCTTCCAGTGGTGGATAACAGGGTATAATAGGCCCCAGAAACAAAGCAGCTCATTGATTGTGTAATGAGCTTTTATCTGCGGGTATAATTGCCCTGCTTGTGTTAGCTCATGTTCGTTCACTCTCTGATGAGCAGCTGCCCCGCCTAACGCCGAAGCGCCCTCATCTTTACTTTGAGTTCTTCCAAGTGTCACAAACTACGTGTTTGATGGATGTCCTCAAGTTGAACGTAGTTCTCCTGAGTATTGAGGTTGAATGCCACGCCCATATTTTTTTTATAAATAAGGGATCGCAGTGCAAAGTGCACCCTATACGCCCAACGAGAGCGATCAAAATTTTTTTTTCATTGTGTTCGGCCCAAAAGGCCTCAAAAACTTGATAAAAAAAAAAAAAAAAAAAAAAGACTATTTAGAAACAAACAAACGTAAGACATTAGCATCCGGCCCAACCTCGCCGCTTTCCAGTCCTGAGGCACTTGATTTGCATGACAAAGGCTCCCTTCAATAATTTAACAGGCTGTATTTGATCAACACCGGAGAGCCCAGTGTTCTTCTGCAGAGACAAGCTGGATATTTCCCCTTCATTATTCATGAGGAAAAAGAAAAGCCGGCAGAGGAATGGACATGAGACAGAGCAAAAGAATAGACTGGGTGCAACAACAATGCGGATGGCTTTAGTTTCATGTGTATTAAAAGTTTTCCTTTTTTGGCTTCGATTATTATTTTAGAGAGGGTGAAACTAAAATGGACCTTTCTTCCTTTAGGGACCTTACTAGTGGGTAGGAGGTCGTGCTATCACAGAGACTTTAACCCTTGATTCTGTAGTCATGAGAGTCAAGAGTACAAATGCTTTTTTTATGTGAGACATTGTGAAGACGGCATGTAAAGATGTGAGGGTTTTTGCCAGTGTAACCTTAGCTTAGCTGAAATGTTCTGCGGTCGAGTGTGTGTGTGTGTGTGTGCTATCCTTCTGCTCTACTATGTATGTAGTCTGGTGAAGGCCTGGGACCCTGCAATTTTTTAGGTGCACCTTGTGCTCAGTCATTAATTAGATTCTGGAGACAAAATCGAAAGACACAAACATTTCAGTACATGCAAATTGGGCGATAATCCCAGGATGATATAGCACCTTTGAGGAAGAAATAAGTTTACCTGATTGGTACCATAAAATCATTGCACGATATTCAGATTTTTGTTTGAGGCACATGGTAACAAGTACATAGCTTGATCAGAATTGTTTATTCATTTTATTCCCTAAGTTATGTCTGTGAAACAATCTATTGTTATTACTTTTGGACACATGGAAATTTTGATAGTCTATAAACATTTTTCTGCTTTTTTCTATGTTATCTGTATTGCAGTTTAACTTTTTTTTCTTTAAACGGCAGTTTATCATTATAGTTTAAGTCATAATTAACTTGAAATAAACCTGTCCAGTCTTGTGTTGTATGTACTTTATCTTTTGATACACTTTTTTGATTGGGAAGGCATTTTTTGACCTAAGTGATATTGCAAGTACCACAAATGCTTGCATTGTAAACACGCAAATATACAAATGGGAGCATTGTGAAAATTATTTCATTTAATTATTTTGTAAATAGCATCAACATGGCTGGTAAATATTCTGAAATGAATGTATTTATTTATTACTTTTTAAATCATGGTAGTACGGAAGCCCTGAACCGCAACGTAAAAAAAAAAAAAATCAGTAAAAAAAACATTTCGAGATTAAAGTCGAAATATTTCGAGAATAAAGCCGAAATATTTAGAGAATAAAGTCGAAATATTTCGAGATTAAAGTCGAAATATTTTGAGATTAAAGTCGAAACATTTCGAGATTAAAGTCGAAACATTTCGAGATTAAAGTCGAAACATTTCGAGAATAAAGTCGAAACATTACCAGAATAAAGTCTTCTGTAGAAGTTGCGTGTGTGCTTGCCGTTATTTCACATTGCCGCACAGGCATTCATGCGTGTGCGTGCGTGCGTGTGTGTGTGTGTGTGTGTGTGTGTGTGTGTGTGTGTGTAAACTGGATCTACACAAAATAATAGCTTTACTTTTATCTTGCCTTTCAACAAAAGGAAAATCTACAGGTCTACCAACATTACATTAGGCTATAGGACATTATAAAATATACTGCGCCGAAATAGACTTTAGCCTACAGGCGAAAACACTTTTCAGACTGGATCAAGATATCCAGCTTAATGAATGAATGCATGAATGAGGCATTTATATAGCGCTTTCATATGTCTACTGTAGGCTTACACTTAAAAGCGCTTTACAATAATTTCATCGAATCTCTCCTCAACCACCACCAGTGGTTATTATATTTGAGGAAATCCATGTCCGAGGCAGTTCGACTTCACAAGTGCATTTCTTTACAGAGACACACACACACACACACACACACACAAAAAAAAATCAGAATTGGAAACAATCTCGAAACGTTTCGACTTTAATCTCGAAATGTTTCGACTTTAATCTCGAAATGTTTCGACTTTAATCTCGAAATGTTTCGACTTTAATCTCGAAATACTAGATTTTTTTTTTGATGGATTTTTTTTTTTTTTTTAACATTGCGTTTCAGGGCTTCTGTATGGTAGAGATCTAAGAGCTGCTTATATTTTTTTTTCCACGTAATATTTATGTAGTATTTTGCTAATTTAAGTGTGTTTTAAATATATACATACTATTTTAGACCTATATATTCAACAAATAAACAGAACAGCACCAGTGACCGTAAATTGTCATCTTCTGCCTCTCGACTCTCTCCCTGCCTTTGGCCTGGCCTTGGGTGAGTGAGTACCTACCAAACCAACTTTCCATTGCAACAACTAGAGGTCTGTAATGTAAATAATGTGACACATCACCTTCATGTGTCCGCAGTGTTGCTTTTGTACTGCAAGACAGTCAATACCAAGGCTAGTGCCTGGGGTTGGTAGAGCTCAAGAAGCACATCTGAAATATGAAAGCAATGAGTCAGACTCTGTGTCACACTCTTCAAACAAATCATAAACAACACAAGGAATGGTTTTAGGAATACCTCACCCAAACATGGAAATTGTCATTTTCTCACATTTTCTCATGTCATTCTAAACCTGGATGACTATTTTGTTTTTTGTTGAAATATTTTGAAATTTTTTCCCCCCCTCCATACATTGAATGTCAATGGGGTCTAGAGTTGATTTGAATCCCCTTGACTTTCATCATAAAGACACAAACTTCAAAATATGTTCTACAGAAGAATTCAGATTTGGAACAACATGAGGGTGAGTAAATTATGCCATTTTTCATTTTCAATAAAAAAGGGCTCATTATATCAATAATAGTACCCATTAACTACGATAAACTAGCCATCTGCACTATAACCCAGAAGTTCAGAAAAACATTTTTAAGCAGACTCAGAAAGCTCTAGTGTAAAAACACCCTTAGCTTGTGCTGATTTCCATCAGCATCAGGTTTTGTCAGCCGGAGCTAGCGGCAAGCGTCGCATGAAGCTCAACAGTTCTTTGTTCTTTCTGTCATTTACGCATGAGAGAGGCACCGGTAGCAGAGCCGTGAGCCACAGGTCTGGAGAGAGGAAGAGGAGAGCAGCCCGGCCGTGTTATCTGTAGCTGTCTCTGTCACCTGCGGAGTGACTGTCAGATCAGCCTAGAGTTTGGGCCCTCCCTGATGTTCATCGCTGGGGAGTATGGGTAATTGGAGAGAATCGCTTCTGTTCCAGCACAGCCATGCAGTTTCAGTTCAGAGCTAGACTGCGGGAAGCAACACTTTTCCCCTGCAGAAATCTTATGTCCTGAGATCACTCCAATTTGTCAAATCTGTGACTCAGGCCTGAATGTGAATGAGACACACAGGCAGCTGAAGTCTGCATCGGGAGGTACTTTTGTCCTTGACTTTTATTTCCCTTTTCGCTCTGCTTTTCTTTTTTTTAATAAAATCACTTTATGGAATAAATCTTTCTGAACTGAGTCACAAATTAGTATTGGCTGAGGTGAACCAAGAGTGCATTAGGGTATGGTATCTGACAACATTCAGGAAGCTCAAAGCAGTTAGTAAAACTGGATAGATATTTTGGATGGCATGGGTTGTTTTAGAGATAATTATCCAGCAGCTATCACTCTAAAGCTCTCACCTGGTCATCTACTGAAGCTAAGCAGGATTGAGCCTAGTCAAGTACCTGGATGGGAAGCCTTCTGGAAAACTAGGTTGCTGCTGGAAGAGGTGCTAATGAGGCCAGCTCAACTTGTGGTCTGTGTGGGTCCTAATGCCCCAGTATAGTGATGGACACAATACTATCAAAAAAAGCACTGTCTTCGGATGTGACATTAAACTGAGATCCTGACTCTCTGTGGTCATAAAAAATTCCAGGATGTCCCTTGAAAACGTAGGGGTGTAACCCTTACATCCTGGCCAAACCGGCCCACTGGCATGTGTCCATTCTAATCATCCCTACATAATAATTGGCTTCATCACTCTGTATCCTCTCCACCAATAAGCTGTTTTTTATTGAGACTTCTGGCGAACTATGGCTGCCGTCACATCATCCAGGTGGATGCTGCACATTAGTGGTAGTTGAAAAGATTCCCCCTTCATGTAACGCGCTCACAATCATGCATGCTTGATGTGTGAGAACCATAGAAAGTATAAAAAGTGGACAGAGCCATCTCATTGGAACTCAATTGAGACAAGTGAAGCCCATTTTTAGCGATTTTTTAGGACTTCCGTTCCTGACACGCAGACTCAAACAGAGCTTGACGACGTAGATGTGACGTGAGCAACCTGTCTGTCTTCTAGTGGCTGTGGCATGAGAAATCTGAATCATTCCCTTCCGAAACTTGCAGAGACGGAGAGTGTGAGTAGGAGGTGTCCATGAGCTTGGAGCAGGAGAAACTTTTGCTAGTTATTCTGATTAATTATTTTGTAATTTTGCCTCCACGTCTCCCTGATTGCCCGCGAGCTTCTCCTCCCGTCCATACGGTAATCTCTCTACTGTGCGACAGAGAGTCGCGTGGTTATGACGCAATCGTTAGCCTACTTTTACAAAAAACTGCTTCTACGGGGCCATAACATAAGCTACAAGGTAATGGAGCATTTTATACATTGTCGTGTTTCTTTAGAAATAAATAATGGACAAATGGAGTCTTCAAACGCCTCAGATGTAAAGTTATTCGCTGTCAAAGTGACGCCAAAATGAATGGGAGTCAATGGAATGCTAACAGCAGGTGAAGTTCTGCTACAAGATGGTGGCACGCGGCCGGCTTCAACTTCCGGTCGACTTCCTTCCCGCTTGGTGAGAACCAATGACTTTCATTCTCACGTGTTATGCCAGCATGTTTGAGCTTCCGCAAGAACAAATGGGGTTTGTTTTCGCACATCAAGCAAGTACGGTTGAGCTTTTACTTTAGCTGATCACTGTTTTTATGTAAATAAAAGCCTAAATTAAATATTTTCATCATATAAGACAATTGTGTCTTCAGAAGTCTTTAATTAGATTGAACTGCTAGATTCACATGGATATCTTTTACAATCTCTTTACGAATGTTTTTTTTTTAAGAAATTTGAAAATGTTCATAAGCTGTAAGCCATAATCATCAAAATATTAACAAATAAAGGCTTGAAATATCTCACTTCGCATGTAATTTTCTATATAATATATTAGTTTCACCTTTTAAGTTGAATTACTGAAATAAATGAACTTTTGCACAATATTCAAATTTTTCGAGTTTCACCTGTATTGTTGGCTAGTGCCACAAATATACCTGTGCGACTTATGACTGGTTTTGTGATCCAGGGTCACATGTGTTTTATTTGCCATTATTATGATTTTTCCTCAAATATGAGATTGAATCTGTTTAGCCCAGATTCCATCTGTTCAAATGAGCATTTGTTTGTGGCCAGAAGATTACTTGGAAATTGCAGAACTGTACTAGTAGGGTGGATGTGCATTTTGAGTTTAAATGTGCAACCAAGCAATGAGTCAGATAGAGACTGACAGAGAGAATGAGGTCTCATAGCCAATCTTGAGCCATCTAGCTCTCACCACACATGCCATTTCCCACAGTTCAGAAATAGACAGCTTTGTCAGCTTCTTTGGCACCGTCTTGTTTTCAGGTATGAATAACAGCCGGCTGATATCTTCTCCATTTCTGATATCTCTCTCTGAAGCGCGGCTGCTCCCCCACCCCACCACCCAAGTCCTCAGCAGGGGAAGATGGGTGTTATGAAACTGTCTGTTATTCATGCGTGAGAGGCCCTCATTGCAGATCAGCGTTATCGTGCCTTTATTTAGTCAGAATGATAATGAGAAACAACAATGGATTCAGGTTATGGGGATCTAACTGTCCTTGTAATAGCTATATCTGTGTGTTGACATCCTTCTGAAAAGACCCAGACGTCCCGTCAAAACATTCTGCACAATCAGAACGGCAGCGATGTAAATCAAATGTAAATAACAGCCTAGGTTGCCATTTACACAATTAAAACAGAACAAAGCCAAATGTGTTCTTTGTGATTTTTAATAGCTCAATAAGTCAGAACACTGTCGCAGTTCTGACGTCACTGAGATTTACTTTTTGTTTTTAATCGATAGGTTCGCATATCAAGTTGGCAGATTCTCCACTCTTAAGGGATGCTATTTCTAACCATTGTTATATCTCCAAAAGCTCTCAAACCAAGTTTCTTTTTGCAGATAGTGATGAAATTGTCGCCAAATAACAGCAACTATAATTCTCCCTATGACACATTGTTATGCAGTTTTGTAGAAAAGACATGCGTTATAAAATACCCTTGTCATGTTGTCCAGTTAACGATTGGATTCTGTGATATTTCCTATCAACTGCATCATTCACTCTATATTTTTTAAAGTGTCTTCACAACGTTATACTTTCGCCTGCATGATACAAAGATGGCAGTGTGGAGTGTTGTCCTGTCAGAAACCCATCAGACTCAATTCGGTCTCGATCTCCAGCGTCTCTTTTTTGGATATACCTGAAGGAAATCAACAATAAATGTCAAACCCTCCTAAATAAACGTCAGCTCTTTCAAAACCTAATGAGACACTACCTACACTGCCTACTCTACCTCAAAAGTGACTGATTTGAACCTCTGTATACAGGTGGCGTTCTGCACAAATCTACAATTTATGTCAATACAGTCCGATAGTATCATATTGCCAAGTTGATCGCGTGGTATTTTTATTTTGACATAATTATGTGTGAATTTGTCCGCTCAAATGCAAGGCGACGTGAAAGAGAGCTCAGTTTAGTATTCGTGAGCTGTCTGAGATGAGGCTTTCTGTTTCTGGGTTTGGATGTGTGAACACAAAACTTTTCACACAGCAGGCAAGTCTTCTTTCGCATGAATATTTAAACTTTCAATGCTTAAACATTCGTAATGAAAGAAACAGCGCTTGCCCATCAACTGTCCCGAGCGTCGTTCACATTCATGCATTGTTAGAATTCATAAAAATGTTACCGACCAATTGGCGAGTGACACTGTTTTACCCACATTTGGCGCTTGGCAAGTGTTTTTTTTTTTTTTCTTGTACATATTGTATGTTTATTGCTTAACAGAACAGCTTTTTATGTAGCTGTGGTTTGCGTACATTGGGTAGTCAAATTCCCAGATGTAATGTTACAATCTTTTAAAATAATAATATTAAAGATACTGTGTCAGTTTTCAATTAGCCTTTAAAAGTTTTGCTACTGTAACATTGTCCACTATATAAAAAAAGTGCTGGTTTAGCATCACAGAGAAACTTTAAATACCTGAAGTTAAAGCAAGGGCCAGTGTTCTAATGTCACAGAACACAATGCATAATGCTCACTATAAGTGTCTAATGGGAGATCTATCTGTGTATTGCCTGTCCACCATCAGCCACCTGTGTTGATACATATCTCCTTAATCTGACACATTGTGCATTAGTGTCTCAGCCTGAGAACTAATGTTGTCCATTAGCTCACTCTCTCCCACACCCACTAACATCACAGTGCCAGAAGCCGCTTAGCATCCACTTAGAAGGGTGTTTGTAGTCGTCTCAACATCAAATGCTCATGGTTTTGTGGTGTTGCACATGTTAAACTCCCATTTATATTTGGAAGATTTTTTTTGAAAGTTGCATTCAAAAAAGCTTGTCTAGGTTTAAAAGGGTGTGACACTTCTGGATGAATTGTCTGTGCCATGTTGCTGTTGTGTCATAGAAATATGTTGTAACTTGGCTAGTCATAATTCTGTGCTGTTGTACACAATGTTGTTTGTGTTGTTTATTCTGTGCTGTGCCAGTGTGACACGTACCAATAACACACAATAATAACATCATCATCAGGAGCAGGTTATCTCTGTGTTCCTTCTGTCGCTCGGCCACCCTCGTGTTTCATTCTCCTGGAGTCTGAAGACATCTGCACCTCCATCTCTCTGACACGCACTTACACAGAGCTCATTTCCAGCGTCAATACAACTATTCTAATCTATTCTATTCTATTCTATTCTACTTTCATATCTAATCTTTTTTCGCAGCACAATCTGGATTTACCTGCATAAATGGTTGTTTTAAATGGAAGCACCTAATACACAAAAAATCAATTATCGCTGCTCTCCCTGCTCTCATCCATGCTAGGCTGCATGGATGAGCAGGGAGTTCTAGCCTAGAACATAACCATACTGCCAATTCAAAATATATGCTAATTGTCAATCATCTTTGACAATTTTGATAGAAAAAGGTTGCAAAATGCTTTTGATCTGATCATGCAAACTACATATAAGGGTAGACAGAAATTCAAGTGAGAAATGCACATTGCACATTTTTTGTTCTTTATCAACATGCAATAATGCACATCATTGCATGCAATTATTATTATAGCCTGGCTAACGTCAAACCTCGTCTCATTGAGACGTGGTCTGGGAACCACATTTTAATTTTCTCGTATTTGAGGCGTGGTTTACGAATGCCCAGAGCCGTTTATTGGGCGCTACGAATGTCTATCAAATGCGCCTGTACGTAGCTCATAGCCAATCGTTTCAATTATACCAGATGTAGAGCGACAGAAATTCGACGAGGAAGAAGACGAAATAAACTTGCGTTCTAAACTACTTAGAACACTATCTAAGGCTGCATCGAAAGGTAACTTCGCGTCTGATGCCATGTTGGATCCATAGATATAAACAAACTGCTTCGGTGTGTCGCATAGACGTCGTCATCGTCTTGCTGCTCCCTCCCCGTTCTGTGATTGGTTCCCTTTTTGAGGGGAAAATCTGGTCCATGGTATCCAGGCTGCCTAGCAGCGTGAATAAAATCACGCTGCGCGCAAGGCAGCATGGGGAAACCCAGGCTACGCTTATTAGACAATCCCCTTGAAATCATAAGCAGTCTCATTGAATGCATTTGAGCTGCATGGTAGCAGTGATCAGGATGTTGATAGTGAAAAAGGATGTTAAAGGTACACTATGCAACTTGAAACAAAACTTCATGCATTGTAGAAGAACATTGGTTTGGTTGTGCTTTGGCTCTGTGTGATGCGGATGCGGATGAAAATACTAATCCTACTGCACATAAAACATTCACTTCTTGGTTTAATGAATCTCAAGCTGGCTAGCTGAAGACATTATTGTAGCTACACCCATTAATAGACAAGGTACTTCCTTGAAAATTAAATTTCGCCACAGCATTACAACAACCCAAAATTACAACATTTCAAATCCCTCATTACTCGCCATCTCCGAAAAGCCTTGTTTTTTTTTTCTTGTTTTATTACCAGCTCTGTCAGGTTCTCTTTTTCCAACAGTCTCTCTTCTGTTTGGCGCTTTTTTATCTCAATTTTTTTTTTTCTCAATTTTTTTTATCTCGACCATTGTGACAAATAACCTATGGCACTCACAAATCATACATGCGTCAAAGTAGCCTGAGCAAATTTTTTCTATTTACAGATATGACTAGACATACACCGGCGAGCGGCATACCCCAAAATATAAACACTTATAATAGGCGTACCATAGTGAATCAGGATAAGACAAAAACAAGTTTTGAAAGAAGGATTGATGGTGTATTGACATTAAAATTTTGTTAGTTTTAAACAAAAAAAAGTTACACAGTGTACCTTTAATATGAGTCTGTTCTAGCTACAGACAACTTTAATTTGTTTTCAAACTCAATCTTTAGGACTAACTGTCCACACTGTTATTTCTAAGTGACCAAACTGAATCTGTGTGTTCGGGTAGTGTAGGCATTTTCTGGGATATCTACATTAGGAATTTTTTAGCATGATCAGCATGATGCCAAGAGACTTTGTCCCATAACTACTAGGAGCAGCAAGCTGGGAGTATGGAGAGAGCTGACAGAAAGCTGGAAGTTTGTCCTCTGCTTATTTATGTCATAGCGTTTGGCCACGCTGCTGAATTCAAACCATGTATAAGACAACGGGAGTGACAGAGGGGGGTATGTGCTGATGTTTTTTTTTTTTACACACCATTGGCAGAACTGTGCGTAGTGGGTTATAGAAGAGGTGGTGACTTGATGATATATATATATATACAGTATATAAATATAGCATAATTTATATATTTTGTGGAATTTGCGCATCCACATTGTGAAAAATCCACATTGTGATTCCAACATGGATTGCCACTTTGCAGTTTTGTTAGTGTTTTTACTGGCTTTCACATTACAATTAACCCTGGGTTAACGTCTTTTTAATCCCTGCTTTTGCTGCGTTACACCCAAATTGCACTGTCATTTATAGTTGTTTAGCTATAGACAAACAATAATAAACTGCATCAGCACTTATTAACTTAATAACACTCAACTTATTAAATATTCATGTACTTTGCACAGTCACAGAAATCTTCATGCTGTGATTAGTTTCAGCGTCTGAAGGAAACTGTGTAAAATGTTGAACAGCAATGACAAACGTGTTAATTAACGATGAAGAAACACTATTATTTTTGCAATGTTTCTGAAGACTTAAGATATCCAGAGCGGATTTATGAGGTGACATTTCTACAGATGGACGAGCAGCTATTAAAACAGGTTCCACTCTCTATTTGTCCATCAATGTTATAAACATTTTAAATATGCAAATAAGAATGTTAAATCCAGATTTCAACACCAAATCTCAAAACCTAACAACCTAGGATTAATTAGTAACCCAAGATGAGGTATAAACAGTGTAATACTGTACATGGAACAACATAATCAGGATTATGTCTAGCCAGAGCTAATAATGACCCATGATACACAGTTTCAAGTGTGACAAGCCAATATGTGTATCTGTACCTTAGGTAATTGTCAGTCCTTGAAAATGTGCACTTTCAAGTTGCTAAGTGTTAATGGTGTTCTACTTAGCTAGACACCCCATACTTAGTCATCTAAAGTTGACATTCAATGCTCAACATAACCATTTATTCCCGGAAATAGCTTTAGCACCATGTTTCAGCCGCTAATCTACATAGTAAAAACAGAATGAGGCTTATGCGATGTGTTTGCTTGTGCCAGAATGCAGCTGTAAGTGTTGCAGATGCGATCGCAATGAGAGCATGTGCAGTGCTTCGATGTGGGATGTTTTCCATTGGTTTTTATGAAGATGAGAGCCAAATTGAGTGGTAAAGTGTGGAATGCAGGAGATCTGCTTTGTCCATAAGCACTTTTAGTCATTGAAATGGAGAGACAGACATGTTAGATCATGACAGTTGTAAATGTCAAGAGGATAAACTTATTGAATAGGCACTCAGCGTTTGAATGCGTTTCCTTACTGCTTATTGTTGCCAAATACATTATTGAGAACACACTTAATGTGTCCCTTGTCGCAGATTTAGTGCACGTTTAGCATTGATTTGATTTTGTCTTGTTTCTTTTCTTTTTTTTTTTGGTCTTGTTTCATCTTGTTTTGGTCTTGGTTTGAGTTTTGTTTAGTCAGTGTAACATTTATTTTTTTTGCAATTAAGTATTATGTAAAAAAAAAAAAAGCAATAAGAATAAACACAATGCTTGACAGTATAAAACAAATATAAATTCTTGCAATGATTAAACATGTAATTTAATAAATAAATAAAAAGTCATGAACTGACAGCCTGCAGGGCCATTTACATGACACCCTAATAAAAAGAAAAGAAAAGAAAACGGTAAACTTTTTATGCGTTTTGACCATTCATTTTCATGACAGCAAAACGATACCTCGCCATGTAAACTACAAAAACCTGAATTTGTGAAAACGGTGATGTTATGCACATGTTCAATCTATTGGCACGTAGTGTTTCTTTACAAAGCCAACTACTTTTTTTTAGTTGTTTTCGCAGATCTGTGTGAACGGAGATCGTTTTGACAACGTTGACATCTGCACATGAAAAACGCAAAGGAAAAAAAAAACCTTTCAGTTTTTAGCACATTTTTTTTTGTGAAACATACCCTTAGTTGTTTTTGGTTTGTTTTGCTCTATTTTGTTCTTTCTTTTTAAAATATTTCTGAAATCTCTTATTTGATCACTTATTAGAACAGCTGTAGTGCAGTTCTCATTCAGTCAGGAATCACTGTTGCATCAGGGTGAAACTTTTATTTGTTGTTGTTAACAACAAAGAATATTTGCAGAAATGATTCCTGTCCTTGGTTGATATATTCCCTGTGGTGCAAACATTGGATGTTTGTACACCTCTACCCCTTTACTAACTAGAAGCAGACCCGTGTAAGGAGTTATCACTGCTGAGGCTCGCATTGCCTGCTTTTGACAAATCTGCTCTAATTGCTCTCTGATTAGTATGTTTCTCAGAGTTGCTGAAGGTCACTTTCCAGAATGGGTGAAGATAATTACTGTAGGATGACATGTGCTGCCAGCCACAGGAATGGAGGAAGACTTTACACAAAATGAAAGGAAGCACAAGGGGATGGAAAGTGATGCTGAGTGGATACAATTAGTAGGAACACATGAGCGAGAACAATATGCGTGTTTTGTGTGTGTGTGTGTTGGTTTAATGACCCCTACATCCCACGTTGGAGGTGAGAATATGAAACAGTGTTTTCTCAAACACTCTTTTGAGCCCTCTCTGAATCTCTTGACTCTACGGAGATTAATCAGTCTGCCGTAATCACCCTTCAAACTCTACCTTTGCTTAATTAGTCCATCCAGTATAGAATCAAGAGTCGAATAAAGAAAATTTCATTGCCATTGAGGGAACGAGAGACAAAACCGACGGAAGAGTGAAGATCATTTGTGCTGTGCAAGTGGTGTAGCGGTGCATTTTAGGTTAGGGGAAAAAGTTCTCATCAAACAAGCAATTATTTTGTAGAGGGCATCTGTTCCCTCAGTGCACTCACTGTGGAGGCCACATCAGACACTTGCTTTGCTTTCACACTATCCCAATCCCTCTTCCACTTTTTTTTTCTTTCATCAGGGGTATTTAGATGTTGTTTTTTTTGCACTCAGGAACTTTGCAAGGACACCTTGTTTCTCTGAAGACAATTTAATTCAGACGTAAACATTTTAATCCCAAAATGCATTTAGTATTCATATACGGATGAAGGGCAGAGCTAATGAACATGCTTCTTAGAAATAAGCTTTTGAGCAAGTCCCCAAAGACATTTTTTACCAAGTTTATGTCAAAAAAAGTATTTAATTTTTATTGGAAACGGGGGAAAGAGACAGAGATATTACTGGAACAGGTGTAATTGAAGTCGGGAACATGAAATGAAAATGACACCGCAAAACTAAGGAAACAGAGCGTCAAATGCGTTCAATATTTGTTGTAATTGAGCAGATTAAGCAAACAGCATTGATTTATGACTACACTAAACAAAAGTACTATGGTATTATCTTGTTTTTTGGGCACAATACCTTATTTTTTTTCAGACATGTACCAAGGTATTCTTACCAAGGTATACCTTAGGGAACCATGCAAATATTATGTAGCAACAGTTCATGGTTTGTTATATTTATATTTAAAAAAATGCTCCTCACAATCCAGTAAAGTGCTGTCCTACATTGTTCCTCATTGAATATCTTTTTTTTTTTTTTTTCACTCGTAAGTACGTCACATTACGGAAGTGAATTGGGGTTGCGAAACCCCCACAAAATAAAATAGATTTTCCTCAGCAGCACCTAAAATGTAATGGATGCTTCTCGGCCTCTTTGTCATGCGGTCATGCTCCCATCTATTTCAGTTTACAGGCATATTTAATAAGCAGTTAGAAACACGACAAAATGACGGATGCTCTTTTTTTGCAGTATGCTATACCTGGTCCCATCATTCATCTGTTTTTGTTTTTCAGAATAACATCTTCACAGGAGATAATTTCTGTGCAATCTTTTATGTTTTCAATTTACCTTCTCAGCATCTTCTTCTAGTTACCGTTCCTCCATGTCTGCCTCTTTCTCCCTCTCTCTGGCTCCCTCCCACTGGCGTATTGGATTTTCAGTCCATTCTAAATAAATTTAGCCACTGTGTTTTGTTGTAACGAGCTCTGTCGATTGCCTAAATGTAAGTATGCACAATTTACACCACCGGGTTGGCCATTTGTGGAATGCTTTAACATTACAAACAAATAAAAAAGCACTATCGCCTTAGGCTCACACTGGGAAGTAACACTGTGAAGTGACTAGTGTATGTGCAGTTAGCATAAAATCCGAAAGGCCCCCACGTAGCGGAGGAAGAGGACATTTCCCTTCTTATTTCCATCAATATTACAGCTACGCCACTCTTCTGCGTTACAAGACTGATGTTTCCTGCTAAATATTTAAACTATACGTATCCACTAAATCTTAAACTATTCATATATGTTTTATACAGGCGGCACGCTTCCAAAGTTTTGAGCTGACTTTTTGAAATGCACACTAGCTGTGCTGATGTCCTTGGACTTACAGTTTGGCCGCTGTGGCATAATGGCTGTTATCAGTGGGGGATCCAGTGACATTGACCTGAAGCATTGTGTAGTTCATCTTTCAGCTGAGGGTCAGATCTCTTCACACCCACTGTCTCAGGCCTCCCCGGAGGTCCCACTCACACTTAACCTTCCACTGTCACCCCTGCTGTGTTCACGGTCATCAAGCCACCTTGGAGGTCATGCGTTTGGCTGACAGCACTTCCTGTATTTCTCAAGTACTGCCGTAGCACATAGCTTTTTAAGAGGCTGGACATACATAGAAAAAATAAAAAATAAATAAATAACCAAGCAATCATTATCCCAAAATAAACCCTGGCAGATTTATTTTGTAATATTAACTGGTCAACTGTTAATTCATTAATTAATATTCATTGATTAATTAATTCATCCATTCATTCATTCTAAATAAATAAAGTTAAATTATTGATTTGAGGTTTTTAATAATACTAATTATAATAATAATAATACTATATAGTAACATGAAAAAACAAGACCACACTTATGCATGTAGTGCAAAGTTTTCATGAACAAGTTACTTACTTTCAATTATCAGTTGCATGAACATTTAAGCTCAGACAATGGTGTTCTTAGATCAGTTTGACCGGATCTTTGAATCAGTGAGTTGTTGACTCACGTACAGCTGCAATTGGATCAGTCTGTTTTGTGAATGAATCATTCAGTGTTATTTGTGAACCAATTCAACGGGTTCATTTGAAAGAATCCACTCGTTCACAAATTTGACTCTTGCGTCTCAGAGGGTTGGCGATTTCTTAGGTTCGAAGTAACAAGAACAATATGCGTTTTTATGGAATGTGGTGGAGTAAAAGCTTTGAAATGTTGTGAAGTGAAAGTAAAAGTTTTCCAAAATAAAGATACTTTATTTGATCAAAATGATCAAATACAGAATACTTTGTTACTGTTTACCACTACGATGTCAAGAATATTTACATGCCGACTGCCAATCCGAATGAAATGTTCCAAACGACTGTGTATTAAGTCTAAACTGAATTATAGCTTATTTCAAGTGTTATTTTGAATGTGAAATGCACCCATTCCTGCTCTCTGCGGCTTGACAAGGAATCACTCCAGTGCACCATTCATTGCATCCCGAATTTCTTCCTTCCAAAAGATGTCTTTCCTAATGACGCTAAATCTAGCATGCATAATTGGACCAGTGAACTATGTTATTGGAGCTGGGACCGTGTTTCTATTGGCCCCAAAGGCCACTCCAATCCTGTGACACTGGGGTGGGTGGAGAGGGAGGAAGTACGAAAAGTGTTGGAATGGCTTGGTGTTCGTTAGAGAGAGGAGAATAGACTGAGAGAGTGAATATTGTCACTGCTTTGCAGGATGTTAACTCATAAATTGTATGGCACTTGTTTATGTAGCATACTCTTCAGCATCCATGACTGGGTTGTAGATAAAATGGGACATGGTAGGACAATGATGTGCATTATACATGTGGCACAGCTGGGGAGGATGAAGTGCCCTTGGGATATGGTGCTGGGCCTCTGTATTACCCACTGAGCATCACTCTAAACTTTAGCTGTGTTCAATCTTTTCATTAGAGGTCCTTCAAACGACAGCCTCTTATGCACCTATCAATGGACACGTGTCTACCTGCATGCTTTGTTTTGTAGCAAATTTAATCACAACATATTCTGCCTCTATAAAGCATCATATCAGACTAAAAACTTTCATAGTTTTGTTTTATTCATATCATTTTTCATAACATTATTTATAGTTGCCAAGCAGCCCTTTCAGTGACGGCGCTTCAAATATAATGAAATGTGATACATCACCTGATTGTTTTTTTGTTGCAATTTGCAATGCATTTGAGCTATTGCCGTAAATATTCACCGCTACAGATGTACAGTGACATGCATCACATAATACACAAATACAATCTTTTTGTTTTGAAATGTTGATTCAGTTTTCTATTGTGAAGGTGTGAATCATCTTTCAAAGACCTGCCAATACGCAACCACAATATTTGCTTTGTCATGTTTGGATGGTGAGCACTGTTGCCTTGTTTATCATGCAGGTCCATCTTGAATTTCCCACCGTAAGAGCTGGTGTCCTTTGGCAGTGGTCCTCTGAGCATGCAGCATATTGTATTCCCTCCCCTTGTCATTGAGCCCTCTGGGTTTAGCTGTCCCTTGGCCAGACCAGCCTTCAGTCATCTGTGACTCCTCATCTGATGGACATTAATTGCCTCCCTCCAGACTTGTTTGTTGTGGGTAGGACCTGATTATGATGTCATGAGCGCGATGTTGTGTGCTGACCCATGGCCCATGGCCATTCTGGGAAAACTAGCTTAAAAAGCTATTCTGGTGACCAATCGCACTGGCTCATTCTTCCCAAGAGACTCTTATTATCTACATAACTCATTTGAATTTGGGTAACATTGACGTTATATGTTACCCAAAGTCAAAATGACTTTATGTAGATAATAAGAATTTGATATATATATCAAATATATATATATATATATATAGCTGTATATATATAGCTGAATATATGTTCAAATAGAATTTTTTCCTCACACAGACCTATTGTATGGCTACAAAACACTTGTAATATTGTGCACAAATCATATGGACTACTGTCTATTAAGGTTTTTTTTTTGTACTTTTTGGAGTGTGATGGCATCCATGATCACAATTCACTTTTTTTGAGTGAAAAAGAGCTGCCTAACATATGTTGTGTGTTTTTTTTTTGTGTGTGTGTGTGTTTTTGTACGGAAGAATGAAGATGAGTACGTTTTGGGGAAAATTATCCCTTTAATGGGTTCCATGGGAGATTGATTTGTGAGCCAATCCTGGCCAGTTCTCACATGTCCACTATTTGTAACATGGGGTTTTCAGTGAGTTTAAATTAGAGCTGGAGAGTGTGAAGTGATTCTGGTGCTTTTATCACAGCCTTTTAAATTGAGCTATGATGATGAGGAGGGGTGTCCTATTCACCTGATGAAGACCAGAGATGAGTCGGCCCACTCGCTGCTCTCCCGCTGACATTTCCCGCACAGGAAATGTGTCTCCACTGGCATTTATTCAACGTGGAGAGGTTTCGGCTCCTGGCCGCGCGTGCCATTTACCCGGGAGGTGTTTAAACAGTGCTTCTGTGGCTTTCTAACATGTTCTGCCCTGCCCTTCTCATGTCCTGTGATATGAAGATTAAAACCAACAACAAGGCAGAAGAAAAACGCAGCCTCACTCAGCCATAGCGTGGCACCTCTGTCAGTTTGCTAATTACTCGGCATCTCCTCTCTCTACGGTGGCATTTATTGCAAATTTGAATAATTTGCCCAGCAGATGGTAAGAATGTCAAGCTGTGACACAGATTTACTAATCTTCCCCGAAATGACGGTATGAGGCTGTCAAGTGTATTGTTTTAATAATGCTGGGAGGTGCTGGCGGGTGACGTCTGACCGGTTCTGGCAGCCCTGGCATGGCCCGTGGGTCGCATGCTCCAGTCTGCTCTCTGCGCTGTCTGTGTCAAAGTCCCAACATCTCTTTAACCCTCATCAAGGTTGTGTGGAGAGGAGATGAGTGGCGCACCTGTGCTCCTGAGCCGCCGAAGCCCTCTATGCTCTCACCTGGTGCTATTCATGTACCTCATCTGCTGTTGTTCCAGGCGTTAAGCTTGTCAGCTTTTCTTAACTTCTGAACTTCTTGTCGGGCTCTCAGCATATGTTCGCACGCCTCGCTGAAAGAAAAAAAGAAGAAGATTTACATTAGAGAAGTGTGCTTAGATATGCCTTTTTCCAGTGGTAGAAACACTCAGCAGAGCATCACACCATCTTGGTTATTTCACTTTACGTGAGCTGTAGGTTAATGTATGTGTTATTCTGCTTGTGCGTGATACGGCTTGGCTTTAGACGTAATCTTGCCGGAGCTGTAAAGGAAGTCATTACTCAAAGTCCCAGCAGACTAGGCCGAGCGCTGTCTCTAACTGTTTCCCCTAGCAGCAGCTTCCCTCCGTCGGTCCTTAATTACCACGCACGTTTGCACCTTCGCTCTGGCGACTGCGCGGTTGTGATGGTTGGTGTTAGCAGCGACAGCACAGCACCTCTGAACGCCTCAAATCCCTTTTTTGTTTAGAGGCAGATTAAGAAACTGAGAGCATGGCCAGGATTTGGATTTTGGAATTAGTCTAATAAACAGGCACTCTTGTTGCTCTTAATTGTGAGAGTGTGAAATTAAGAGGGTTGATGGACAATTGCAGGGCAGTTTTAATCTAGGGATCGAGAGTTAGAAGGTGTTAAAACAGATGAGAGGACAATAGAAGGCGGAGAGGTTGGCAAACTAATTGTATAATTGTTAATATAAAAAAATTGTTATAAAAAATACAATATGGTTTCATATATAAACAGTATATATATATATATATATATATATAGAGAGAGAGAGAGAGAGAGAGAGAGAGAGAGAGAGAGAGAGAGAATTTATTTTTCAAAGCAACTTTATTTTAACAATTTTTTACAACAATCCATACATTACATATTCCATACAAAACACTCACCTCCCAGAATAGGAGGGATAAATTGAGCATAAGTGCACCGCTATAATTTGGTCATGCATGGACCTAAAATGGTGGCCGTGTTCCAGCTGAAGCCTGTCATGCACAGACTCTATCCTGTCGGTCATACCTCCATATAGGACATGATTAATGACCCCTGCTTGGGTGAGGATGCACTCATTAAAATCTTAATCAAAAGACACCCAGTTCGCCTCTGTTCTGCTTTGCCTCACCATCAAGGCTGCAGCAAAATTTCAGATCTGTTCCTCTCATCTGTCTGTGAAAAAAGGGCTGTAATGTCACAAGTTAAAAGTACACAGCAGATAAAAACTAAGATGCATGTATGCTCTACTTAAGAGAAATCTCCCGTCTGACTTCCTCCTAAATTGAGACCAAATAAGAGCTTATCTTATTGGCTGTCAAGTAAATTGTGCCCTGATGTGTATTTGTTTAATGGCAATTGAATTCAATGCATTATCTTCAATGTTTATCTAATTTATATCTTATTTTTTTCTTGGAAATACATTTTAAACATGTTGTATTTGTAATAGATGAGCAAATATCCCTGCTGAAAAAAAAAAGGGTTTGGATGAAGATACTTAAAGTATGTAATTTCTGTGTATTTAATTTTCTTTCATTCATTCATTAATTCATTCATTCACAGGAATTATGCAGATAAACTGTAATGTGCTTATAACTTTAAGTGCTGTGGTTTTTGATAAAAATACCTTCCTATGTTTCAACTCGACAATTTGTTATTCTGTGTTTTTAGCGTTTTCAAATTTTATGACTCAAGTAATAGCTGTATTTTTTGAGGCATTGGAGGCCACAGACCATAAACTGAGAAGAGAGGTCAGGGTCATGTTTGTTTATGCCTGTTGTCAATTTATTCTGGGTTTAATGTTGCTGGTGCAGACATTTAAACTAGAAAATGGGCCTGCCATCTTAAATAGAACATTATGTCATTATTTACAATGAAGCTTCAACTTCCAAATGTCTGAGGTTAAGGGTTTGTTTATGTCTTTGCCTTGATAAGAGTGCTCCCAGCTTAAATGCGTGGTGATCTCTCTATAGCAGCCAGATTTTTCATTCTGAGCCGTCTCTGTGGAGACCCGTGTCATTTTTAAACTCTCGCCCTTGAAAGTTTAATTTAGTCAGACGCTCTTTGGATGCCAAAATTGTGCTTCTGTAATTTTTTTCAGATTAATTCTCAACACTTCTATCGCTCCCCTATAAAGCCTTCAGTTCAGCTGTGATTTCATGGTATGCACTGCAGTTTTATTAACATTCTCTCTTTGGACATTCATCTCTTTCCTATGTCTCACGTAGATTGTGTCTGTGGCGTGTTGTGTTTTGAAAGAAGTTAAGATCAGATTCTTAACCTGAAATTCAATGTTTATTCATCTGTATGTGTGCACACATGTGTTATCTCAGTGGTGTTTACTGCTTTTAACAAGAAAATAGGTCCATGTAACTCTTCTCAACTACAGTCCTGGGGACCCACTGCTCTTCATATTTTGTAGGCCTCCCTTATTTTACACACTCACAATCAGGGTGCGTCTCAATCAGCTCCCTAGTTCAGTATTCAGGGCACTGATCAGGGATGATCATATATTCTGTGCTCCTACACTAATCCTACCCATTACAGAAAACCTTTGGCATTTTTTGAACTTCAAAAAACACAGTTTAGTATGTTTTTAAGCCATTTGGTTTATGAGGACATAGGAAGTGTCCACCATTTTTACGCTGCAATACTCATGTCATTATACACACTTGTGTCCACATAAACCATATATACAAGAACACACGTACACAATAAATGTGTATAGACAGACAGATAGAAAAGGGTAGACTGACAGACTGACAGAGACAGGTGGATGGATGGATGGATGGATGGATGGATGGATGGATGGATGGATGGATGGATGGATGGATGGACAGATGAATAGGTGGATGGACAGACATACAGTATATGCAGATAGATACAGTATAGACAGGCAGACAGACAGATATGCAGACAGAAAGACAGACTGACAAACAGATGGATATCTTTACTATTATTTTTGATCAATTTAATGCATAACAGATAAATAATTAATTTCTTACTTAAAAAAAAAATCTTACTGACCCCCAAACTTTTGAACAATTAGTGTACATTTAAAATGATTAATCACAGTTAATCGTTTAAAACTGTGCAGTTCATTCATGAGATTGTATTATTATATTCACAGTGACATTCATAATAAAATGATATTATTAATTCACATTCCTAATAAAAAAAAAAAAAAAAAAATTGACAGGTAGATATGTCGACAGATAATTTGCTGTATATGTAGATAGACAATTATGCAGTTAGACGGACAGACAGGAAGATTGGTAGGCATGTAGAAAGGTAGGTGTGGGATAGATAGGGTGTTCACAAACTTTGATGCGTTCTCCATTATTGTTTCCCAGTAATTGATCGCCTGTCCTAGATTCTTCCACCAATCCTGTTGTTCCTCCTCGCTCCATGGCTCTATCTTCATCATGTCTCCTGTCCCTCTCTCTGGGGAGGATGGTAGTCCTGTGAAAGGGGGAAGTATCAGTAGACTGAGCCTGAGGAGATGAAGGCAGGATCTGCTCTGAGCCCTGAGGCCTCTCTTCTCCTCCACTGCCTGTAATGAATGGAAAGACTGACCTGGTTGTGCTGCAGCCTGTGCTCATATTGACCCGGTTCTCCTCCTCCACACCATCGTGCATCATCTCACCACTGTGGTGTTAGAGCAGCCCCGAGGCCCTCCTTTAACCAGCCCTCCCTCCCACACACTCGCGCGTGTGACGCTCTCGCAGAAATCCACAATGTCACTGCATCTTAAATCAGAGTTCGGAAAGGCCCCTGCAGCCCAATGGCTGACCAAATAAACCTCTCCAGACATCACAACAAAGCTTTCCAGTGCAGGCCTGGTAGAATAAAGGAAGGTCAGATGCAATGAATGGACATTTTTTTACTCGAAATGGACAGTTTCATATTTGGATGGACATAGGTAATTGGTCATTCATTCGTGAGCAAAGATTTTCCCTGCGTTCCGCAATCCGAAGCTCTGTCTGTTTTATATTCGGGGTAATAAACACTCCCATTCTGAACCGTTAATGGCCTCTGGCCATTGAATGTTTTATTTTAGCCCATAATGAGGACTTTATAAACATTAAATATCCGCTTCTAATCAACAGACACTGGGAGGCAAATCTTGAAATGACCTTATAGTCTCTTTTAATGAATTCGTATTAAGCCAGTGTCGCACGCTTTGTCTGTCTCGTTTCTTTATGCGAGTGTTTCGCAGTAAATAATTATCGTGTTAGGTGACCTGATTATTTTTCCTCTGCATATTCAATTAATTTCAGTATGTCCAGGACAGCTAGTGGCTGTGCTGTTATGTAATGATCTGTTGCAGGAAAATCATCCTCTCCATGCCAAACGCCGGACTGTCCCTGGGGCAGTGGACTTCTCCAATCAAGCTAATACAGGAGGAAGAGCGTGGAGAACGCTTGTTTTTTTTGTGTGTGTGTGGGGGGGCAGGAGGTCGAGTTTGTGTCTGTCTGTTTTACTAAGTGCGGTCAGAACAGAGGGCCAGCTAAAATTCCTCCTGATGTACTCTGTACTGGGAGAGAGTTAAGAGGGAGTGCTCGAGTGTGTGGAGGGAGGTTGCCTGCAGCTGGACGAGTGTGGGTGAATTTACCTTTAATTAGTGTCTAATTACAGTAACTGGCTTTCACGCTAAAACTGTGCCTTCACGTCTGAAGTTAGAATGGTATTGGTGTCAGATATGTGGCTTTTGTGGGTAGTAGTGCACATGCTCTGAAGAGTTGCACATGTGAGAGGTGAAGTAAACAAATGAGTGAAAAAATTAACGCTTTCATTTTTGTGATTATGTGCTCTTTTTGTGCTAATTACACGCCCCACGTCCAGACGCTCTCTCCCGGACTTGTGAAGCACATAATAATAATATTAATAGTATTTTGTTGATTCTACATTTATTTGGGGATTCAATGCTTAAATATACACTACTTTGCAAAAGTCTGGGGTCGGTAAGATTTTATGATTACCAAGGTTAAAAAAACGGTAATATTATTACAATTTAAAATAACTGTTTTCAATATATTTTAAAATGTAATGTTTCCTGTGATGCATAGCGAATTTTTCAGCATCATTACTTCAGATGTAATCCTTCAGAAATCATTCTAATATGCTGATTTGCTGCTCAAGAAACATTTATTTTTATTATTATTGTTGTAATCAATGTTTAAGACAATTTTGCTGCTTAATATTTTTGTGCGAACCTTTTTCCCAGAACTTTTTCCCAGAACGTTTGCAAATGATTTGTTTGAAAGAGTTCAAAAGATTAAAAAAAAATACGTTTTTGCTGTCACTTTTGATACATTTAATGCATCCTTGCTGAATAAAATTACTTATTTATTTCTTTCCATTGGTAGTGTATTTATAATTAAATTAGTCACAGCTAATGTGATTAATCATCGTTAATCATATAAAACTGTGCAGTTCATTAGTGAGAATTTATTATTATATTCACATTCCTAATAACATTAATCATTTGTATTCCTAATAAAACCCCCAAATAAAATGAAAGTATACTGAACAAAGTATTTTAACATTGAAAACACCTTAAAAAAGTGGCGGAATCTCATCTGTCTTTGATAGTTTATGGCTAGGGTAGCATCTCAGTCAGTGTGCATTGGATTTAAAATAGATAAGAGCTGGTGTTTTTGTGTGTGAGCGTGTGATACGATCGGGCCGAGCTGTGTTCGGCTCCCTGTTTTCCTCGGCACATCTAGGCATCTGTGATTATCCTCTCACGGCCACAGAGGGAGCTTTTCTCACTCTGTCTGCGATAATGAGGAAGAGACTCGCAATGCCCTCAAGTCATTTCCTTTCTCCTCCCCCTTCTCCTCTGTTTCACTCTATCACTCATTCTTCACCGGCATCATGACTTCACTCCTCCACACGTCTCAGTTCCCTCTCTTCTATTTCATCTGTGATTATGGCTGTAATGACAGCTTCTTCTTTTTGTTTAGATGGTTCTCCACTGTTTTGTTTATGAACAAGCCATGCAGCCAAAGTTGCTGTGGAAAGAGATTTTGTTTTTCTGTAATTCACAGGCAGGATTTATTTGTTTGACAATGCCTGAATGAAATGCTGTTTTCTTTCTAATACCTAGAAATAAAAATTTTCACATTTTCAGTGCTGTGTGAAAATCTGTGAAATTCTTCAGAATGGTAAAATGTGTTACATTGCTGAGTAGCACATTCTTTTTGGTGGCTGAAGCATAATCAAATTATCCAAAATATTTAATAACTGAACACACACACAGTTTATAACTTTTTGAATAATGGATGTTATAATTCTAGGCAATTCTGCAAAGCTTTCTGATTCCATGTGGGCCTGGATTTACGATGCTGCAGTGCTGATAAAACTGCCTTAATCAGTAAGATTCTCTATAGCAGAAAGCTTCTCTGGATAAGATTTGCTGGCAAACAACATGACTATGTTGGTCCACTAGCTGGACCAGCACAAAACCAGCAACAACCAGCATAAACCAGAAATTCGTATTGGTCGTTTTGGCAGGGAATTTATGTTTTGAAATCTATTGATTTGTGTTGTCTTCTATTAACAGGTGAAGGACTGTACAGCTGTTGAGACCTCCACCTTGTGGACTGATCTGATCATCGGGCTGCAGCAGATGTCATGGATCTGAAAGAGCGCAGGCACCGTACACTGACCCACGGCCGCTGTGGGAAAGATTTGCAGTTCACCACCTCCTCCCTGGACAACGACGAATGCCGCGTACCCACCCAGAAATCCTACAGCTCTAGTGAGACCCTGAAAGCATTCGATCATGACTCGCGCCTTCATTATGGAGGATGTGTGGCGGACCTGGTTCACCATGAAGCAGATGAGTTCACCAGACAAGGAGGTAAACACACAAGAGATATACCACAAAGTAAAGAGACAACCACATATACAGCACAAATGTAACTCAGAATTGCCGAAGATACAGCGCTCAGTGTAATGATCATATACCACATGCGTTTGGCAGTGTTGGAATATTGTATATTTGATCTTTTAGGGCAATAGGAATGTGTTTTAAAACATGCATCCTTGCTGAATACCTTTTTTTTTTTTATTCACGGTAAAAGCATTTATAATGTTACAGATTTTTATTCAAATAAATGCCATTCTTTTGACCTTTTTTATTTTTTAAACAAGAGTCATGAAAGAAGACCACCAAATCAGCATATTAGAAGGATGATGTGACACTGAAGATTAACACTGACCTTTGCCATCACAAAATTAAAGTAAAAATGACATTTCAAAACAGAAAATAACACTTTCTTTTACATTGTCCATTATGTTACATGTACTTACTATTGTAATAACAGTAAATTATACTTAATTACATACAACTAGCCCTAACCCAATTATATAGATCAAATTATAAGTACACATTGATCATTAATTTTATTCAGAATTTAAATGTATAGTTGTATGTAGTTGTATAGTAAATGTATAGTAACCGAAAATAGTTATTGTAATATATATATTTTTTTTAATATTTCTGTATATTTTAATTTTGTTCTGTATTTTTGATCTAATTAACTTTATTATTAATCGATCACATTTGATGGTTAGGGTTTTTCTTAGGCGAATTTGCTCAGAGACACTTATGTGCACACTAGAGACAAATGTCTGCGTCTAAATATGCCTACTTCCATACAATATAGTAGGCGAAAAACAGTCTGTGATTCGAGTAGTATGTCCCTATTCAAAGTATAAACAGTAGGCGAAAAGTACCCAGATGACCTACTATTTCCGGTGAGATTCTGAAATGCGCATTCAATGGACATCCCATGGGAGAGGATATATGAATGGAAGATTGACAACATAGTGTACGTAGTACATCCGAATTTCATTCATACTACACACAATCATTCTAATTTTTTTAAGGTCACAAAGTAAACTTTAAACCAAAATATAGTACCTACTATTTAGTATGCAATTTTGAACGCAGACAAAGTGTGATGTTAGAAACATTCGACGTGAAGATCATTTTGTGTCACTGCTCCTAAACTTTGGATCTCACTACTCTTCGAAACATCTCTTCTCTATCTACTTTCAAGACCCAGTTAAAAACATGCAATGCAATAAGAATCCAGTGACAAACAATTTGTCTGTCCACACTAGACGTGATGCAAAAAAAAACACATTCAAAATCAAAGCCAATCAGAAGAGTGTGTCACAACGAAATTACCAAATTCATAAATATTACACGATTTTTACATACTGAGTAACTGAAACAATCTTTGTCGTACAATACACTTGCTTGTTCACAGTTTCTTTTCATGTATTCAGATCTGAGGTTAATTATACATCGCTTTCAGTATGTCTATAAAAGTCATGCAAAATGATATTCAAAATCACATTCAATTATTTTAACATCAAATAAAGGACATGATCAGTACCTGAGATTATCATTGTCATACTTTGTATGTTGTTGTACCAGCCACAATGTCACAGAAACGAATAGAATTAGTTTTAAAATAGAATCTTGCCACCCGTCTTGTATCGCCGTTGCGGCTGGTTAGGACAAAAACTCTGATTAACATGGATAAGATGCCGTTTATCCCATGTTACAGCTTCACGTCGGTGTGTGTGTGAAGCTTCACACATTGGACATGGTGTAAGAACAAATTTAGATGTATCAGGAATAAGTTTGAAATCAGATCATAATTCCCTTTAGATTTTGATACCTAGTTAGGGACTAACAACACTTCACTCCCCTCTTTTTTAATAGTATGGTAGGTAAAATTTTAGGGTGATAATAATCTGATTTAGACGATTTTGGATCAACAACAACAAAATCACATTGTGTCTATGGCATATATCTGTGCTTCTACATGACGTGTTGTACAGAGAAGGGTTGAAGCATAAAAGCAGAATCGTTCAGTTAACAGACCTTCTCTGTGTTTACGCATGCTGCTGGAGAGAAGTGCAACTCAACCTCAGAGTGCTTACTTAAATTACAGGAAGTCCCTCCAAGTCTGCCCCCTGCTGCTTCAAATGTGTCACCTATTCCCAGCAGACGATTCCCAGCCTGATGCCTCTGATCCGCCGTCACCTGTTCAGTCTTATTCGTCGTATAGCTTATGCTGCTCGACCCACTTCATGCCTCAGGCTGTAGACTTGTTGCTGACTCTATGCAGGGGTGTTCGGCACAGTGCCAAACTGCAGATGCATGCTAAAATAACAGGAGACTTTTGATCAGTGCTGATTCAAATTGAAGGTGACTGGCTTACTAGCTCAAACTCAACTGATTGATTCAGATACGGTACCCTTTGTTTAATCTTTGTGTTTTACATCCCTTTTTGAATGTCTTTGATGATGCGAATAAGAAAAGCCAGCCGCTTCAACTGAGGCAGGCTAGAAAAGGAAGCAGTAGAGGAAGAACAGGAAGAGAGCGAGAGAGTACTGTCTAAATGCTACACCATCATAATGAGCCGGCTGCTGTGGATCCGGAGCGGGGGTCATCTTTAAAAAAAGCAGGGTCAGGCCTGCGAGTCGTCCTCTGCGTGAGCCGCTGCCGGTGCCGCATTGATTTCACTGAAATGGATTTCAACTCGATGCCATTGATCAGCGCCAGACCGGGTTTTCAGAGCGAGGCAGGAAGACAAACCCGCTGGAGAGATTGCAGCCTCTTTTCTCTCCATCCATTCAACTGTTTCTTGCCACAGCACTTAGCCACTGACAACAGATCCCAGAGCTCATGCAGCCCGGGGTGGAGTGGCCTGTGTCCCCTCGGGGGATGTGTGGTGACAGCGACAGTGAGCAAGAATTATGGGTAGCTTTAGAGAACTGGATTGAGGGAGGACAGATAGACAGACTGACAGGCTGTGGAGAAGCAGAGAGTTGGTAGCCGTCAGATTGATGCTACTTGAGGCGCTAGCGGCTCACTGACTGCAGATGCATCCGTGGGAAGTGTTGCCACGGGAGACTAACAGTGTGCAAGGGCCATATGTAACAGCACTCAAAGGGCACTGCCAAATTACGCTCCTCTCTCCCGCTCACTCACATAGTCATCACGGCCCACGTAAACGGTTGCGCAGAGAGGAAGCGGAATATTACTTTTCAACTTTTTTTAAGAGAGCTATTTTCTGTCCGAATGAACAGTCCAACCTTTCACTCCGACTGCATTCCATGTTTAAGGACACAACATGCTTCTAATGCTCCTGTATGTCATGCTGAGTGCAGATTTGACTCTAATGCTCCTCAATTTAAGCCTCTTTGCTGTGTGGGGAATGACAATTTGCTCACAGGTCAGGACTGTCAATCAGATAAGGTACTTAAAGCATTTAGACTGGACTTTTTTTTTAGTTTTTTTGTATATACTATTTTTTTGTACTAGCTAATGGCCTGTTTGTTTGTTTATTTATTTATTTAATTGGTCATGCTCTTTTCCAGTTTACATTTTTTACATTTAGCTGTCAACTAATGCTCACTTAGGTAATCCCGTTAAATGTAATCTTTAGCAAATCTGAAAATGAGAATTTATTTTCATACGTTATATTGTGATGTCTACATTAATTTGTAGCATATAAAGTGGATGATATTTTAAAGTGTTTATTTATATATAAAAAAAGTTTACAATTTTGAAAACTGTAATTGGTTGTGACAAACATGAAGAAAAAAACATAAACAACGATATACAGATATTATTTTTGAATTACAATTAAAGGAATAATCCATCCAAAAATGAAAAGATATATGTACCAAAAATTATATATATATCTTTTTGTTTTTGTTTTTTGGGAGTTCCGCATAAGGAAGAAATGCATAGTTTTGAACGACATGAGGGTGAGCAAATTATTGAATTAATAAATTTTCATTTTTTGGTGAACTAACCCTTTAAGTCATTTGTAATTTGTTTTTAGCAGTGCCATTTTAGACAGAACAGTGGAGAATTAAACTGAATCAGTCAAATGGTCGTAAATTACATTGTATTGAATTGGTGAGGTGAGGTAGATTCCTAGCATCCCTTACTTTGATTGTAATTGATCTGGCCACTTATTCCTATAAACAGATGTGTTCTACATCTCAGGAATGGTCCCTCTTAGGTGAAAATGAAAACTGAGCTGGGCTCTATGGCTCACCGGTGGCTCTCAAGCGTATGGTCCAGCTGCGAGCGGTAGGCCAGTAGATCGAATGTTCCATCACTCTCCGCCCCTCTATGTCTTCACACCCCTGCAGGGGCACATCTGTGTCTACAGAGACACATCTGTGTCTGCACAGGCCTTTGGTAGAGATGCTACACTCATTGCCTGTCCTGCAACACCATACATTGCAGCAAGCTTTTATTTTGTTTTTTGTTTTTTGCTGTAAACTTTGGTTGCACCTTACTATTTGTGATGGGGACACTATTGGCAACGCTTTGTGTTTGTGTGTGTAGTGATGCTAATTTAACTTAAGTTAGTCTAATTTACTATAAATTCAAAATGTATATATATTTTTTAAAATAAATAGCAGAGTAAAAAATAGTCTATTAACAGCCCTTTATGACTGTATAAAATGTGCATCTGGGTTTTTTATAGACGTCATCACTCAGAATGACAATTCGGAACTAACGAGTTTCACATTAGGGGCTTTAGGGGTCCCTCAGGGGTGTTTATTTGGATCCGGTTTGATCCTAGATTTGTATGTTGGTTTTTGTTCCAAACGTCACAGGCTTTATTGTGGATTTCGGAGGACAGCAGCACACTGCCTAACCTCTAATTCCTACTTTATGAGCTAACTAAAACAAGCTGATAGCTTGTGCATGGCATTCAAAGAGGAGCAAGAACAAGCTAGTCATCTTCTGTTTAGAAGTCCCCTAGCAGTTTGTTAATGAAATTGTACTTGACTTTTCTCTGACTCGTTCTTTCCCACTCCGTCCCCTCTCCTCACCCTACAGCTGTGGTTTTGATGTGGAATTAGCTGTCAAGTCACACATTTCATTAATTATTTTATTTTGTTGATTCTGTGCTTTGTTGGTTTATCGCAATAAATCTGGGCAGGAAAAGATCAAAGGGAGAACAAAAGAACCTGCCGGGTATTAAAAATAAAAGACTCTGAGATTAAATGCAGTCTCTCTCTCCCTCTCTGTCTTTCTGTCCCTCTCTGCCCTCGTCACATTCTATTTCTCATTGCCCTGTAGCCTTGTCCACTCTTCCAAACACCCTGGAACTCTTTTCACATCAACCTTGAGACAGCTGAGAGTTTTCTTGTTTGCTCATTGATGGCTTGGGAATTGGTTTCAAGTGTCCCTGAAGCTTCCAGACGCTCCTCTGTCTGTAACTAGTCTGCTTGTCAACCCATACAAGCAAAGCGGTTCATTTCAAGGCAAATAATTTTACGCCTTGGGCTTTTAATTAACCCCAAAAACATCAGAAAAATGCTCTAACATTTATTTTTAGGACATGGAACCAAAGTTTACCCACATTTCCTGACATTGTTATATATCTATATATATATATTTTTTTTCAAATACCAACATTTACATCTCCACGTTTTAAAATGAATCAGACATTATCACTAGATTTGAGAGGATATGTTTTAGCACATACGGTGTGTACCATTTCCATTGATTTATCTCTTTATTTATCAAAATTATAGTGTTGCATTCTGCCTCATACCCTTACAATAACCTGTCCTCAGACTATACCTTAATATGTCCTTTATTTATAAATCTGAATACCACATATTTATGAAATTTTCATAAATATAGCTAATATAAATAACAATTTTGGTATGGCAACTGTGTAACGCAATTAGTAGCTTTCAACATTAGAAATACAAAAACATATGTCATGCACAAAATATAGTTTAACACCTTAAGATATTCAGTCTAAAGGTGATGATACACAGGGCAACTTTTTGAGCAATATTTCTGGTCAATGTTGTTGAGCGATGTTGCTTGGGCACTTTCCCATTGAGAATGGGAAACATATTTCTATAGCCTATGTATAATTTAGATCGGCCGTGGGCCTTGTGTCTCACCTGGCTGCATGTTGACGGCAAGATTGCTCAAAAAGTTGCCCCGTGTATCATCACCTTTACAGAGCGTTCAATTGATTGAGCTGAAGATCATTTGAAACAATCCTGTCTCAGTTCATTTACTCATTGAAGTGTATGATACATATTTGACACATTATTTTTGTATCTGAGTGTGTGACACATATTGAGTGATAGGCAAGGGGGGAAAAAATCATTTTGTGAAAAACTCAAGCAGCGGGAGATCACACCCAAACAGGCGAAAACTTCTGAACAGATTAATCCAGCATCTATTTATTTATTTATTTGTTTGTTTTGTATTTTTAAACTTAGGTTGTACGTATATACCAGAAGCCTTACAATGATTACATTAACATGATGTCACTTAATCTTTTAAGAATTTAATATGGCATATTCTTGCTGAAAGCCTTTAATCTGTTCTGGAATCTCTCAAGGCAAATGCACATTATGATCACAGCCAACATTCTCTCATTATGTTATCCTGATTCCCCTGAGGGCTGAATCGTTATTTTATATACATATACATGCATGATCTCTGCCGTTTAGTCTAAAGAATAATATATATATATATATATATATATACATATATAATTCTTTAGACTAAACGGCAGAGATCATGCATGTATATGTATATAAATAACGATTCAGGTATATATTACCTTATTTATTCTTTATTTTTTTTATTAATTTTTTCAACTACTAATGTGTAAAAGTGTGGCACCCCACACAACATTTAACATAACAGTTTTACTTTAGCTTACAGGATAAGCATGGGCCATTTTATAAAGTTATAGTTAAAAATAGTTACAGTGAAAAAAAAGATAGTTTTAAATTCTGATTGGATGATCCAAAGCTGCAGTAAAATGACTATAAATACACACCTCTGAGTGCAATGTGAGTGTGATATAGATAATAGATAATACATTGCTTGGCAACCACAACCAACCTACTGTTAGAATAATATACAGTATATTACTTGCTGTATTATTTTGGGGTCTTCTAAGGCAGAAGTAAATCATTGTAGCTGCAGTGGGTGGCTGAGACATCTAATGAAGGAGCTTACCACATCACCAGGGCACAATATCCAAAAAGACAAGACTGAGTGGCCAGTCTGAGCCCTGAAGGCCATCAGGGGGTCAGTTGGCACTTAATAGCGCTCATGATATGCCGATTAAACTTACAATTTGGACAGCTGTGTCACCTCTTCTGACACCAGCCTGCTAAGCTCTACCTAATTACAGATGTCATTCCTTGTATCTCTCAGGCTGTTGTTTTATCCCTCCGTAGGAATGATTCTTTTAATTATTAAATATTTTGTACAGTATTGCATGGCTAAGTGGCTGCGATTTGGGGCGCTTTTGCCCTTGGGTTCAATTATGGTACTACGCTGCTGAGTGCAGGGTATTTAATACTTTGTCAAATCCAGCCTTAGACAGCATCTTACGCAGCACCTCGAGACTCTAAAACATTCAGAGATTTCTTTTTTTTTTTTTGAGAGAGAGAGAGGTTAAAATGACACTTTGTGTAATGAGTAGCGAGCTTGTGTTGTAATGGGAAACACTGAAGGTCTCATAAATTAGAGATATGTTTTGGAGCTCTCTGGTTTGATCAGTAAACACAACCCAAGCCATTATACAAGTGTAATGGAGTGCCAAATGCAGACGATGTTTCGATAAAATTGTCACCACAAATTTACAAACTGTTAACCAGTATGGATCCCAACTTGAACGCTATCAGACTACCAAAAAAATATACTCACCCTCTTAGCACTCCCCAATACTTTAGATCTGCTTCTTTCGGGCCTTCAAACATGTTAGCGGTGAAGCCTTTTGCAGCGTATACAATGGTGTTAATATCAAGGGCTTATGTCAGGTGGTTTATGAGAAGCAAAATGGCTCCCTGTGGGGTCAGATCTATTTCTGCTGCCCAATTAAAAGGTGTTGAGTGGCCGCGTGGCGCAGGTGGCTCACATGGGGCAGGGCGTTTGACACTGAGGGCCCTGTTCTTGCTTAGCTGTTAACTCTATGTCCCAACATTAATGGGGGCCCTAATGATGTGCTATGCATCCTGGGAACAAAGTATGCTGCGAAAACTCACTGGACACCCACTGCTGAGCGTAAACCCTCTCAATTAACACCCTGCCCTTCTGAGACCACCGATGATAGCATACCACCTACGGTGCCAGCACGCCCCACGCAGGATCTGATGTCACAGGGACAGGTAGGAGGCTCTGAATCAGACAGTGTGCTAGATGTGATCCTCACACGGTCAACCAAGGCGAAGTGGCAGTTTCCGCTCAGTATCTGCAGTGTTGGGAGATGTTATTTTTACAGTGAGGTGTTAAAATATTGCGCACTTGCTTGTAAAAATAACCAGTCTTGTCACATCTTTACCTTTTATTCTTAATGTGTATCTAGTTACCTTTTATTCTTAATGTGTATCTAGTTACCTTTTATTCTTAATGTGTATCTAGTTACTTTTTCGTACATTTTTACATAAAAATAACGTACACTTCCATTCAATAGTTTGGGGTCAGTAAAATGATAAAAAAAAGAGAAAGAAATTAATGTTTTTATTCAGCAACGACACATTAAATTATTTAAAAGTGACATTAAAGACATTTATAATGTTACAAAAGATTTCTGTTTCAAATAAATGCTGTCCTTTGTATTAATCAAATAATCCTGAAAAAAGGAACATCATTTCCACAAAAAAATTAAATAATTAAAAATATGAAAAAAATATTAAGCAGCATAACTGTTTTCTACGGAAGCCCTGAACCGCAATGTAAAAAAAAAAAAAGTGTAAAAAAAATAAATCTGGCATTTCGAGATAAAAGTCTAAATATTTTGAGAATAAAGTTGAAATATTTTGAGATTAAAGTCGAAATATTTCGAGAATAAAGTCTTCCGTAGAAGTTGCGTGTGTGCTTGCCATTATTTCACATTGCCGCACAGGCATTCATGCGTGTGCGTGCGTGTGTGTGTGTGCCCTTGTTTATATTACATTGTGGGGACCAAATGTCCCCATAAGAATAGTAAAACCTGAGATCACCTACATTGTGGGGACCAGCCAGCGGTCCCCACTTTTCAAAAGGCTTATAAATCACACAGGATGAGTTGTTTTGAGAAAGTAAAAATGCAGAATGTTTCCTGTGATGGGTAGGTTTAGGGGCAGGGGCAGTGTAAGGGGATAGAATGTACAGTTTGTACGGTATAAAAACCATTACGTCTATGGAGAGTCCCCACAAAGATAGTGAACCAGACATTGTGTGTGTGTGTGTGTGTGTGTGTGTGTGTGTGTGTGTGTGTGTGTGTAAAATGGATCTTCACAAAATAATAGCTTTTTACTTTTATCTTGCCTTTCAACAAAAGGAAATTCTACAAGTCTACCAACATGACATTAGGCTATAGTACATTATAAAATATACTGCACCGGAATAGACTTTAGTCTACAGGCGAAAACACTTTTCAGACTGGATCAAGATATCCAGCTTTATGAATGAATGCATGAATGAGGCATTTATATAGCGCTTTCATATGTCTACTGTAGGCCTACACTTAAAAGCGCTTTACAGTCATTTCAGGGAATCTCTCCTCAACCACCACCAGTGGTTATTATATTTGAGGAAATCACGGGATCCGGCCAAATGATTGGATACAGAATGATGCACTTAAAATGTATCCAGAACGTATGGTGAAGAGGGAGACAGTGCGGTTACTGTTAAGTGTTCGCGACCCAGATAGTGTTGCCTATTATAGACAAGCACGAAAACACGTCAAAACACTGCCACATAAAATTTCGACCAGATTGTGAACCTACTCCGGCGGAGTCTGTGTGCTCGTCTATAGGCAATGCCATGGTAATGCATGTTGGTAGATTGGCACCTGTCAGATAAAAGTAAAAAGCTACTATTTTTTGTAGATCCATGTCCCAGGCAGTTCGACTTCACAAGCGCATTTCTTTACACACACACACACACACACACACACACACACACACACACACACACACACACACACACACACACACACACACACACACACACACACACACACACACACACACTTTATGTTTCGACTTTATTCTCGAAATGTTTCGACTTTAATCTCTAAATGTTTCGACTTTAATCTCGAATTGTTTCGACTTTAATCTTGAAATGTTTCGACTTTAATCTCGAATTGTTTCGACTTTAATCTTGAAATGTTTCGACTTTAATCTCGAAATGGTTCGACTTTAATCTCGAAATGTTTTGACTTTATTCTCAAAATGTTTCGACTTTATTCTCAAAATATTTCGACTTTAATCTCGAAATACTAGAATTTTTTTTTTTTTTACAGATTTTTTTTTTTTTAACGTTGCGTTTCAGGGCTTCCGTAGTTTTCAACATTGATAATAACAAAAAAAAATTATTAAGCAATGATGCCGAAAATTCAGCTTTGCAATCACAAGCATAAATTACATTGTAACATTACATGTACATTGTTAACATGTGTGACTTGTGATGTGCTACACCCCAACATTGTGTAACTGTGGCAGTAGCTGATTTCCCATGGAATGCAGTGTGTCGTCAGTCAATTATGGAAAATCTGTATCTCTATCAAATGTAAGTATATTAGTTACTGGCAAATGATGGGGAACCCAACTGCGTCTCCATAGCAATATAATTATAGAGCACTACATTAACAAGTTGCTTAGAGATCACAATAGAGTGAGTGTTGAACAAGAGGTAAATCTGAATGGGTGCTGATTGATTGAAGGTGTCGTGATTGTGTGAGTGTGTGTATACGTGAGCTGAGAAAGCGAGTGGATCTGGGTGTAGATATCAAGAGGGATGCCGAGCCAGCTGTGTCATTTCATTAATGGGACCACATTCTCACAATCCACCTCATAGTAATGTACCTTGCCTTGAACACAGCAGGCTGACCTTGATTTATCTGTTCACTGCACAAAACAAAAAACAAAAGAACATTTTTTGAAAATTACAATTTTCAAAAATCAGACACCTAATCCGCACTTAAAAAGTGCGTCAGAACTCACTGTCAGAACTCACTTTACTTTTTTGCAATAACATTTAGTCAACCAAGAAGTTGGTGTCATCCAAAAAAAAACTAAAAAAACAATTGTGTAAAATATGATCTATAAATAAATTTAATATAAATGTGGCTCTGGCTGATATTCTCACACAGAGGCAATTATTAATTTGAATGTGTCTAAAGTGTCCAAATTCTTTTTGGATTCACTGTACATTATATCTTCTACATATTTTAGGTAGATGTGACAACCAAGCGGCAACCTTCCGGTCTCTCTCTTGAATCCAATACAGAAGTGAGTCAAGTGACTTAAACTGCAATTCATCGACTGGCCGCAAGAGACAGGCTCCAAAAG
This sequence comes from Squalius cephalus, assembly GCF_949319135.1. Lineage (NCBI taxonomy): Eukaryota > Metazoa > Chordata > Actinopteri > Cypriniformes > Leuciscidae > Squalius > Squalius cephalus. The sequence continues at coordinate 18,557,519 of NC_137135.1, forward strand.
AAAGTCAATCCCAATCCCCCATGTTAAAATGCCCAACTTTACAGCAGAAAAAAATATGTTTACAGCCTGGTACAAAAAGTGGTTTTGGTCTATATAGCTATTTTTACCCTTCATGACAACTGTGAGGGGGGTGTATTTTTCTATAACTCATCCGTTTAAATTATATTAAGCCTTAAAGTTCTGCATAATTACGGGCATGGTCACTTGAGTGACAGGTGGATTGCATCACCGCATCACCACATCAACTCAGCTAATCCCGCCTCTTTTGCCCATTTTCGGTTATCCGGAGGTGACGTGTTGCCAAGATGGCGACGGCCGGCTCCGCCCACTTTGGGCTTCAAAAATGCTCTTCAGAAACCTTGGGGTGACATCACAGACACTACAGTTGTGTCCTAATTCAGGGGTTGCATCCTCCGAAGGCCGATTGCGTCACAGCGGCACGACGAAGGCTGTCCCAAGATGAAGGATCCTTCTAATGCGGCCTACTGTCAGTATTGTCAAGTCTGAGGTTTTCCCGCGGAATTGGGCTACTTTTAAGTTGTTCGCAGTGGGTAAAAAAAAAAAGATTTCCACCCCCGTAAGTACGATTTCGACACTCCAACACCCCCAAAACATCCCTCAGACGCAAAAATCCAGTGGAGAATTTGGCTGCCCGATGGAGAAGAACAGATGGGCTTTTTGGGCTACTTTTGTTGCACAGACCTGGCAACCCTGCCTACCGTCCTTCATTCCCCAGGCTGCGAAGGATAGAATGAGGAACCAGCACCAGCAGCAGCCAAGAGAAACGAGACCGAGAGGATGAGCTGATCGAGATATTTAGGGAGGAGATGAAGTTTCAGAGAGACAGAGCAGAGAGAGAATGGACAGATTGTTTTCTCTTCTTGACAGATTGGTAGAGAAATAAACTTTTGGTTATGTGAATTAAAATTTGTAAATTAAACAATCGTATAGGCTTACATTATTTTTATGTAAGTTATAATTTGTAAATGAAACAAAAAATAATTTCTGTGCATTGTTTATGTTTGTAATGCAAGGTATAACTTGTAAATGTAATAAATAAATTATTCTGTACTTTTATTTTTGTCATGTCAATTAATTTATACATTTCTATACATTTTTACTAGTAGCCTACTTTTTTTATAACTATTTACTCGATAAGTTACGTTTAAGATAAAGAAAAACAAAAAAAGTTTAAATTAACAGTATACATAAAACAGATTGAAAAAAAAAAAAAAAATCTGTAGACTTTTATTGAGCTGAGCAGGAGATCCTGGTGGTGCTGCACAGAGGCCCTAGTATAAGGCCTCTGCCAGTGGGACATCATCTGGGATTAGTGCATATTTCCACTTTCCACTAACAGGTTTGCAGGGCTGACTCAGGCGTGGGCTGCCATGTCATTGGGATGTTCTCAGAAAGAGGGAAGAATAAAAGAAATTAACTCACATACTCAAAAATCAAACCATAAAATATTTTACCATGCAAGCGATGACAGCGGCCCTCCAGGACCGAACGTTGCCTATTCCTGATCTTAAAGACATATTTTTACTTTTTCTATTATATACTGTTCTTATTTTTTTAAACAATGTCTAATATCATAATCTAATATCCATGTGTAAAAAGTAATTTTTTCATAAAAAGTACATTATTTGCCTCTGAGATGAATTGGAGTTGAATAACAATCTAAAGTACTTCAACATTATACTTTAATCCAGATTAAATGTATGTCGTTAAATTCCACTACTGGTTATTTGGAAAATGAAACTAACAAAATGTATTGCCACTAACAAATTGTTGCTAGCTGTGTCCCGGGATTTGTTCAATGAGACGGTCTAGTTTTGTCGCTTAGTAACTGTGATAAGCTGCAGTAACATTTGTACTGGACTTTATATATACTTTATATAAGTTATATATTTATAAATATATAGTTGTAACTGCCTAAAAACAAAACGGGGTTGAAAACCTATCTAAAAATGTTCACCATAGTCAATTTATGTACATAATAAAATCTAAAGAGTATAAACTAGCCTATGTAAAATTACATACTGGTAACATATAAGTCAACATTTGAACCTTTATTGTATTTTTTCATTAATATTATTTTCATTTTTATTATTAGATACATTAGATTACTCGATTAAATTGAAACCCAATACTTACATTTAAAAGTGTAATCTGGCAATTTCGTCTCCGGCGCGCAATGAATTCTGGGATAGGCAAGGCTGCGATAGGCTGGGATAGGCAAGGATCCTTCTGATGTATCCTGCATTCACAGGAAAAGAAGGACACATTTGCAGGCCGCATTTTGAAGGAGCCTTCGAAGGACCTTCGAATTGGGACAGCCTTCGTCGCGCACTTAGAAGGACGTGGCCTTTAAAGGATGCAGCCCCTGAATTAGGACACATCTTACGTCCATATTTTTTTACAGTCTATGGTGACAACTTAAAAATGGTGTACCCCACGTGTAACTCTTTCCAAAGTTTCTTTTAAAAGAGTTAAAGTTTAAATTTTGTCAAGTGGCAGATTTAAACAAGATTCAGTCAGCGCTCACTTACTCTCGCAGATTCCCACAGAGCTCCATTTCCTCAGTGCATGCCTTCAGTTACAATAATAACCATCAGCCCACAGAACATGAACAAACATGCAGCACAAAGACGCTCTCTGGAGCAGGTCCATTACCCGCTATCATCAGTAGTGGGGTGTGGGGGGTTATAGAGACCGCAGAGAGGCATGCCGATCTGGACGCAGAAATCACATCCTTCTCCCTGCTGAAGCGGGGGTCTTTTTATATTACTCAAATGGCCAATCAGCCCACTCTCTCCGGAAAGTCAAATGCTTCTTTCATGGGCCTGATGAAGCATAATGACCAGAAGACAATTTACACTCTTGGGGCCCAAAATGGGATTGAGTCAGTCCTTGGGGATGTGTAATGCCCGTAAATTACCTCAATGTGTGTCCGGGCACCTGTACGAGGCTTTAATGCAAACTAAAAGCCAATTTTTAAGATCCAATGCAGCACCCCTACAGTCTCCAGAATCACTAAAAGTTGAAATTTGTAACTTTTTCAAATGACCTGTTTGACTGATTTGGCACCAGCTTCTAAAATGGAATGGGAAATGAGATGAAAGATTTTGCTAGGGTTTTGCACACACGCACACACACACACACACACTTTTTTTTCTCTCAAATTATCTGCCTACTACCTTCTCTACCAGCTTTTACTTTTATTTATTTTGCATTTATATTATATTGACAGATTCACTAAAGTGGCAGGAAAGAGTTAAGACTGGAGTAAGGCTTGTAGAAAATTCCTATTTGCCACCACATTATGAAATTGAAAAAAGTTATGTTAAATAATATTTCACAATATTATTTTTTTGAAGTATTTTTTGGTCAAAGAAATGCCTTGTAATGCATGAGAGACTTCTTTCAAAAACAACAACAAAAAAAAATCTTACAAAACCCCATAATTCATTATGATATTAAATAAAAAAGTCTTAACATCTAGTTTACAGTGTACAAAATACCATTCTAAAAAAGAAACAAGAAAACAGCATGATCAAACTACATAGTGGGTTTGTGCACAAATGCATTTGCACGGAAATGTACTTGTCTAGTGGGTTGCAACTTGCACAGATACTTTATCCAGCCTACTCAATTAAGTTTATGCATTTGTCTTCCTATACCGCTCATAAAAACATGACCTGTAAACAGTTTCTTCAGATGGTGCCAAAATGTTGCTGGTCATTATAAAAACTGTGATGTTTTAGACAACTATGGAACAGGACAAATTGTTTTACTCCCTCAGAGGCTATTGTATTTGATAGCTGCAGGAAGCAGTTTAGTAACCTCAGCAAATGCATGACATGTAAGAATTGAGTTCTAATATTTGAGGACCACTGTCAGGAAAAGAGTGAGCACAGGAAATATAAAGCCAAAGGTCAAGAGAATATGGAGCATGGTGGCTCTTACTGCAGTTACTGGCAGGAAGAAGAAGAAAGAGGCATGATCCCTTAGGAGCTTATGAGAGACATGAGGACAAGAGTAAAGTCCGGATGATCAGAAGTAATGAAAAGTGTGTAATTGACTAAATAACCCACAAGAGAATAGGGGCAGAAAATGCATCCACCACACTCACACACACACGTACACGTACACGTACACACACACACAATGAGAACTGAGAACTTTAAAAGAACATTTTGAAGTTAGGAGACATTTTGATGATATTATGATGTCTTCAGGATGGTGGGTCTTTTTTTGTGGCCTCTTACTGTGAAAGACCACCTCCTTTGGGAGTTGTGATTTGACAAGCTTTGAGTGTGCTTTTGGGATCGGTCCCCACTCCGGGAAAGATTCCCAGTTTGAGAAAAAGATGCCTGTTATTTTGGTTTACTATAGTATTTTTCCATCTGGCTGTACTATAAATTTGTAAACATAAAAAGGGAGCAAGATGGTCTTTTTTTTCACAGTCTGCAGATTTCCAACAAACATTATGCGAGTACGTGTGTTCATGCATATGGCACTGCTTGTAAGCTGGACAGCAGAAAAAAACCCAAATATGACTGGAATCTTCTTCAAAAGTATCCAATAATTATACAACACTTTTGAATAATTTTAATTGAATGATTTGAATGAAATATGAAAATATGAAGAAAGAAATAAACTTAGCATGCTGCAGGTCATTGACAAATGTGATTTCACCTGCATATACTCACAAATGCCACACACACATATATATTAAACACTAAGTGTTTGCCATCAAAAATGTCATTGTTTTATACAAACCTGTTTTAATCAATTTTATACTTTTATGAAAGGCACAACAGTGTACAGACAAACCTGTTTGTGAGGTGATGGAAGAAATGTTCATACAGATGGAAGTACACACTGTAAACCTGATGTTATTCAGATGTAATACATGTTCCAAGTTAGTGAAATAGTTGGGTATTAGGCTAAAGGCGGTATTTTGTGTTGTTGCCCTCACAGAGTACATGGATTTTTCCCCGTTCCTCAGCTACTTCAATTCAGGTACAGTACGGTCTGACTAGAATGATATGAGTGCTAGTTGTGTTTGTAGCATTACTAGCAGCATAGGAATATTCAATGTTATTGTGTAGCTCTGTAGTAATATTATTAGTAGTAAATGTATCCAGTTCTCACAACTTAAATGTAATTTTAAAAGGAATAATTACATTTGCACTACTATAATCAAGTGTTTTTTTTTTTTTTTTTTTTTTTTTTTTATGTCCACCCACCACATAGTCAGGAAAAAAGCAACTCTATTAAGGTCTCTTGATTTTAGCAATATTGATCCCAACCGCTGTAAAGATCCCTGCCTTAAAGAGCGTTAATGAATAAAATGGCTTCTTCATTTTCAGCTGATTGGAGGGCATGCATTGACTCTTTTAATTACTGGAGAGAAGAAATTGGTTGTGCATGCCTTATCCTTTAATTGTTTTTCCCACAGCCAGTCCTTAATTGGGACTCCCTTGTGTTTATCGATTCACTTTGATGTGCTTTAATTTGGATGACGTGCAATATATATATAATATATATTAGTTTGCAGAGGGGTTCTGCCCAGCTCTCTGTGAATGTGGTTTGTGTCAAGGCTGTGTATGCGCATGAGTGCGGTCACACTCATCAAAGCAGGAGGTGTTATGCTGTGAGGGAAATTTCACAGCAGGTAAAGAGCTGCAGGATCAAATAGGCCCCTTAGTCCAGCACCACACATGAGATGCTGTCTGAATGCACGTCCACTGATTTGAGCAGTTAAACCTTGGGCTCCTGCTGCCCCCTTTTTTTTTTGTGAGGTCTGTCTTAATACACTTTGAAAGTTTATTAACTTTGTTCAGTTTATTCATATATACTGTTTTTCACAGTAAATACTATATTGTTCCAAAGCAATTTTACAATAGTGTCTTAAAACCACCAGAGCACGTAGTGACAAGGAATCAAGATTGAGGAAGCACATTTAAATGCATAAATTGTTATATTCAAACACATTTAATTGTTATATATTGAACAAACTTTTAAGCTTTAAAATATTGATTGATTGATTGATTGATTGATTGATTGATTGATTGATTGATCAATCAACCGTGTTTCAGTTTTTCAGAGACAGTGTAGAGAAGACAGGACAATCATGAAAAGATGGGGGGAATGGCACAGAAAAAATTACTTGAGCAAGATCAGCAACCAATTTCAAGCCACATTTTTCTTCCCCCACTAATGATCTTAACATTATCAAAATGAATGGCTTTAGACTAAAGAGAAGTATCTTCACAATGTTCAATACATTTGTATGAGCATAATGCATTAAATTCACATTGAAATTGATTTTATTGGCTGTTTTAAATAAAAGTTAAGTTGATACTTCTGTGAGTCTGTTCTTAAAGGAGTCATAACCTTGTATTACCTTGGATACCCAACGCTCTATTATAGTCTTTCAGGCCCTTCTAAAAAAGAAAAGTGGAAAAAAAAATAAACACAGAGCTCCTCTGACCCTTATTTCTGAAGGCATTATTGTCTCGCGAGATCTGATGCGATATTTTGGCTGTCGTGGACAGTCATTTTAATAATGCAAATGAGGGGCGCGTTGATTGGTGGCAGGAAGGAGGGGGGTTGACACCGCAGGTAACGCTTTAGCATATCATTCCAAAATGACATCATGGCGCAAGTTATGAATGAACCCAACCTGGCCGCGACCGGCTTCCCGGCCAGTGTATAAGTATGAGGCGCCGTTTAGGGCTTAAATCAAACTTCATTCACTCACACATATATGAAACACGCTTGCATACATACTAAGTAGTCACACATACATGTATATGAACTCTCCACGCACATACTCATATGAGACGCGAGCACACACACACACAAACTAGACGGCGCCTCATATATAAGCGTTAGGCAATCAATATACAATAGCCGAATTCATGATGATCTCAGTCATTTGTTGTTTGCAAAGTAACGTTAGCAGCCATTCCCCATGTTTACCTCGAAGCTAATACTCCCGCTAGCATACAATAGCCGCGTTAGCAGTTAGCTGCTGTTTGTTACACACAGTAGAGCAATAGAAACACATTCTTACCGTTTCAATTGCAGGCAAGTGTCTGATTGTTGAAAATGGCCCCTTTTTCCCGAGCTTCGATGCCAACTTCGCAAATTTGTGAAGGATTCCAGCGTAAAATGTTTTGTTAGCACAGATACATAACGTTAAGCCAGTGGGAAGGGTTGTAGGAACCGCGTCATTAAAAATGAATTTAATCCACTGGTCCCTGACAGCTTGGTCCGTTCTTGGGCGAGAAAACACATTTACATGTTGATTCTGGCAGTCAACAACAGAGCAACTCAGGTGTGCACTCGGTTTCTCCATCTTTCTCGACTAAACTGAATATGAGGGGGAGAGGGGCGGGCTTCCCGCGGCATAGGTCTGCGGTGTCCATATATGGTATATCCTGCCCCGTCATGACGTCAAGACGGGGCTGAAATCAAAATCTCGTATTTGAGTGCGCGTGCACGCGCGCTGGTTTATTTACCCTGAGGTAAACAAACGCTTCACTTTTAAATATCGGCTTCCTGGCCAGTGTATAATCGTTAGGTAATCATACCATACATTGATTCTCGTGGAAAAGTGAAAATTGCAGGTTATGACTCCTTTAAGAAAATCAAGAAGAAGCAGGAAAATCAAGATATTGCTTTCAATGGATGTGGAAGAAAGCCTATGTTCAACATAGAAGCTAGTAAATCAGTCAGTTCTGTCTTTCCACTTCTAACGTTAATAAGAGGATAGTTTACTGTATGAAGACTAATGACATATATACTTTTGAAGGTATAATTGTAAGCAGTAAAATAAACAATCATGATTTTGGCCTGGCTACGTAATTGTTCATTTTCAAAGGTACTTGAGTAAAGTACACATTTCATAACCCAATACATATGTATAATAATTTAAGTATAATTACTCATGTACTGTACAAGTGTGTCACAGCTTCTCCTTTCTGTCCAGAATGAGCAGCAGAACAGAGATAGGCATAACAATGCCAGAGTTTCAGCAGTTGATACCAGTACCACTTACATTTCAAGATTTGTGATACCACAGTAAAAACTATTATGCTAAATAACAAAAACCAAATTAAAACGGTTAAATATTATTATACATTTGAACAAATTAAACTAAAAGCGTGAGGCCTTCAAGTATTTCGCAAATAATAAACCATTACTCATGCAATTATTCAAGTAAACAGAAGTAAATGGCAAGAGCAATGAGTGGTTTTCCCTTTTTCTTGCCGATATTGTTGTTTGATTCATATTAATGCTCTAATTCTGGTCTGGTATCATAACATATGTTTTGTTTTAGAACTGAGATGCTGCCAAAGTGCTGCATTGTGTGATTTATGTCCTGCTAAGTGATGATTTTAGGTATTTGATTCTATTAGAGAGTGCTTTTGCAGTGCATTGACTGTGATAGACTAGTTCATTATGATTAAGATTAAGTCGCAATGTCTAGTTTGTGTAAATGGCTTGATTTCTTCACAGGGTGCATCAAGGCAGCATCAATTCTCTCATGCCAGTTCCTCCACATGCATCAACAACTAACTGATTGTGCTTTGTTTTGACCACTTTAGGGAACTTTACTTTAGCGGAGCTGGGCATTTGTGAACCATCCCCGCATCAGAACGCATACTGCCCTGAGATCGGCCTCTTGCAGCGCGGTTACTCTCTGAGCGCCGGCTCCGACGCGGACTCTGACCCAGAGGGCCCTATCTCACCGGAGAGAGCCATCCAGCTGTGGGGGGGCCAAGGCATCAAGTCCCGTCGCAGTTCTGGCCTCTCCAGCCGGGAGAACTCGGCACTCACCCTCACCGACTCTGACAACGAGAACAAGTCTGATGACGAATCAGGTGAGAGATTGTTTCAGAGAGCGAGAAAGCAGCGAGCAAGTTTCGTGTTTATGAGAAACTGAGGGTGCGAGAGAAATCGTTAAGGCTTTTAGAGTGTAAGGTGTGTGAGAACAGATGCCAAAAATGTGCAACATGTGATAAAACATTCACTTTTATATGCTTTCGACTCATTTAGAGCTGAATGCATTTCGGATACCTTTTGTGTTACTCTTACCTGGGTGTTATAGCTTCACTGTGCATTAGTAATCATTCCCCAGTGACACAAGCCGATTTTGTTAGTCAAACTGCAAGCTAATCTGCCACTGGAAATGCGTATAAATAGACTGGATACATCATGACATGTCACTCTCAATTAATATAAAAAGACTGTATACAGAAATATTTTTTTTTTAAATGTCAAATGATGCATGTTCGTCAAGCGAAAACATTGTGAAAAACAATCTTCCATTGATGTTGTTGTTGACGACTGAATCCTCATCGGCACCTTCCTAGCTGGAATTCTGCAACGTGTTCCTTGTTTCCACACTTACTTGTTAATTTGGTGGCATCCTTAATCTTAGCATAGTTTGTAGAAAATGTCAGAGTAGGTTAATGAAAAGACAAAACCCATCCTAATTAATTGAGTTCTCACCATATCACACCTCAAGCAGATCCATCAGCTGTGAATTCCAGCATCGCACAAACTCGCTCTGACAATTTATCAAACTACTCTACAGCTATTAAACACATAAAGAAACACCTTGGAAAGCAGTCATCTTCATCTTGCCGGCTGATAATTGCCTCACAGATAATTGCCATGCTAATCTCCCGGCCGCTGTTTTTTACGGCACAGAAAAAACGCGTAGGCACAACATGTGCCAGTCACCGGATCCCATGCCTGTCTGCTCCGACAGCAGTGGACGCAAGCTGGACAGCGTCTCTCAGCTCTGCACCATGGCTCATTCCCACTGAAATCCCAATTAAACGTCGCCCAGGCTGTGCCTGATAATCTGGGCAGGATGTGTCACAGAGGAACCATCTATGATAAATTAAGAAAAAGTAAAAAAAATATGTTATAATATGTTACCTTGCACCAACAGCAGTGGTACTGAGATTCAATAAATATAGTTTTGAGTTTTATGCTTTTTAGGAGACCAAGCAACAATTTACCTAAAGACACTTGGGCTTATACAATGCAAAACTTAATACAATAAAACAATAAATGTTGCTGAATTGGGAATATCAAACCAATTTTAATTTGACCAGATACAGTATGTATTCAGTATGCTATTCCAAATAGCATAGAATATTTTTTTTTTATTTCTGCTATGTAAAGATAAGATTTCAGTTTGATGCATAATACTTTTACTATTTTTACAATATATATTTGAAGAAATTACGTTTAATATTCATAACATGCTATGAAGATATAGATTTATGAAGAGAATAATTCAATATCCTATTCCAAATATTATTTCTGCCATTTAGAGATAAGAATTCAGTATGCTATTTTGAATAGTATACTAGCACGCTACTCTTACTATTTCTGCCATACAAAGAAAATAATTCAGTATACTTTTTTGAATAACAAACTAGCATACTACCGTAAGGGTTTCTACAATATAAATATTTGAAGAAATGAACTCAGTGCTAGCATACCATTACTGTTTCTGCCATATATTAAATGAGTTCAGTATGTTACTACTAGTGTACTTCTCTTGCTGCTTCTGCCATATAAACATAAAAAAATTATGAATTCAGAATGCTATTAAATTTAACATACTAGTTCAAGTTCAGCAGCAAAATAATAACATTCAATGCTGAATAGGAGCATGAGGAAGACATAGTCTTATAATTTCATGCCCCTTTTTGCGTCATACTACTACTGTTTCTACAATATAAATATTTCAATAAAGGTTTTCAGAAGGTAATTCATATCTTTATATGAATTCAGTATACTAAAGATGTAGCAGAAATAGTAAGAGTATAATGCTATTCCAAATTCAATTATCTTAACCATTTTACTGAGCAAATGTGGCATGTGGCATCTTTTTAGGGCCAATGGGCTAACATACGTTTACGATATCAGTCAGACAAATTCACAGCAATGGCTGCCAAGAGCCAATCAAAATACAGCTGCCATTATTTTAAATTATGATCAATTGTCATGGACGTTTGTATATAAGTGTGGTGTTTCCATTAGGATCATTTTACCTAGTTTTGTGAGAACTGGCCTTAAGCGTCATTGGATTCACTCTGTTCTCCACACATGTTCTTAAAATGTTGCTTATGGCTATTTGCATTTTTTTTTGTGGTGATGCTAACATGAAAAAAATAGATAAGGTGTTACTGATACCTCTGTGAGTCTGTGCTTGAGAAAATCAAGCTTTCTTGCTGTTGAACTGAATTAGAAGCGGGATATTGCTTTCAGTGAATGTGTTCTCACAAGGAAGAAAGCATATGTTCAAAATAGAAGCAAGTAAACCTGTCATTTCTGTCTTTCCACTTCTAACACTCTTTGAAGCCTCACCCTTATCTTTGCCCCTTTTTCTTTCACAATTGTTGTGCATGTTGATGCACTTCAATATCCTTCTCTCTCTCATCTTCCTTTTTTTGCCCTGTTATATTATGGATGTGTCAGCAGCACCAATCACGTTGAAAGACAGGTGTCACTCACAGAGGGAGAGAGAATGGGGTCAGAAGGAAATTTTCATCCATTATCACCCTCCGTCTGCCTCTTCCAAAATACTCTCCCTGACGTAAAGGCAGCTTTCAAAGTCTACCACCCGCTTTGACTAAAACATCCATTTGTGCTTTTGAGATGTTAAGTCTAGACATGGGCTTACTAGTCAATATCTGATTGGGCACGGAGTCAGAAGTTGTTAGGATAAAAATAGCAGCCGCTCTTCCAGTTCTTCAGACGAGCAGCTTTTAACAAAGACTCGGCATTGCTGAAAAATACAGTAAAGACAGCAATATTGTGAAATTATAACATTTAAAAATAACTGTTTTCTATTTTAATATATTTTAAAATTTACTTTTGTGAAGCAAAGCTGAAATTTCAGCAGCCATTACTCCAGTCTTCAATTTTACATGATCCTTTAGAAATCATTCTAATATGCTGATTTGCTGCTGAAGAAACATTTCTCATTATTGCCAATGTTGAAAACAGTTGTGCTGCTTAATCATTTCGTGGAAATCATGATACTTTTTTTTTTTCAGGATTCTTTAATGAATATAAAGTTCAAAAGAACTGCATTTATTTGAAATTGAAATAGCCTGTTATCATTTTAAAGACATTGCTGTCACTTTTAAACAATTTAATGCATCATTGTTGAAAAAACAAAACAAAAAAACCCAAACGGTAACACTTTAGTTTAGGGTTCATTTCACTATTATAACTTGTTGCTTATTAGTATGTATTTTACTAGGATAATGGCTGATTATTATTATTATTATTTATGCCTTATTCTGCTTGACTATATTCTACATCCCTTAATCAATTCCTTCCCAATACCTAAACGTAACAACTACCTTACTAACTATTAACAAGCAGTAATTAGGAGTTTATTAGGAGTTCGTTAAGGCAAAAGTTGTAGTTTATAGTGAGAATTGGACGCTAATCTATAGTGTGGCCAAAAAAAAAAAAAAAAACACATTTGAATGGTATACATCTTTCTAACTTAAATATGCATTGGTGCAAAAATAACAATATTTTACACTGATCAAATTTATTAACAGCCGTATCATACTACAATGGACGCGAATACATATTTGATCAAATATCTTATACCACAAACAGCCATTTTGGGCCGTGGTGACATGTCCCATTATGTCTTCTATAGAGATCGTATTCATACAAAATCATCACTTGTTGCATAAGCAGCTTAAACACGATGTCAGGCTTTTGTTCTTCATTAGGACAGGTCATATCTTTTTTTAGAACTTTGATTTCTCTAATTTAAGAATTCAAAGTAAGACTGACTAACTGCTAGTTTGTCAGACAAGTTCCTAATACATAGTCTTAACATAATGGCTGTGTTTATGCAACAGGCCACTGGTCTTTTTAAAACAACCTAACATAATGATCACGGTCTGTGAAATATCATAGTTAATGTCAAATCCTGAGTGCCTTCAGATCAATGAAGATCTTTTAGCATGTAGAAAGTGTTTCAACAAACACACAAAGCACTTGTTGGTCAATTTCATCTTAGCATTAATCTAAACTAGCTCTTTCCTGGGTTGATATAAGAAGTGTCACCGCCGAGAATTTGTTTGTAACAGTAATTCCATATATAGCACATCATTCACCATCATAACAAAAGCTTCATTCATACTGTAACTCGAACACACTAGTAGATAGTGTTTCGAGTCAGCTCAATTTAAAAAAGTCAATAGGAAATTAAAGAGTGTGATTCCCTCTGAGGCGGATAAAACAAACCCTCATTCGACTCTTTCTGCTTATCGATGGCGTCTGTTCCGTGTAATCCTCTTAGAATATTTTCCTCGCACCTTTTTGATGCTAGGTAAGGTGCAGAGGGAGTTTGATAATGAGGCCAGGTGATTGTCTTATTAAGCAGCCTGGATGACTGGAAGCCTCTTCGATTTGAGTGACTGATTAATGCCCACATGCTACAGCTCTCAGAGCAAAGAGTCAGTGATCTTTACGTGTCTGGGGTTCAATTACACCGCATGGGTGCTGTCATTTTCTGCTGCTGTCTCTATAGGATTTAACTCTAGTATTTCCAGTGTATATTGATATTCATGCAGGTGTGAAGCGTTGGCCGGCTGTCCAGACTAGGGTGGCTGTCATTTCTGCACTCTGCCGCGTGTTTGTTTGCATAAGTAATTGCACTCCAGCCAGATAAGAAATTATCCCATCATTCGGTTGCGGTCCCATGCGAGCTACGTTTGGCAGCGGTTCGGCGATCAGTGTTTCGCATCACGTTCGGTAAACAAAGCCACATTGGTGCCCCATGCTGCGAGAAGAGTTGGGCGGCTTTTGTTTGCTGGATTATTTGTATTCTGCCACACTGATCTGACTCACTAAACATTTAAGAAGCTTTGTTGGGGACTCAGAAAAAAAAAAATGTTTTCTACTTGAATAATTAAGTTTGAAGCTTAAATGTTTCGCTGCTGTGTCTGTGTGGGAAGCCCATGACCATAGACATGCAGCACATTTGAGCATGACCGATAACTACTGTTGTGTATCAGAGAGGATTGTGGCACTGACCATTACGTTTCATTATTACAACAACTGCAATTGTTTTCCTTTTTTTTTTTTAATCAGCTCCACTTACTCTGAATGAATAACCATGAATCATGCTTTGGTTAATGTGAATTTTGCAACGACATGGGGGCAGTCTCGCATTAAACCAACAAGATTGAACCAAACCGATTGTGCCCCTTTATGCAGACGCGTAGCGCAAGTGAGATTTGTGCCGAAGATTATAGTATGAATGAGGCTCTCTGCAAATAACTGCAATCAATCCTGTAATGGGAGCATCAGGAGAGGTCTCGTTAATACGGAAGAAAAGAGCATCAGTAGAAGAAGAGAGAAATCAAAGTTGCATGCTGGGATATTCATATCTAAGAGGGGAGACTGGAATTATTTGATACTCGCTGAAATGAGTTGACTGCATGTGGGCTAAAGGAACATCGTACAGATGCATGAAGCGATTTGTGTGATTGCAGGATGTGTTTAATGAATATTGCACTATTTAGCATACGCTGCTGAAAAAGGATGCTGATTGGTGGGAGACCTGTGGGATTGTGCCAGAATATATTTCTTGAAATGATGTTTTAACTTTCTTTGAGGTGAACTCAAATTAAGAGTTTAATTGCACAACTAATGACCCTCGATGAAACACATCAGCTTTTACGATTGTTTCTTACACATCTCATGTTAGGCAAATGGAAGGGCTACTCCACGTCAAATATCAATTATTTATGAACTCCAGTTCAGTTTTACTTTTCAGCCGCCTTTTTGTCCTTTGCCATTTACAAATGTTTAACTTCTTATCTTACGTTGAATAGAAACAAGAAATCAATAAACAACATTTTCTTATGGTTGCTGGTTAATAGTGAAGTGGATACAATCATTTGTGAAGAAGCCTCTCTCTTTTCTGTTTTTGTGAATCTCCACAAAGGTTGTATCGACCTCCTCCACTAAAGTTGTAAAGGAGGGAAATGTCATTGATGGAAGGTAAACAAACTATGACACGTTTAAAATGAACGTGCAAGACAAAAAAAAAAAACTGTTTTTGATTGCAATACTGTGGTATTTTGAATATACAACTGCATTTTATTATTATTGTTAATAATATTAATAATAACAAACAAATTTGTTTTTTGTTTTGTGCTTTTTTGTTAGTGGTTGATATTCACTATATTGTTACTTTTTAAAAGTGCATGCTAATTTTTTGTTTGTGTTGTCCTGGTCGATATGTCAGTGGTTTGGTCATTTATATTGGCACCTGACACTGACGTCAGAATCACACAAAAATTGCGACACTGAGAAAAAAAAAAAAATTAACTTCAATTTTCTTTTGCAAATATTGTAAGATTTAAGCCAATTTCAGATAGAAATTTAAGTCAAATCTACTTAACTAATTGAATTGAGCATTATAATTGAATTGTTGAGTAATTTCTACTTATTTGAAGTTTACTTAGCAAAACTCTTTTTCCAAGTACATTTTACTCAAACAATATAACATTGAATCAAGACATGCTTTCAAAGTGTATGCTCTACTTAGAACATTTAAGTAAATAATACGGTAGATATTTTGTAGATAATATATCTACACAATAGAATGTGGTGCCCACTCGAACACAGAGACCTCAATACTTGGTACTCAATAATGATAATATTCGTTGTGCCATTTTGAGTAGAAAATGAACTCCAGATGTCACAAAACAGCAAGTTACTAATCTTAACAACAATAAAACATTGGAAATACAGCTGGAAAACAGTGAAAAATGCTACCTTAATAATTATGCATGCCCCCGTGCATGATGGGAACACCAGTATCAGAAAGTTGAGTATAGGTTTTATTATGTTGATATTTATGCTTTAATTTCCACAAACTGAAATTGAGTACTAATATAGAATTTAATTTTTTTTAATTCTTGCCTGAACATTCACTGATAAAAATGATTCTGTGGTGGAATAAATATTACGGAAAAAAAAAACCCGAATAGTTTTTTTCTGTAATATTTATTCCACCACAGAATCATTTTTATCAGTGAATGCCATTGTAGAAATCTAATGCACACATTTAATTCCATGAAGTTATGAAGATTAAGCAAATAATATTTGTAGTCATGTAATCTCAACATGAAGTGAAGTGTGCAGCTATTGTTTTCTGCTGACCTAACATACAAACGCTGAACAAACAAACAAATAAAGCAACAAACTGCTGCTCTTTTCATTTCCCCAAACGTTTAGGAAAATTTACGGGCAGCCAGCAGCTATGCTCGTAAAAGTCTTTATACTGTCGCCATTTGCAGGTGAAAGAAGAACCCTTGTAAATTTCTGCAGTGGTGTCCATGTCCCACATCCAAATAATACTGATCTTGGGGAAGAATGATTAAAACATGCATTAGATGATATAAGAGTTGGCGTGGGCATTGATTCAAGCATTAAATATTCCTGCCTTTTACAACTCTCCCTTGAGAGGTCTCTTTCAGTCCTCTTCCTTGCTTCCCATCCAATATTGGAGTCAAGATTGCCATTGCTGGGTTCATTACATTGCAGCTTTAGTTAATGAAACGGACCCAGGCCGACGCAGGGGCCCTTTATGTGCTCCGATCAATCAGGCCCCAGTAAATCTGAGCTTAACCGTCCCCTTTCATTTCAATGCAATGTTGATATTTCTGCTTCCACTGGCCAACCGTCAGACACCACAATATATCATAAAGGGGGGTGAAGATGGAAGTTATATTTAGCTGCCTGACCTTTCTGAGACGTACATCTGTCTGTCACCCTACAGTCTTTGTGTGTGTGTGCTGTGCTGATTGTTATTTACTGTCGACAATGCTGGTCCTAATGTCAACTCGGGGGGCTCTATTAGTCGAACCTGTGGTGCACACACACACATTGGCTTACAGACACATGGAAGCACAAAGTCACGTCATATTTAGCGATCCTGCTACATGAAAAAACGTTCCCACCTCGCTGTGTTTTTATATGAAAATTCAGGCACAATCAACATGTGTCTTCTTTATAGACTTTAAACGCTGGTTCTCATCTTTTCATCTCTCTCTATCTATCTTAAAAATAGAAATGCACACATACAGTACATACACAATCTCACCGCTCCTACGGAATTATTGTGTTGAAGGGAGCAAAACAATAGTGATTTTAATGCACTTTTATCTGCATCAGGACCAATTTACTGTTGCCGTCCCAAAAAACTCAAATTTCCATCGCTAACCAAACAGTATGTGGTCTCTGCTGTGCCTACATCAATGCAGCCAGGAATGATTGTGAACGCCACATCGTATAAATACTTTTATAGTAACAAATAATGCTGGGATTTAAAAAAAAAAAAAACAGCAGTGAGTGTGTGCATTGCCTTCTAACGCTTTCTCTTTCTGTAACTTTCATTCCCTTTTTTTATATTTGTCAAATACACAAATACACAAAGTCTATGTTAATTTGTCAGACATGATCACGGTACTGTAGAAACAAAAGTTTGATTGTGGGAGTGCAGTGTTCAACTGCCGGGCTGATTTCTTTGTACAACATTTGATGTCTACAATGTGCTCTAATTTGCTGTTGTAATGGAAGTCATCAGTGTTAATTCTCAGCTTTGATTTTTGACAATAGATGGTGATATAGCATTGCCCGTGGTCTCTCAGACACCTGATGTTCTTTTATCAGACTTGAAAGCAATTTTATTATTATAATTTTTTTAAAAACACATTTAATAACACCTCACCTCACCTCCCCCCACCCCCCACCCCATCCATTAATTTTTCTGTGGTCATCAATTTTATTTTTCTTACTTGTAATCTACTTTGAGCACCATAATGCCAGACAACTGCCCTTAAAACTAATGCATTGTAGGCCTACTAGTAAAAAACAACATGAAACATTTTAAAAATGACTGTTTAAATGTGTTGATTGTTTGTTTGTACTTCTACATACTTGAATATGAATACTTGCCATTTTACTCGGCTCAATGGATTGTGGTATTGACTTGGTACCTTAGATTTTGGCTAATTCAAGATGTCTTATTTGCCTATTGTTTTGAGAAAAAAAAAATAAAATCTTCTGCCAAATAATGGCAGATAGAAATGATGGCTTAATATCCTCAATAGAGCTTGGAACAGAGCATTTGATACAATTTGTAATTTAAACAGTATTTTTTTTTTTTTAAGAATACCATGCACAAATGAATCATCGCAAACACAGTCAACGGGGAGTGTGTCTAACTAACTCTTCTTGTATTTAGTTTATCTGCAGCATTGACATAATAAAATTCGCTGTATATCCTTTTCTTCCCACATTTTTGGCCAGTGTTGTCAATCCAGAATCAGTGAGTGTAACAGAGCGGCATACAGCAGTGAAGGCAGGCCCCCAGGGGCTCGATCGCAATGCGATTCGTGTTTGGGTCTAAATAAGTTGATTGAGTTTGCTGGTGACAATGTATAGTGCGAAGGACTCTGTAATGTTGTTAGAGAATTAGTACCCCATGATGAATTGCGTGACAGAGCGGCTCTGACAGCCCCATGGTGGTTTACTCTTAGCTGTGCAGTTTATACTCATTTAAACACCAAGGACTTTTCACTTTTGTTTAAGGCATTTATTCCCACCCCCATGTGTGACAGCCCAGCTCACTGTTAGATGGTAAAAAGCCCTATATGTTTGGATGAAACTTGTAGAGTTCTCTGCCTTCTAAGGATTGCTTTTTTTTTGGGATGTTGAAGGGTACCGTATTTCCACAGGGTTGCAGAGAAAGCCGAATTGGAAGAGAGCCAAATTCTCCTCTCGTCAGAGTCAGTGAGCGCTCTCCATAAAAGAGAAATAACAGTGAACAGGACAAATCCAGCAATGAATACAACTGTGTTTCTGACTCAATAAAGACACAGAAGAGAAACACAGGATTTGAGCCTGTAGGGCTCAAGATATTAAACACTTTAAAGTGCACTTTTTAATGTGTTGGCTTGAGTTGCTATAATTCAGTGAAGGGGATTATTGATCCTGGCTGCCATTTTCTTTTCTCAGTCACTTCATAAAGAATCGGATGACTGGGGAGGGACTGCTGGGTGTGGCATCCTTCTTCTCTTTTCTCCATTACTTTACCTCCTGATGGCATCGATCTCCAGGCTGGCCTCCTCTCCAGAGAGCCGCCAGAGGATCTCTCTGGGCTAGGCTAGCTGTTATTACAAACCTCTGTCTTTATAAATGTGCAGTTCCTCTCTAAATTATGTCTGGAACAATTGTCTGATCATTTTGTACCAAGCTCTAACCAAAGGCACACACAAGAAGAAAAGAGATTATTGATTATTTGAACATCACATTGTTAGCAGAACAAACACCAATAATTGGGAGGGAGAACCATCTTTGAAAGACAAAACATTATCAAAAAAGTTCTTCTGTCAATGCAATGGCAATAGGATATAGAATGAGTCACAATTCTTGCATTTTCTAGGTAGGTTTTAATTTGTTTGCATGCCTAACACAATGCTTTATGTATGTTTTCCTTCTCTCTATTGGTGGAATGACAAGCAGAACACGTTGTGCCAAAAAGTTTAGCAACTCTAGACAAGTCTTTCTCTTGTCAACTAGGCTACAACTAAATCACTTTTCATTACAATTTGAAGTAAGTTCAAAACTTACTCAAGGCTAATGTTAATTAGTGCATAACACTTTCTTAAGATTATTTGTTTATGTATGAAGTTAAGTCAAGAAATAATCCTCCTGACTACTCTCCTCACTGTCTTCTTTTCTATTGAATACGGTAGCTGATGATGATGTTTTTTTATTTTATTAACATTAATGACAGACAACAGCAGGAATACTAGCCTGCTGTCACTTTAAGACCGAATGAATGGACCGAATATACTGTTCACTTATGATATAACCGAGAGAATACTTTTCCAGAAATAATTGACATAATTTTGTGTCTATGTGTCTGTTTAAGCGCAAGAAAACGCACAAGACTAATCATTAACTAATCACTATCTTACCAGAGATGGAGAAAAATCCTACTCTTGTTTCTTCTTCAGGTCAGTCTGTGCTGCATGGCACATTGGGCAGCAACCATATTCCACTTTAAAACTTTACTTTTATAGCATGTTTGATTGATTAGTTATGCACTATTAATGCAAATAAGGCAGAGACATGAAATAAACATATCAAGTTGTGGTTGAAAAATACTGCATTTCTAGAGGGATGTTACCTTATGCTGTGGTTGTTACGGTGGTGAGGAGAGAGTGTTCTGCTATGATTTCTGTTCTAAGTCATGGTGTTGTGCTGAGTGAGATCAGGGCTCTCATTCATGCGTGTCCTTTAGTGGAGCAGTGGGCCGCACCCTCACCCTCACCTTCATCCTTTCACCGTCCTCTTTCTAATAAATGTGCAAATTGCGTCGGTTTGTGAACCCAGGAGCTTGTGCTCGTCAAGGTCACTCCATGGCCATGTTGACGGCAGCCTGGGAGTGGAGAAAGAGAATAGAAAAGACGACATTTCCACAGAGACAAAAGCAGTGTGGCCTCTTTTCCCCTGCTGTGGGAGAGTGGATGCAAATGTATTTATACATATTATTAAATACTTTAAATACACACTTTCTACTGTATATAAAAGTGACCTTGAAAGTGATTTGATGAATAACACTTTGTAAATCAGACTGGTTCTGTACATGAGCTGCCTGAAAGAACTGATTCACTAAAATGAATCGAAACCATGCACAGCTTAAAAGGCCACAGCCATTCAAGGCCATGGTTTCCCTGGGGGTTCGTGGAGGAACTGTTGGGGGTTTGTGTTAAAAAAAAGAAAAAAGATGGAATATTGCATGTCATTTGACCATTACCAACATGCTGATAAATGATTGAAAATTTGACTTAAAATCTCAATGGGTACATCAAGTAAATATTTTTGTTCAAAGGGGTTCGGCTTACAAAAGAATTGGGAATACCTACCCTCTGCAAAAAGTAGCTTACTGATATAAAATCAACACTATTTTGAAAGCAGCTAAGGTGTTGTCTCGCTACTGAAAAAAATATATTACTAGCATCACTGCTGTTAGTTACCTCCTAACACTGATCAGTGTCATGCCAATATTAGTTCATCTCTGTCAATGTTGCCCACGATGACAACAACACTGGGCGAATGGGACTCTATCCTCAAGGTAGCCACTGCACTCTCCATCTCAGCATATTCAACACCCATTAAAAATTCCAATTATTACTCTCAAAGCCATACAGATCCTGAAAGCTTATGCATCCTGTACTGTGATTTGCTTTGCAGCCCCTTATGGGTGTCTCCATGGGAGCCATAACAGTAGTAAAATATTACCCAACATTTTTTTTAAAACGTGCTGACTACAACAACACGCAGCTAATTGAGAACTTACTCGCCAATAATGACTTATCATACTCTGCTCAGCACAGTGCTGATGCAGGCAGGCTCATTTAGCAAGCCAGAGTTTACCGCTTAATGAAGTCTGAAAAAGTCCGATGGAGAGAGAGAAAGGACAAAGGGTTGCATGATTTGGCCACTTGAAATCCCCTCACTGCAGTGTCCCTTGAGTATGTATTTTTGTTTTTTCTACAACCTTCATTTACACATTTGCTTAATGGGCAATTCAGTGAAAGTATCTAGAAGTGCTGTTTTTATTTATGTTTTTGCCAGGTCAGTAGGCTAAATGTGTATCATAGCCATACTCTGGTGATGCAAGAGGCAATTTTATGTATCACTTTCCAAATATTCTCCTGCTAAAGCTATTGAGGCCTGTTGTCCCTTTGCCACGGCCTCCACTGTAAGCTGTCAGTCAGTGCAAAAAAATTCAAAGTGCATATACGAGCTGAGTGTACGTTGTATGTGTGGTTAGAAAAATCGAGCTGCACGCGTACGCATACGCACATACTGTGCTGATGAAGAAATTCCCATCACGCAAACTGTACACATAACCTAGCGTATGCATAAAAAAAAAAACAAAGAATACTTGCCGATATCATTTTCTTTTGTAAGTCATTTGCCCCTAGATTGTTGTCTTTCTGTCTTCAAAATGTATCCATCTATCTCCAATAGGTGCCATTGAGGTTGATGGATTTGGATAATCTTTCTGGATCAGTTCTTCATGTATCTCTCTCCACATACAACTAGTCACACATGGCCTGATGAAGGCCAGATCAAATATCTTAACATTACCAACGGTGTCCCACAGGGGTCAGTTCTTAGCCCCATTCTGTTCCTCCATCTATACTCTCTCACTAATTGAGATCGTAAACAAAAGAGTCATAACGTTTCACAGCTATGCTGATGATATACAGCTCTATTTTAAAACTACCCCAGTGCTTCCACAGCACTAGTAAAGGATTTGCCTTGATGGAATCAGCCTATTTGCAGCCATAATCATAATGTTTTATCCCCTTTTAAGTACTCTTATCTATTTCTCTTCTCTGTTCAGCACTCTGAGATTGCTTAATGCAATGAAAAGTGCTATACTAATTGAAATGATTATTAGTAATGGAGTAATAGTGAAGATAAGATTGATATTTGCACTGAATTGGGCATGTATGCTAGATATAAACACCCTGATAACTGTATCATTTTTCAGAAGCTCTCTTTGTTTCCGGTCCTACTTCTTCAGTCTTTACCTACTGTAAAGTGATGGTAGCTATTGTTCTGTGGGAATGACATAGATGAATCGAGGTAGGGATGTTCTAATTGTTTCTTGTGAGGGAGGCTGTCTGGTCTCCTCCCCCTTTAAAGTAGGAACCTCCATTCCCTTTTCTCTGTGCGCAGCTAACTGTAAGTGAGAGCTGTTTGCTCACTCACATGTCCAACCCTTCTTCCATTTTCATCCCTTCATTTTTTTACCCTTCCAGACCTCTCTTCCATATTCTCATCTAATTCATGCACTGTTTCTTCTTGACTGACCCTTTGTCTTTGTCTTCTGTTAAATTCACTTTACCATTCTGAGCTGCAGTATTGGGACATAACTATTCAAAGAAACAATAGTATTAGCATATTTTTAATTGGTTCACTTTAAACCAAACTAATTTCCGCTATTTAATTTAAAGAAAAAATCGTAACAAATCATTTGTGTCCCTATGAGACACTTTATGTTATGCTGCTGTTTATTTATTTATTTATTTATTTTCAGTGTCTCTTTCTCGGGTTACATTGTTACGCCAATAGATGGTGACAAGTGACTGTCTTTTAACTGTCATTGAACCATTTAATCAAAAGATTTGTTCAAAAAACCTGATTAAAAAACGAAACATGTGGCTGATGAGCGAGTCATTGAATCATTCTCTCAAACAATTTATTCAAAAACAAAGCAAGCGACTGCCTTTATGAGCGAGTCATTGAATCAATCACTCAATTGATTTGCTCAATAAAACAAATGCATATTGCATATATCACTAAAAATCATCAAAATGCATTTTCCTGGGTGTAGCAACGGTTCTGCTGGTTTGGTTGGAACTATTTTTTTTGGCAGAGCCAAAGGTAACTGTAAGTTATTCAATATGAACTTCTTTCTTTGAGCTGTTTTATAAAAGCAATATCACACAAGTGTGCAGGCAGCATTGTTATTCACCAGAAACAGCCCAAGCCCTTGTTGCTACTTCTGACAGCAATCCCTAACTGCCAGGAAGCACCAACCACTGACAGTTCACCTGGAGAGATAGGGAACATGTTAAACTATGAGCTTAAAAGCAGCTGTTTGCACTAAAGCATCAGTAACTCATTGGTCGAGATCATGGTCATTTGACCATTTTAACTTCCTTGAACTTCCTTAAAACTTTGATCATATAAAATTATTTTAATAAGATAGTCATAATAATAAAGCAATGTATTTTCGTGCAACAAGAGTGATAGTGTACACGTTAAATTCAGAGATCACTAGTTGGGATCACTGTCATTTGACCACTTTAGTTGTGTTAAACCTCCATAAAACATCAATCATATGAAATAAAATGTCCATAATAATAGGTACACAATTGTAATGTGTTATACTCGTAAATAGCGGCTGCCTGGATGGAGCTGCCAGTGGGCAGTTTTACTGAATTTAATGAGGCTAATTAAAAAAAAAAAAACCAAGGCCTGTGGCTTCCAAATTGGTATATCTGTTTTCATTCAGTAGTTTCTATATCTAGCTGGGGTGGCAGGTAGCTGACCTTCCAGTGGATCGTGGCAGGTCATGTGACCTGCCAGTGCCAGCTTTGGCTAGCCAGCTGAAGATTGAACACCCACTCACTTGTAACGTGACATTTACGAAATAGTAACAGTTGGCTGAATCATTCATACTATATGCTATAACGGAAGATTGTATAGCGGCACTCAGAGTGTTATATTATTTGTATTATATTTTTCTGAAATAGGTAACACATTAAAGTAGCTTCTCCATCACTGCCGATGTCGTTAACTGCTTTTAATAGTGAGGCTGATCCAATAATGGTTTTGGTTCAATTATTAGCTTTGTTCAGTCCAGGCCACCTCAAACTCTCAATTCCATTTACAACACTGCTTCAGCAGGGTCTCACCTGCATAACAAGATGTGCCTTGAGTAATGTTCTCATCTGCTGGAAATAACACAACTAATAGTAAGATGCAACAAGGCCTTGCCGCTCCTATAATAAATATGTGGCACAAAGCGAGTGTGGCTCCATGGCAGATGCAAATTAGAAAGGGAGAGAAAGTTGTCAGATTCAGTCACTGCTGCTGAAATCATTCTAATCTTTTTACTGAGGTAAGACCACAGGAGAGCTCCACAACATGCAGGCCTGTGGCGTATAGTCACATCCTGCACGTTTGTGAGAAATGAACCTGTTTAAAACATGAGATGCAGCTATAGAATATAATTTACCTGGGTAGTGGTTTCCGTCTCGGTGCTTTAATATAGTGTGTGTTTGGGCTTTTCTCTTTTTTTCTTTTGTTTTCTTTTACATTCATCTTTTTGTTGTCTCCATTGTCTTTCCCATTATGCCACTGAAGCGTACCTTGAAGATGACATGGATGATTTCGATGACCCTTTCGGTGATATTCCGTTCCGTAAGTTGCCACTGAATCTCTACCCCTGTGAATATGTCCAAACAGAATTCAATACCCTGCTCCTCAATGAGTATATTTTGTTGTGTTTTATGTATTTGTGTGATTCCATCTGTGTGCTTGTAAAATAGAGAGTTGTTTCCTGTGTAGCATCTATTAACCTGATCCACCTGCTCATGTTTATTGTGCTTGAGTTAACCTCCCAATCAGAGGCTTCTGGCCAACAGATGACACAAAGTCTACTGTTATTTGTTAATCATTGGCCTTGCCACTTGCAATATTTTTTTTACAATGATGAATTTCTAACCAATTTATTTAATATTCCTCCTCTTGCTTTCCTTGGACGCAACAAAAAAGGGATCCGGGCACTCTTTCCTGGCCTTCAGAAAGGTACATGCTGGACTAAAGCAAGAGCTGTTGGTGAAATTAGTGCTAGATTAGATTGTGGTTGTTAGTATTCAAAAGCAGTAGATTTGTTTGCATCGCGGGACACTATTTCACCACTTAACTTTGCCACTTGTTAATTTGGTTTCCTGTACTTGAAGAAAATTTCCCCGCAGACTCTTTTTTTGCCTTCAGATCCAAGTCTTATTTGCTTTGTCTTGAAGCATGGATTCATGGGTAATGCCTTCTTATTGAATTTTAAAGTTTTCATTTGTAGCCAATTACGCTGTGACAGCGGACCGCATTGCATTCGGCTTTCTCTCATTCTAAGATAGTCTCTGCAATCCCAGAACGGACTGCTTAAATATATTAAAATGCCTAATCATCTCCCTGATCATCGGAATATACTCTCAGAACTGACATCCTCCCATGGAAAATGGATCAACCCTTCCCTTAGACTCAACATATAAATACGAATATAAAAAATGCAGACACTGTATGATAGGGAATAGAAAGGAGCCATCAGGCAGCGTTGTGCAGATTCCGACGAGGAAGAGGTAAGATTTCATCAGATGCAAACAATCACTGTGCCTCTGAAATGAAAAGGAGCAGTTCAAAGGTGACCTTGTGAATACAAAGCTTGTTGGCTGCCATGCAGAGTTGCAGTCAGAGGGTTTGAAATAGCATTAGTGGCAACATTATTACTTTTAATGTTTATTGATGTATATGGTGGTACTTATGAAAAAAAAAAAGGGGGGGGGGGGGGGGTTGACATACCACACACATGAAGATCCACTCATAATGCCCCTGGAGTTCGATCGGGACTTAGAAGAACAGAAGACAAGACCCTGTGGAATCAGTGCTGCTCACTGGGTCTGATTGATTTGGTAGTGTTTGTAGTGTTATCAGATTGTGTCTCCAGGAAAGTGTAGGACTTACCCCATCATAAGCCTACACATTATGAACTCCATTAATCATTATTCTTTAACAGACTCTGTTACCAATTAGTTTCAATGTTTGGCAAAAAAACTGGATTTTTAGTCAATGTATCATGGGCATTGTATAATTATTAGAACAATTACCTTCTCGGCAGAACATGTTGTTGCTGTTTTCCATCAGGGGACGTGAAGGGTCCACGTCTCCTGGTCCTCTGTTCTAAATGGTTTTGCAGTGACAGCTTAATTTATGTATTTCATTTTGATTTTAAGGTGGCAAACGATTATAATGAGTACTTGTTTCGCTTTGGGCCCTTTAATGCATCTCAGTCGTTCTCTTCTGGATGCTAAATAATATTTCTATTGAATTGAGTGTAGGTGGTGATGGGACACTGGACTAGCAAATTGTGGTTAAAAGTAATCTTTCAAAGAGCCATACCTTTGCGGACTTATATAATCGACGCACACCAACTCCCGGAAGTTGTGTAGCAGCCAGCCATTAGGCGATTTTAGTCAGCACTCATCATTTTTATATGCAATATGCATCAGGCGCTCCGTGAACGGTCCGTGGGTGGTGCCGTCTGAGGCAAAGTCTGGTTTCTGATGTCCTTCTAGACCCTGAAGGATTGCTCAGCAGTCACAGTGCTAATTAATTACAGTGGCAAAGCCATCTGGCTATCAGTAATCCCAGGTAACAGCTTCAGACAGCTTTCAGCTTTTATTACATCGTTAGGGGTTATGCTGTATCATGGCTAACATACGCTTACTTTGTGACATAATGTTTTCACCATGAACCATATAGCTGATTTGACTTGTGATAGTACTGAGCATTTATTCTCGGCTATGGCATTTGAAGTTGGCATTTCTTTCACACCTTCTCTCAGCATTCCTCCTTCCCTTCAATATTCCTCCATCACATGCATTTCAGATTCTTGCAGTGAAGCCGAGGGCCCGATTCTGTTTGTTTTGCCAAAATCTTCAGGTTTGTTAATTAACGAGAGTATCAGGGTGTAATGGTCACGGTGCTGCGGTCTGGTCATTTTGAAAACACTGCAGGAGATAAGAACAATAGAGAGAAAGAAAAAGAGAAGTGAACTTGAAAAGAGCCAGGCAGAATAAAGGTTAGGGAAACGGTAAAAAAATTTGCCCACAGTGCTGCATAGAGATGGTGTATATTTCTAGTTGTGGTGATAGATGGTATAAATTAACATTTGCCTCCCCCACTGGCACAACAATACTTTGTTTTTCTCAAAGCTGAGTTGTTTTTTTCTCTTGTGTACAGTCTTAAGTCAGTATGGATTCCAGAATTGTCTCCAGCATGTCTCCGCAAGGCCTCACAACACATTCATCTCAACCTCCCAGAAGGATCTGATTGGTTTGCCAGATCAGGTCTGGAGACTTTAGTTTTCAGACGCTCTCAAAAGTTACAGTGCTCAATTATTATTCAGTCCTCGTCTTCTAAAAGATCTTCCTCCCAGCCCTGAGGCATGATTGGACGCCCACCCCAGTGTGCTGCAGGCCAGCCTCCGTCGGCTCAGTGTGGCCCCCTGCAGGGCTTGGCAGGTGGGCATAACTGCATCAGTGTGATGCTTAGACGTACTGGCAGGCTAGCAGATGTGCCTATTAGTAGGGTGAGCAGGAGTCTCCATCCAGCAGAGCGTCTCTTAACACTCATCATCTTTACTGGTTTATCAGAGCCCCAGCGGTGTGTCTGAAATCTCCTAGATAACCACCATCCTCCTCCTCCTCCCACTCAAGGTGACCAAACCTGTGCAAACCTCCTGCTGCTTTCTAGGAAAGTGTTGGGGTTGGACGTCTGCGATCTTTAGCTTCTTAAAGTCCCACTTAAACCTCTCTCCTGTCATTCATATCTCTCCACACAATCGCAGCCTCGTTTTCCCCCTCAGTCTGCAAAGTACAAAGTACGCTTACTGTGTGCTGTTTCTAAGCTGTATGACTGTGTGTCTTCAACTATGGCCATTTTTGGGTCGTGGATCTTTAGTTATACTTCACAATCTCAATAGTTTATTTCAATTGTCGATAGAATAGGTGGTTTGCAGTCACGTGATTGTGATGACGCGCAACATTCAAATGGAGGGCAGGAAGTAAAGAGCGGAATGGACGAGATGGAGGAAAGTCTGTACTGTACTACTTTAGATGCTATTACAAGAGAAAGATATAGACAAAAAATCGAAACATATGTTGGATGTGATCCTTGCGTTATGAAGAGGAGTGATTTTTCAACTGAATTGAAAGATTTGCCTGTCATCGAGGCTGTCATTCTTTTTTGTCCTGTGGATTAATCCGTAACGTTAACCCTAACAACCGTTCAACGCTGCGGCGCTTCTCGACGTTACTTTTACGGCTGTTTACGTTATTAGGTTAACCACTCTCAAAGGTCCGCCGAAACACCACTAAACCACTGAAGGCTGCACCCTCAAAACACTTTGTAGGTAGCTTTGCTAACGTTACGCGTTTGTCTTCAGTTACAGGGGTAACTTACAAACTCAAAGAAAAGAAGAAACAATTACTTAGACTTTACAAAGTTCGGAAACTGGTACGTTACACAAACATAGACACATAAGTTGTATTAACTCACCTTTTGATGAAGTGATCACTGCACACACGGGCATTTTCCGATTCGGCTCCTCCCGACCACAGACGTAGGTTTGCAAGCCATTTTTCTGGCGGTTTTCGGTCAGTTTCTTGCATTTTTCCCCCTTATGAACAACAACTTTTGGTACACGATAAAAACTCCTCATGGTTTCTCGGCTTGATCGATTTGAGCAACCATAAACGACGCAAAACATAGGTATTTTGAGTTTGTTATAGTGCTTCCTAAATGTAGCAAATCACTTCCTGCCCTCCATCTGCATTTCGCGCCATGGCATCGCAGTAACGTGACGTCATATGCAAACAACCTATTGGGAGTGCATATGCGGACAAAATGTAAGAAGTTCTGTAATTTAAAAAAAAGTTTTTGTAAGTTGAGTTTTCTTGGGGGCATCATACACATTTATTTTAACACTATAAATATTGAAAGTAGTGTTTGTTTAACTTTTTAGATTAGATTTAAAACATTAATTCAAATGTTTCATATAAACAAAACTTCATATTTTTGTTGGATTTTCAGTTTTATGAAAGGTAAAAAATGTGAACATGAAAGGTAAAAATGGTTGAAAAGTAGTAAAAAATAAATAAAGGTATGATGAAAATGTTTTATTCAATGTGACATTCATTTAACAAAAAAAAAATAAAACCTTAAAAAAGGTCAACCCCTGAGATTTAAAAGTGATTAAAGTTGAAGAAATCCATATACTGTGTGGCAGTAGAAATGTCTGTGTGAATCGTATTCTGTTTATACCGTGGCATATATCCAATTTTAAAAATCTGAAACCAAGCAGAAAACTTTGGCATATTCTCCAACTTATAATGCTATTCTATTATATTTAAGCCAGTAAATAATTTATAAATAGGCATGTATGATTATCTGATACATTCACCATTTTGCCATTTTGAATAGTTCAGCTAAAATACCTATTGTGGAACCATACTATTACCATTACTATAAAATTACTATGATTTTAGACATGCCACCCACACGTTTTTCCTACAGATGGATTTTTTTGTTGCAAAGGGTGGCTTAAGCTCAAGATTTTATACTTTTTAAAACCCCAAAATCTTTCTGCTTTGCTTCCAAATCCTATCAATATTCATCCAAGCTCCCATGGTTCCATCTCACACCCATGATTCTCCCTGAGGGTTTCCTCTATGAGCCCCCTGCTGGCCGCATACTCTCGCTGCAGGATGGGGAGGGGGCCTCCCAATGCCTCCCGCCAGTGTTCTAATCCAGATTGATCTGCACGGCACGTGGCTTCATCGATCGTCCCTCTCCGGGCTCTAACAGAGGCCCTGCAGTCTTAGTCTGTTTTGCTTCCTGTTGGCAATCCTATGCATGTGTGCTTGTGTGTGTGTGTATGTGTTTGTCATGTGTCAAAGCATTTCAAATTGATCTACTTCAATTCATTAGAGGTCTCTGCGCCAAGACTATTCTTGCCATAGATTCACCTGTGATCTTTCCCACCTGTTGTTGTATGTGGGGTCCCAT
Organism: Squalius cephalus; assembly: GCF_949319135.1. Lineage (NCBI taxonomy): Eukaryota > Metazoa > Chordata > Actinopteri > Cypriniformes > Leuciscidae > Squalius > Squalius cephalus. The sequence goes on from NC_137135.1 coordinate 18,588,050, forward strand.
CTCTCCCAGGTCTACAGCTTTGGTTCATCTAAACCCAACATGACCAGTCAATAAGCTAATCGTTACCTAATTGGATTTAGCGATCTTTGTGACTTAGAGAGCCTATGAAAAGGGATTGTTTCTCTTTGATTAAGGGTGATAGTTTGTGTTTGGAGGCACTGATCATTTTTATTTCTGTGTTCATGGAAGAGGCCACAATAAAGGTCTGTATTTGTTATTATAATTCAATGATAGTTCACCCACAAATGAAAATGTAATTCCACATCCAAATTACTTTTTCCCCATCAAACACAAAAGTGGAACTTTTGAAGAATATTCTGGCCACTCCTTTCAGTATAATCTAAATGAATGAGCCTGGATATATCAAGCTTCAAAAAGTATTGAAAAGCTTCATAAACACTTAGAGTCAATTTAACTCCAGAACTTAATCAGTCAGCTTAGGGAATTAATCATTCCGATGGTTTTGTGAACTAGATCATCAGATTGATTGAACATTTCTGGCTCAAAATAATAATTTGTTCTCAAATCAGACATCATTTCTGCTCTGATGAACAATCATGAATGTGCCCAGGAAAGCTACAATTTGCAGTGAATTTAAATTTTGGTCTGTGTCTTGCACACATTATGACTTTTATAGTGTTTTTCTATCATTTTGAAGCTAAAAAGCCCAAGTCCTTATTAATTTTAGTTATATTAAAAAGAATGGACAGGATATTCTTCAAAAATGCACTTGTGTTCCACAAAATATTCAAGATATTCACAAATGATCTTCGTTTGAATTCGGCAGAAGAAAGAAATCATGCAAGTTTGAAATGACGTGAAGTGAAAACAACACTTCAACTCTTCAACACTTCCCTTTTTTTTTTTTTTTCTGTTGTGAACCAGTGTTTTAATGACATCTTGCATCGTTAGAAAAATATTACTCCGAGGTAAGATCCAAGAGGCAGATTTATGTGATACTAGGCTGAGGAAGGGAATTACTACTAACAAGACTGACAGCATTTGCAAATGCATTAACCAATCACAGGTAACCTTCTCTCAAATGCCTCTGCAGTTCCCATGGCAATAGGCCACCTGTTGCAATCCCTCAGGGAAAAGAGCGTAGATTTCACATGACACGTTCCCTTGGTGACACCTGTATCTTTGGGGTTAAAAAAATACTGGTGTATCAACATGGGAGTAATTGCCATCTGTTGAATCAAGAGCAAAAGGAGAGAAAAGAAAAAAAAGAAAAAATTAAAAAAGGAGAGAAAAGAAAAAAAAATGTTCGATTTTTTTTTTCAATTGTCGATCTCACAACAAAATCTGACATTGAAGATATTGAGTGGATAAATGAAGCATGGTTTTGCTCACCCTCCTCCCCCCAGGCTGCAGCCAAGGCGTCAACCTGATTTAATTCTGCTGCTGTCTGGTCTCTCTGTTGCTGACTTACCGGGGGTGAAGTGACATGGAACTGCGAGTCCACAAATCCATTTTAATTCTCACCTTCAAAGTGAATCTAGTCTTATCCCTGGAAGAGATGTAGATTTACAGCAATAACAACAGCTGATCCAATATGCTTCATTTGCACATTGAGACAGATGCTAGTCAATTTATTGATATCAAATAAGAATGCGCCATTGATCGAAAACATTGTTCAGCAGAAAAGGTGTGGCGAGAATGCCGATATTCTCATTTAAATAGGGCTTGTCTCAATCGTTAGACCCTCTAATAGGCATGCTTTGCATTATATAAAAAAAAAAACACGCATAATGACAGAAAATAAATGTAAAAACCTACATTAACACATTTGTTGTTCAATTTACAAGAAGCTGCGTTTCGCTGAGGGTGCTAAACGCTACAGAAATACAACAGATGACGGCTCTTAATAAGTGGGCATGAAACTTTGTGCAGTGAACAGATAGATACAGAGAAACAGATGTCTGCCACAGTGTGTTCGATAAACGCTCAAGAAACGTTCTCTAAATAGGGCTCGCATCTCAATTTAACCTCAACCTGCCAGAATGTTCTCTCTCTCAGAGGATCTGCTCAGTTTTCAGATCAGGCAAGATGAGTCGAGAGAGTTGCAGAAGATACAGAGAAACAGATGCCTCCATGCACAAGAAATGTTCTCCAAATAGGCCCTTTTCTTGTCCGCAACAGACACAAACACAAACACACTGCTGTTGAATGTGCAGTCTTCTCGGTTGCCTTTCTTCTTTGTTGTTTCTTTCTGTCGTATATGCTGTCCCACCGGTCTGCTCTGCCGGGAGCCAGAGCTCTGATATTTCCGATGTTTTTAAACCAGCTTTCCTACAGGTCTAATGCAGAGTACATACTACAAACCTGAAGCTTAAAGACTCACAGTTTCAAACAGTTTCTGATGTTCTGACTAGGTGTGTAAAGACCGATTTCCTCCCCTACTGTAGCTACAATCTCTCGTAATTTCTGTGGCCTTTTTCTTGCTTGTTCAGGAGGTGCACATGAAGATTAGTCAGACAAATTTCAAACCAGTTTCACAAGTATACACGCTATAAAAGTGTTGGTAATCTTGGGTGTGAATTGGCTAAAAATCTGGGATTACAAACGTAAAATATTGAAGTGCAACAAGAGTCAGTCTCGTATAATGACTTTGACTTAAATACTACACATTTGCTCTACTGTGTTCCCCTTCCTTCCTCCAATTTCGAGTCTGTAAATTGAGGCTAGTTTCAGCTATACGATTCCGCCAGAAGAGATGGCAACTCTATAATTGTGCTAATGGTTTAAGTCCTCTTGCACTTTTTCTTTTTGACTCATCAGGGGTTGTTTCTCTCTCTTCCTCTTCTACTTCCCCTTCATCTCTCTCTATCATTACGTGTCAGTTAAACTATTGTCCTAGCAACCACAATTCAATCAATTCCAATTCAGGATCAATTGCAAACTCCACAAATCCATCCTGGCAATCCATGAAGCTTGCCTTCCCATTGGCTCCTTCCACTCTGCCGGTGATCAATAGGTCACTCCTCTCAGCCCTATTCCAAATGAACAGGATTGTCTGTTCAACTACAGTATGCAATTCCTTAGCTCCGCTGAGCTCACACTTAAAAAGAGTGCAGCTTGTTGCTTTCTTTCACTGTTAGGCCTTCAACTTTAAATATTGAGGTATTTGTTTGCAAAGTCTTGACCTAATCCTAGTTCTTTCAGTGTAAATATATGAGGTATGGCCCCAATAACCTTCAGCCTCAGGTCTTTATTCTATTTATTCAGTTCAAACCTATCAAGATTGTAAAGTGGTTATTTGGTTAAAAAGGGATTATTATAAGAACATTGTGAAGTGTGTTTTTTAAATGGTAGCTTTACTGCTACTTGCTTAAAAGTCAGCCTTGGCATTCATATTGTAAATCATGGTCATTATTTACAGATTTGAAAGACATCAGTATGCTCTTATTACAGTGTTTGCAAGGCTGCTGTGATGATATTATATGAAAAATATATATATTTTTTTTTTGTAACAATGTAAATGTATTGGTACTTTTGATGAATCTTGCAAAGCTGCTGTGATGATATTAATAGATTTTTTGTAACAATATCAATTTATTGGTACTTTTGATCAATTTACCAGGCAAAAAAAAAAAAAAGTATAATTTAAGATATAATTTAAGATTCGTACTATTTATATTAAACAGTGACCATGTGTCACTGTGTAGAACTAAAGTCTACAACCTAAACATACCTTTGTACAATTTATGTGCTGCCTTAAGCGCTGATTATAGCAGGATTGGCAGATTGGATTTCTGCATTGTACGACCAGTATTTTTGTGTTTATTTACAAAACTGCACATATGCCTTTGTTTGCAGTCAATGAGGTGCTTCATTGACTCCTATTATAGATGATTTGGTCATTACACACATGCAGCCAACAATTAATGGTTGACTCCAACGCCCTTGGCTCTGGTTGACCACCTTCACCTCACTGCCAATCAGTGTATTAGTCCTTTCACCTTTCTTATGAATCGATAAGTTATTTACTTCCCTATTAAAGATGAATAGCCACTTCTGCTAAATCCTTTGAACATTCTATACCATATGAATAGTCCCTCCTCTTAAACTAATGCACAGTTAATGAAACACTCCTGTGAACCCAGCTAATCCTATATGCACTTCCACTGATACAGCCTCCTACGCATAGGGCCACAGGCCTTTTCTCTGATGCAAGTTCTTGAAGCTCCCAGATGGTGAAAAATGGAAACAGAAAGTGGAAAATTAATTGTGACCGCAGTCAAAGCTGTTCGAAATGGATCAGTGTAGAATATGTTAGAAATGTATGCGTTTCCATGGTGACAATAGAAGCTTGGTTGTTGTCAAATGCAGAGGATGATGTGTCACAGAATTTGTTGGCGGGAATGTTGTGTACCTCTGTCTCACCCAATCTCACACTTTTGGGTGTATACATACTGTATGCCAGGATGGATTATTGTCCTGCAAGAGCCAGGGGCACAAGTCTGTTTTAGGCCTCCTTTTGTCACCCCACATACTGTTTCTTCCAGAGAGGGCATTATATTATTTTGTAACTGTGGCTTTTGTGCAGTTGCAACTAATTACTAATTTACATTATTTGTGTGCAGGTGTGACTTAACTTTGATTTCATTTTTATTCATTTTTTCTCAATTCTGACTTTATTTCTTAAAATTGCCCCTTAAAAATGAAGAATTGTGACTTTAGCCTCTTGTAATTCAAACTTTTTTTAATATGTCTTAACAAGTGGCTGATAAAAAAAAAAACAAAAAAAAAACTGATATAGGTCTGCTGTATTTTAAGTTATCAACCACTATAGGTTATCTCACTTCAGTATATGTAAAAAGAAAAAATACCCTTAGTCAGGGGTACATTGTATTTAAAGTGTTAGTTCACCTAAAAATAAACAGAGACACGCTTTATATGATGAACTGATTGAATTTAGGCTTTTTAGACATATAAATGTTGGTCAGTGAACATAAAACAGAAGCTCAATCGTACTTGCTTGAAGCGTAAGAACAAACCTCATTGGTTCTTGTGAAAGCTCAAACGTGCTACATAACACACATTGGTTCTCTCACGTCAAGAAGGCATGCTTGAGCTTCCATTTACCATATCTGATAAGCCTTGATGAATGTGATTAATTCATATGGATTACTTTTGCAATATATTTATGAAACTTTTGAATTGTCAAAGAGTTGCATGGATTGTCAGTTGAGGGACAGAAGTCTTTCAGACTTCTTTGTGTTTCTGAGATTAACAAAATTGTTACAGGTTTGGGTGAGTAATTAATGGCAGATAAAAAAAATAAAAATAAAAAAAAACAGACCAAAACAAACATTCTGACACGAAGTAGAACAACTTGATGTAGCAGTGTTTTTCAGAGAAACTAGTATGTGAACTTAGCATGTTTCCTACATATCTGCAAACATTTGGTATTTTTAAGCATTAGTACAGTCAATATATTACATGCATCACCTTTAATTTTTGACAGGAATGAAAACAAGGGGTTGTACTGTTCAATAGGTTGTACTGTTGTTTAACAGCATACCAGTTGTAGAATAGCATACCAATACTTTCAGAATTTCACCATGAAATAATTTTGTGATCTAGGTCTTTTATATAGTGTGTGCCATTGTAAAGACTGTAAGACTTATTTTCATCCGTGTTGAATTCAGTATGGCATCTAACCTGACTAAAGTCAATAGTCTTATTTATTGTTGTTTGTGTCAGTGTTTGTATTTAATCCATGTCTACTAGACAATGTTCATGTATAAGGCTTTAAAGTTGGAACAGAAAGTTGAAATTGCCGAACATAACATTGTTGTAATTAATAAGAAATTGCATTAAAAAGATAAGTAATAATGTAGCAACTGCAAGACATTGTCACACTTACTAGGAAGAACACACCCTGTATTTAAAACAAAGGTGACAACAATCTGTATTCATGTATTTCACATTGTGCCAGCAGTCATTGGCATACATTCAAGTGCTGATTGCCTGTATTAATTTTACACTTGCAGTGCTTTGTTTCTGGGTGCCAGGCCACTGTGGGTCTTCAGCTTGGTGTCCCTGGCAGTCAGGGGTCCCACGGCACTGGCCCCATTAGCCCGAGACATAATCCATCCTTCCACTCAAGCATGGAAATTTATGCTGGTCTGTTTAGCAGGGAAGTACATGAAAGTAGCATTGTTGTCATTGACTAAAACTATTTTTTTTAAAAGAAAGAAAGAAATCGTTAAAATAAAGTAAAATAAACTATAAAAGTACTAAGAAAAAAAAAATCTCAATCAAAACCTAATAAAATAACACAAAAACTAATAAAGATGACAAAAGAACATATAATTACTAAAATTGATTAATTGAATTTAAAACTGAAGATATTAAAATAAAAGTGAAATAAAGATAATTAATAGATATACTTTAACATAATTAATACTAAAATATCTTCTGGAATTGTACATACTCAGCCTTACAATCACATGTGTATAAAGGGACACATACACATGTACCCAAACATGCAAATGCAGATAACCTTCCTAACTGAAATCTGCTGTGGTATTTGAGATATATAGAACAGGCAGTTCTTTAGATGACAGCACATGTAGGGATTATCATCATGTGTATTTGCATGTGTGTGTGTGTGTGTGTGTGTGTGTGTGTGTGTGTGTGTGTGTGTGTGTGTGTGTGTGTGTGTGTTTGCTCAAGGCTTCCTGCGGGCTGTGTGAGAGGCAACGCAGTGTTTAGAGGACAGCAGCACAATATGGACTCTGCCCTGACAGAGAGGGAAGAGGAGGGGACTGATGTGATGAGTGTAGGACCAGAAGGATTGTGCAGGCTTTAGGGTCCATTTGCTGCAGGGTGGTTGAACAGCTGTTCACATACACAACCCAGCTAAAACCAGATTGAAATGTTGTTCATCTCTGAGTAACTGTGGAGTCTGTGAGATAAGGGACATAACTCGTTTGATGTGAATGAAAATGAGGCTAGTAACAGTCCATTTGATATGTAGTAGTATCATAGGTCATGCCTAGGCCCCACACAGAATGCTATGTTTTTGAGGCTGATTTTGAGGGACATTGTGCAACGGTACCTTAATGTCATTCATTCATTCGTTCGTTCGTTCGTTCGTTCGTTCGTTCGTTCGTTCGTTTGTTCGTTCGTTCATTCGTTCGTTCATTCATTCATTCATTCATTCATTTATTCGTTCATTCATTAATTAATTCCAGCTGAAAATCTAAAAAGTGAGATTTCTGTAATTTATTTACGTATTTGCTGCATATATGAAAAAAATGCATTTTTTCATTCATTCATCAGCTGAAAATGCAAGAAGTGTTTTTTGTTTTGTTTTGTTTTTGCTGCTGTTATTTTGTAAATTATGTATTTATTGGTTCATTCAATTATTTATTTTTTAGCTCCAAAATCAAAAGGTGAGGTCTTTGTTAATTAATTATTTAGTTATTTGTATTCATTCATTGGCTGAATATTCAAGAATCGTTTTTCATTAGTTATTTATCAGCTGCAAATGCAAGAGGTGGGGCATTTTTTTTTTAAGGCGAGACACTACAGGTGAATAGGTTACATTTTTTAACTAGCAGATATCACCATGAAACTTTCCCAGTTGATTACCTAAGATGAGAAAAAAAGGTATTACAAGTTTTCTGTAATTTAATGTTTAAATATGCAAAGTAGGCAATATCTAATTAAAATGCGCTAATTTGCATATATTTAAAAAAAAACTAAATCTGAGTATTGGACAAAGCCAGGTTAAAAATTATTATTTCATTGTGTTCACATATTAGATGGGAAAAAAACATTACAGAGGGATTTATGGATATCTACTTTTGTTATCCTGTAAATCAGAATATACTGTCAATAGCCTTAAAAAAAGATTTCCGCCATGTTTTTTGGAATAAAATGTTATATAAATCAAGCTAGGAATAATATATTTAAAAATCCCTCTGTAAATGTCTTCATAATATAACTAGGTACAAGACTGGAAAGTTTGGTGTATATAGGTGCTACTGAAGTGGAGATGAGAGAAGAGTCATTTTGAGAAAACGGGCTTTAAAGATTTATCATCAGCCAATGAGATTGCGCATTCAGCCCTTTTACTTTCACGATTGGTTGCTGATAAAAAGGAAATGACCATATTTGGATCCAACAGCATTGTACAGGAAAGAGAGAGCTTTCTAACGGTGTATATGATGACAGGGTGCAGACAGCGATCGCGGAGCAGCTCGATGATTAAGAACGCCAACTTTTGTTGAATTTATGAGAAATCTACAGATGCAAACAGACAAAGTGTAGTAAAATAAAGACCTAAATGTGTATTTCGGACTTTTTTCACCACAAGTCTGAAAGAAGACGTTATTGAAGACAAATGTCCAAAAATCTCAAAATTGACCAGTAAAAAAAAAAAAAAAAAAAAAAATTATCTGCTAAAATTGTGGAAAGGCATATTTTATGTTTTGTTAGCTGAATAATCAACACGGAGGTAAACATTGTATGACAATGAACAAGCTACTTCTATCATCACAGCCACATTTTTTGAATGTCAGTTTAAAAATGGTGGCAACAAATAGAATTGCATGATTATGGATTTTGCAATGATAATTGAAAAAAAAAGTTTTCCCAAACATTCTGCCTTTGTGTTGGTTGGATAAACAGATATTTTAAACCAGTCATGCCACTGTTTGAGCGAATGTTGCTATATTTACACTTTTCAGGGAAATCAACATACAAATGGCTTATTATAGTTGTGTCTGCATTTTAAGTTGTGATAGGAAAAAGTCAAAACAGACTGCCTTTAAAATGACTGAGCTATTGAGCAATGCTTTGTGACATTTCATAGCAAACTGTCCCATCACTGTGTCTCTGCGGGTGTGAAGGGACATATTGAAAGATGTTTAATGAACTACTTGACCCCTCGAGCATGTTCATGAAGACATGAAAGCTTCTCTTGCCTTTTATTTTTGGATATGTGTGTGTGTGGGTGTGGATTTCACTCCTCTCTCTCTTCATCAGGTTGCTCATTAAATGAGCATGTCTTTGATGAAAGCATCTAATCACAACCCCTACTTCTGTTAGAAATGATATGACCAGTTTTGATATTTCAACCCAGATATTTCTTGTCTTCCTACAAAAGAGCCCAAAATGCCTCTGCATTTGCAAAATTCATACTTTCTAAAAAACAAAACAAAAAGGTCATAAGGCAAGACAGGTTAGGCTGACCTGTAGTAGACATAATAGAGAAAGCAATGTGTACAGCTTGTAAAACGACACCTACGACAGGCTTTTCCTTCCATTAAATTGTATTTACAACTCTGAAAAAAAGGCTTTTACCGGGTGGGTCTCAGGGGCTGCAAACGTGTGACCTGTTTCAGACACGCTCTCCTTTAGGCCCTCGAGACTATGAGACCAGACTGAGATTTCTGTGATCAAAGGTGCCACTGTGACAGAACAAGCTTGCCCTTGTTTTGTAAACCACCACCACCACCAATCTTTTAGCCTTTTTATTTGTCTCAGTACTACATGACTAAATTCATTTACATTTCTTTTTTTTTTCTTTTCTTTTTTCTGTGTGAAATGCACTCTTTACTCTTCCTTACAGGGATAGTTCACCCATAATTTATCCACCCTCATGTCATTCCAAACCCAAATTTGTAAGCTAGTCTTCTATACAACAAAAAAATATTGTGACAAATAAATAAATAATGAATTAATAACAATAATGAAAAAAAGCATGGTCCTACTTTATATTAAGTGTCTTCAACTGCTATGTACTAACATTTAAATTAATCATTTGATATAGTGCACTTGTGTACATAAATATTTTTGCATTGTACTTATATTTAAAAATACTGTACCTGCATGTAATATCAGCTGTAATTATTTCCCGTAGTTACAAATACAGTACCAGTCAAAAGTTTGGAAACATTACTATTTTTAATGTTTTTGAAAGAAGTCTCTTATGCTCATCAAGCCTGCACCCTTCCCTTAACCCTTAAAGGGGTGATGAACTGAGAAATCAAATTTTCCTTGAGCTTTTGACATATAAGAGGTCATCATACTATAAGAATATCCTGTAAGTTTCAGAACTGAAAACTTCCTTGTTAGTCCAGTAAAAGCTTTCATTGACACCAGGCACAGCGAACGACAGGTTTTTCAAAGTGGGGAGCTATGACGTCAAAGGGTATCAAACACCGCCTCCGCAGAAGAAGATCAACACCTACTTCAACACTGCCTGTTTAGCCCCGCCCGCCGATTCTCGCATTACATGAAACTCATTATAATATGCAAAACTGTTATCCAATCATAGCAGTGGGCGCTTACTTCCAAGTTTTCAATGCGGCACGCTCATAAAAACCGAGCGTTTCAGGAGCTAGGCTCAAAACCAGCGTTGAAAATAGCCTCTATTACTTATTCATTTTGATGTTTTTGAATGTAAAAACAAAGCGAACGTCAGAAGTTGACCTCAGACAACAATATAAAAAAATTTAAAAAGCCAGTTCATGACCCCTTTAAAGGGTTAGTTCACCCAAAAGTAAAAAATGTCATCATATACTCACCCTTAAGTCATTCCAAACTTTAATTTAGGCTTTTAATCACATGTAAACATTCATCAAAGCACACATCAGTTATGGTAAACGGAAGCTCAATCATAAACTCTTGACGTGAGAGAGTCAATGATGTGTTATGCAGCAAGTTTGAGCTTCCGTGAGAACAGAAAGTACAGTTGAGTACCAGTACTTCTAAACCTGTCCCCAACCTTACCTATATCCCACCTCAATGGCAGCAAAAGAGTTTTGAAATACAACAAGAAAATAGAATAGAATAGAATAGAATAGAATAGAATAGAATAGAATAGAATAGAATAGAATAGAATAGATCTTTATTGTCATTAGCCGCGTTTCCATTAACCTTCAAATTGCGCAAATTGAAACTGCGAATTGAAAATATGCTCAATGGAAAAAAAGTTTTTCCGCTCGCATGAGGTGGTTTTTCAGGCAATTCGAAAAAGAAATATTTCGCAAAACTGCAATGGAAACAGTTTTTGCGCATTTACAGGTCAGCTGACTTAGAAGGCGCGGTGTGTTTGGACAGAATAGCCTACGAGACAGGGTTCTTTATTGAATTCATGAAAGACAAAAGAATGACAGAAATACTGGATTCTAAAGCTCAAAGAAATGCCACAATCAAGACCTCGAAGCAGAAATGAGTGAGAAAACCCCGAAACACTTCATATGTGCCGCTCACAGACACAATAGGGTCTTTACTTGCCATTAATGCTTGGATAACACGCCTACGTTTCCTTCCATTAATAAAAATTAATGTCTAGTGCGGTACGTGGCTGTGATACATATAAACCTACCAACGTCCGTTGCCATGATTTTTGTAATGACTTATCGCGAGAGGAAAAAATGACGTTTTAGTCGCATATCGGTTAATGGAAACGCCGCCATTTCGCAAATAGTTTTTTATCGATATTTAGAAAAAATCGCAAAAGTTTTGCGCGAATCTTTAATGGAAACGCGCCTATTGTCATTAAAACAACGAAAGACTATTTAGCAGCTCATAAGGATTGGCTAGTACATAGTAAGTGCATATAGTAGTTAACGAAACCTATATAAAGTGTGACCAAAAGTACTTTAATTTAATTTTGACCTAATTTATCTAATTGTATCTATTGTATGGCCACAAGTGAGTTGAAATATGGTGTATAAATAACCTCTTTTAAGGTTCTTGTGTTGTTGTTTTTTTTTTGTTTTTTTTTTTTTTTCTTCATGGAAGAAAAACAATATTAACCATTTAAAACAAAATGAGGGTGTGTAAATTATGACCAATTGAATTTTTGGATGAACTATCCCTTTAAAATCCCCCCTTTTGTTTCATATATTTCCGATTCCCTGAAATAATATATAAAAACAGCAGTTTAATGATGTTGTTTAGACAGAGAGCTGAGTAAGTGGGTGTGTTTGTGTGTGAAACACAGTCGTATTTTCATTTTATGTGTATAGATGACAGAAGATATACAGGCAGTTTCAGACCAAAGCGATCGACCAGCTCTATCAAAGGGACAATACTGACAGTCATAAAGCTTTCTGGTAGGGCTACTCCACCCTCACACTTATATTGCAATGCTTTGCTTTTGTTTTTGGGTTATTTATTTAATAATAATTATTTTTTCATACTTCAACTTTCAGTTCATTCCACCCTCCCTTCCTCACTGAAACTGCACCATCAAAGCTCACTGAGACCTTTATGAGAGCACAGAAAGAGCCTGGTTTGTCTCTCATTCTCTTTGTCCTTTTGTTCCCTGTGCTGAGAAGAGATGAGAGGGAGCAGAAATGATAGAAGAGCTTGATTTGGTTTTGTGTCTGTGTGTGTGTTGATAGAGAAGACTGGATTTGGCTAGACCAGCCCACACAAAGGCCCTTAACACACGCTGACCTTTAACACACACACTGACTCTTATCTCACACTGACCCCTACCACACAGAGAGTCTTATCAAGCAAAGACCCCTGCTTCTCCTTGTCAGACGTCTCAACCTCCGGCCGCAGTTAAGAGATTGAAACACCTCAAATATCAGCGTTATGATGTGAAGTTCAGGACGTGTATACGTTTTAAATCATAAACAAGCATACCTGTACATACAACCTGAACTTAAATTTGACCATAGATTTGTTAATAAAGGTCTTATTGTGCATGATTTGAAAGTGCAAGTTATTCAGAAGAGAAGAAATGTCATAATCTTCCAATGTACTAACTTCTAATTCAGAAATGATATTTTCTGCTGGCATAATCGAGGCCACATGGGCTAGAAAAAATATATATTTAAGATCCCATGAAACCCAAATTAAATATATGGGGCTTTTAGTCATATCTATTGGCTTTCAAACTATCTATATGCTAGTATACTCCTAAACGTTGACCTTTAATAGATGTACACATTATCATAAATCTATCTAAAAATAAAGAGTTTTTTCTTCTCCTGGGAAAACAGACCAAAAGTGTTAATGACTCATCTTTCTCCCTAGGCTCAATAACCTGATTGGCATTAGCAAATAGAAATAGTAGATCATGGTTTATGACTTGACTACTATGAAATACAATTACATTTTGCAAATACAAATTTCTATTTTAATAGATTTTAAAATGTATTTATTCCTGTGATGTCAACGCTGAAAAAAAGCACAAAAAACAGTAATTTTAATCATTTTAATAATTTACTAACTTTACTCACTAAAATACTAATAATTTACTTTTAATAATTAAACATTATTAACGACAAGTGAACAGTAATTAATAAAATAAGAGCAAATACGCAAACTACAAGCATAGATAAATACAATATAACAAAGTTAAAAATAAAGGTCTAGCTAACAGTAGTATTTAGGTACAGAAATGTAATCATTAAATGTATCAATTAAATATAGATCACTTTAAAGGAGAAGTTCACTTTTAAAATGAAAATTCTGTCATCATATACTCACCCTCATGTTGTTTCAAAGCTGTATGAATTTCTTTCTTCTGCTGAACAGAAAGGAATATATTTAGAAGAATATCAGTAACCAGACAGTTTTTGGGTCCCATTGACTTCCATAGTATATTTTTTTCCTACTATGGAAGTCAATGGGACCCAAAAACTGTCTGGTTACTGATATTCTTCTAAATATCTTCCTTTCTGTTCAGCAGAAGAAAGAAATTCATACAGCTTTGAAACAACATGAGGGTGAGTATATGATGACAGAATTTTCATTTTAAAAGTGAACTTCTCCTTTAAGACCTAATGAACAGATCCAATGATGATACACATCCGATTTCTTTCTCAACTGTTTGTTCACTTAAGACATAACCGACTGTGTTTACAAGAATACTTAACATATTTTTGAGTGTAAGTGTCCGTTCAAGCGCAAAGAGATGCGAAAGAGGGATCAATTTTGTGTTCGCGCGGTATCTCTCCCAACAAGCATCAAGTTTCATGCCCTTTTGTTTTGAGTAAGTGTCTTGCTAACACGTACAAATCTACAGTAGGCTTCACAGTGTTTATTGTGGCATTTTTGTCTGTGTAATGACAGCAGGTTGGCAAGTGATTACCTCTGATGAGCTCAACCCAAAATAGAAGAGATTCATATTTACAATTATGCATTGGTCTATCCAAAACAACTTCCAAGTAAACATTTTAGCAGCATACATGTTCCTCGGTAGTCAAACCTGTGACCTTGGCATTGCATTGCACTGTGCTGGGCTGCAAACCAGAGGATAGGCCTCTTCCTTTATGAGATCTAGTCAATATTGTTCCTTTTCATGGCACTGTGAATGTTAAACTCTGCTCTTTGTTTGCATTTCATTAATACACAAATTCATTGTTTAATTAATGAAATTGGTTTGTACAGATGACATGCTGTTCTGTAAGAGAAAAAGAGGAATGGGAAAAAAACCCTAGATATCCACACACGCACAAAGAGAAGTAATTGCTAATAATCGTGCTTGACTCTGTGAGTTAAGCACTTGTGGAGTGGCTGTCTGTGTGTAGGCTATGACTGCAGCGTGCCGTTCGAGAGCGAGCATCCTTATGCGCAACATCCCACTCCGGCCTCTGCCGCACACATGGATTGCGCATCTAATAAGAGGTTATCTCCCGAGAGAAAAGCCCTCATCAATCATGCCATATTAGTCTATGGAAAGGAGCTGCGTGCTGATTGGTCGGGAAGCTTTGCTAATTGGACTTGCGTTGCATTAGTGCTGCTGCAGGGGGGCCGTGTTTTTTCTCTGTAATGACGGATAGAGCAGACGGAACGCATATGTGTGTGTGCGAGGAGACGGCGGGCCGTAGGAATGGTGTAATGGTGGGTTGAAGGGACAGATTAGGAAATGGGAGGTTTAATGATCCTGTCTGCAGTGCCGTCTCTGAGCCAGCTGCATGTCTGCGAGATCTAAAAGAGACGTTTCCCTGAGGGAGTCTCCTCGGATGAGCACTTGCACACACCGCCGATGCTCCTGTCATGCCAGTTTCATCTCAGGATACGTTGGCGCGTGACTTGACTGTTTTAAAGATATGCTGCTTGGATGTGTGTATGATTTTGCAGTTTATGTAACATTCTCACTGACATACATTGAGTTTGAGCATAAGTGTTCACAGGGTTGGAATAGTGCATTCAAAGGCCATGACACACCAAAAAGCTACTGTGTTGTCGCCTCGCCTAGGTTGCGTCTGGGACTGTTCAAGCTGCACTTGAACACACCAAAAGGACTAAAAGTGACAATATGCTCCATCGGCCAAAATACCCCCGACTGGGTCCAGCTAGTACCACTGGTGCGGAACACACCACAAAAACTAGGCCGGCTGACACTCAACAACGGCCCGACGTTGGCCAACGACCGAACATTGGCTTGGCGTGTCAGGACCTTAAAGGATTAGTTCACTTCAGAATGAAAATTTCCTGATAATTTACTCACCCCCATGTCATCCAAGATGTTCATGTCTTTCTTTCTTCAATCGAAAAGAAGGTTTTTGAGGAAAACATTCCACGATTTTTCTCCATATAGTGGACTTCAACGAGAAACCAACGGTTTGAAGGTACAAAATTGTAATTTCAATGCAGCTTCAAAGTGCTCTACACCAGTGGTTCTCAACTCCAGTCCTCGGGACCCGTTGCTCTGCACATTTTGTATGTCTCTCTTATCTGACACACTCAGTTCAGTTCATGGAGTCTCTCTTAACGAGCTGATGATCTGATTCAGGTGTGTTAAATAAGGGAGACATACAAAATGTGCAGAGCAGCGGGTCCCGAGGACTGGAGTTGAGAACCACTGCTCTACACGATCCAGCCGAGGAATAAGGGTCTTATCTAGTGAAATGATCGGTAGTTTTTCGCCCTACCCTACATTTTTCGCGTGACGATTACGTAATGCATGAAGTCATGGACGTGCAAGATGAGCATTTGTGGTTAAAAACTATGTTTTTATTTTTATTTTTGAAAATGACCAATCGTTTCTCTAGATAAGACCCTTATTCCTCGGCTGGATCGTGTAGAGCACTTTGAAGCTGCATTGAAACATTGGTCCCTGTTGAAGTCCACTATATGGAGAAAAATCGTGGAATGTTTTCCTCAAAAGCCTTCATTTCTTTTCGACTGAAGAAAGAAAGACATGAACATCTTGGATGACATGGGGGTGAGTAAATGATCAGGTAATTTTAATTCTGAAGTGAAGTACTCTTTTAAAGGCTTTTCATTCCAGAAAGTTTCTCATCAGGTTCTACACAAACCCATTACGTTAAAGGCCTGCTGTCAGATCAGTGCAGCAGAGGCCGGTCACTCCGATTGAGGTGCTTAACCTGAGATCTACAGCTGCTACAGTACATCATCAGATTACGACTGCGATCAGGAGACGAGTTGTAAACAGTGTAAGGAATGTTTGTTAGTGTAGTATGGAGGAGGCTGTGGCAGTTTCCTAAACCTGAAACTCGACTGAACTTTTAAAGCTACTCTACTTCTAAGCCTCTAAAGACATATTTATACTGCAAAAGTGGCACTGAAAGATATAAACCACAAAAAGATAAATTCATATTTACATATAATGTGGCACACAGGCAGTATATATTTACATTAATTTACACAGGAATCACAATCTCAAAAAAGATTGCCAGATTTTTTTTTTTTTACAATGTTACCTTCTGTCTGAATTTGAATGCACAGCTGTCAGAAAACAAGACAACAGCAAAGTTTAAGGTAAGTTTAATGCAGTGTTTCATTTACAGAGATGTTAACGGCATCAAGCTGTCTCTGACACTCAGAGTTGAGGCAGGCCAGAGCTGACAATTTTTGTCAGTTGTCACTGAGCATTCTGCACTGCCTTCAATGCAAAGCAAGGTTGTTGTCGTTCACCATAGGTATAGAAAGTTATTCTCTTTCTCTTGTTGCATCTTGTCTCTTTTTGTGATTTTTTTCATTTATTTTTTCTGTTATTGGCATTATTGTTTTCCTCACAATATTGCCAAAGCATCATTCTGGTCCTGGTAATGGTGGTAATAATTTAATTATTATTAAATTATATATATATATATATATATATATATATATATATATATATATATATATATATATATATATATTTAAATATTACTTATTATATTTGATAATTAATAAAATCATTATAATTAAATAATTAAAAATAATTAAATCAAATTAAAATGCTAGTGATGGTAATAAATTATAAAATTGAGCAAAAAAAAAAAACTGTTATTATATATAAAAGTAATAACAATAATACAATAAAATGAAATGGAATAAAACACTCAGCAAGAAATGAATGAATACTAATACTGGTACAGATATACGCAGGCTCCTCTCTTGTCTTGTCTCGTCCCACATACAGTACGTACACATATGTAGAAAGAGAGAAGGTGTGTAAGCGTTGTGCCGTCAGAGCCTGACAGTCAATCAGGTCACACACAAACAGATGAATGAAGGCACAGATGCTGCACTCTTCCGAGCCTCCTCGGCCGATTGGCAGTGTGCTGGGCTGTTGATAGAGCGCTGGCAGCCGTTCAGCAGACTGCTCAACCTCGCATTAAACACACACCCGCCCATTGCGCTTTTATGCCTCTCCGTAAAAAACTCTGTTTGATCTGCCTGACAAAACACACAGGCTCACATACTGTTACGTGTGAGCAGCCATGAGACGTAAGCCTACGTTTGCGCTGAGACATTCTCTGAAAAAACATCATGAACATGTGTTAGGGCTGCACGATATTGGGGGAGAAAACAGACATGATATTGGTTTTTTTTTTTTTTTTTTTTTTTTTGGAAGATATAGCAATAAATACACAATTTTTCACTAAATTACTTAAATAGTTTAATTAATTAAATAGTTTAATTAATTATTATATCATGAGCTGCACAAGCGTAAATCAACACAGTGCCTTTAAAAAATAAAAATAAAAAATAATAAAAATCCTACTATGGCATTTTGTAAATTACAATCTTTTTCAGTTTCGGTTTCACTGTGTAATGTGGAGCAGGTTCCGTGGTCAGATTGCGCTGCCGGTCAACGGCACTAGCGATTTATGACAAGTGTTTATTTCCCTACAAGCCTATCTGCCAGAATCTATGTTGCTCATAAATAAATCAGATAAAAAATGATGTATGCGCCTGCCATTTCAGATGGATTTGTATTTATTTGTATATATTTTCTATATATATATATATATATATATATATATATATATATATATACTCGTCACTGTTTTTAGAATTTTTTTTCATAAGATTCAGCTATGGATGTTGTAAAAGCTGAACCGGTGGTTTAGGATGGTAGGTTGGGACTGAATGGCGCTCGTTCATTCTCCTCTCTGTAGCCGGTCCTGTTGGTGGTCACTTTGCTCATTGAGTGTGGGCTGAGAGACCATCTGTTAGTCTCGTCTACCGCTGTGACCCTCAAAAGAGCATTTCAGCAGACAGGCCAAACCCTTAGAGCATCAGCGATGGTCACAAATTGTATTATAGACTGTTGTCCAGCAGCATAACTGCTGTTTCCATCAATCTATGTGAATGTTTAATGTGTGTGTGTGTATGTGCACCTGTGTGTTGGACATGAGGATTGGCTCAGTGGACAGGTAGGCTCTTTGGGGGTCACTGGTGTAACAGACTGTCTCCTAAACCCCCTGGCTCTCCAATCCACCTGTCTATGTGAAGTGATGAGGGTGAAATCCTGCTTGCTGCACCTGAGACCCTCCTGCACACATGCACATAAAAGATGCACACATAGGCTCTGTTCCAAAACACAATGAGCTGTCTGCTGTCCACATAGCCAGCTACCTTCTAAGGCAGCATCCTAACAGAAATAGAAGCTCACAAGCAGGGTCCCAAATTAGCTTTATCCGGACCTGGCAATGCCGAGTGAATTGCTCAAATTACCAGCCAAAAAAAATGTTTTTTTTTTCTGTTAAAATAATAGTCCAAATGACATTTGAATTTCTTCATGTTTTCACACAAACAGTGTATTTGTTTTAGTTGCTTGATTTGAGGAATAAAAAAAAATAAAAAAAAATAAATGTAAAGGCAAATAATGTCCGTAAAACATTTTATCAATTTGAGCCTATTAAAGATACAATTAAAGGACTGTTAGATAACCTACTAACCTAAACTTACAACTATGGCTGTTAATAGAAAAGCAATTATGATTTCCATCCAGTCTTTAGAAAGCGGAATCAAACAGTAATAGTGCCAAATGTTATGTATATATCTATTTATTTTTTTAATGCTATTTATGCATTGTAAAACCCTGCTGTTTAGGTTAAATGTTTAGACATGAAGACACAAAGAAGACACGTTTTTAGACTATCACTTGACAGTTGGTAATTATGGACATGTTTTGTAACTGATAAATTAACTATGTAGCATATAAGTGGTGTGTTTTAATGAATTGAACTTACTGTGTGCGCTGAAATTTCCATGAAGGAGATGCACATGCTGTATAATTTTGCATTGGGAACAAACTTCACATCTGGGGCACACCTGTGATGCCTAAAAATGGTCCCTCAATGGGTAACTTTCTAGGCTTTGGAACTACACATTTACAATTCACAATAAATATTATACTAGATAGTAGCTGATAACTCAGCCTCTTTTGCTGAGCAGAGAGAGGTTGTGCTCCATGTTCTTATTCTAAACGATCACATTGTATCTTGTTGTGGGAGAGAGATAAAGAGAACATGTGTCCTGCTTTGCCCTCATTTTCATGGTTCTCCATTCTAAATGGCTGTGAAGTGCCATGGATTCTCATACTCCTTTATGAGTATTGATAGCTCTCTCTCTCTTTCTCACTCTCTGCCTCGCACGCTCGCTCTCAACTATAATGTTTTAAAGAGCAGAAAATGTGAATTCGAGAGTTTTGTCATTCTCGCTGCCATGGTAACCACTTCGGCATTTGTGGGGCCTGTGTGATGGTAGTAGTGCAGTCAGTTAGTGGAGTGGAGGGCTGTGCGGGGCCATGCTGATCAGCCATCATTCAGAACCCAGCATCTCACATGCCACCTCATGCTTTGGTCCTCTTGTTTTTTTTTTTTCTTCTGTCTTTACACTGCAAAGTCTGATAAGAAGCTGCAGCTGTTGTAGGGTTATGCCGAGGCAATCATGTATCACTCTTACTTTAGGTCTTTTTTATGAATATTTATTGATATTTATTTATGCTTACAAAAGAAAAATGTTTTCTGATGGAAGCAGGCTTCACATGGTTTCTAGTATGTCAAAGCTATTAAGCTGGTAATCATATTCTAAAACACAGCTTGAACTGATGGTCACTAGACATTTATTTTAAATGTATTCATTTAGCACAGCGGTTCTCAAAAATGATTCCTATTTAATTCAAAGGTAAAATATTTAACATATAGAGTTTTGAGTCAATACATCATCAATCCTTCATAGAAAACATGTTTTCATCTTACCCTGATTCATTATGGTAAGTCTAGTGTTTATATTCGGCAGGATGATTTTTGCGGGAAATTGTGCACATGCTTCACTCACCCGTGTATGACTCGTCATATCCGTAAATAGAGAAAAATTCCTCCGGCTACTTTGACGCATGTATGGTGAGGGAGTGGCAGAGGCTAGCTGCCACAACGAGCGAGAAAGGTTGACATGGAGCAGGTAAATCTCGATCCTCTGGGGAATCACCTATTTAAAAAAAACAAAACACTGAATAGAGGAGAGTCTGCTGGCAAAAAGAGAACGCAACAGAGCACATAAGAAAACAAGAATCAACATTGGCTTGGCTTTTCGGAGATGACGAGAACTGAGGGATTTAAAATGTTGTAATTATGGGTTTGTGTAGCGCTGTGCTGAAGTACCTTGTCAATTAATGGGTATAGCTACAGTAAAGTCTTCAGCTAGTCAGCTTATGATTCTTTCCATCTAAACTGGTTAAATCTTTTAAGCCTAGTAGTGAATGTTTTATGAGCAGTAGGATTATCGCTCTCTTTTTTTTTTTAGTTATGATAAATAACTTTTTACTTCTACTCAAAGCAAAACACTTCTGCCTCCTTTACCACCATTATCTTCAATTGAAGCTGACTCAGATCGGTGTAACTATTACATTTACACAACCAAAATGTTCTTCTGAAAAAATGCGTTTTTGTTTTTTAACTGCTAGAGGGCCAAAAGTTACATTTAGTTAAATTAACAGAATCTTAATTAAAATGCAAAAAGGGGGCCTTGGAGTCAAAAAGGTTGTGATTAAGCAGATGTTTGTATTAGCTAGTTCACATTGGATAGTTAGACTACCAGCCGTCAAAGGTTAATTGATCAGCCTGGTTAGAGTTGATAGACCAGTTTGGGTAAGTTGGTGGGGACTTGTTTAACTCTATTCCAAAGTGAATCCTGAACTGACTGAGCATTAGCTTGTCCATTGGCTTAGCTTGTTCTGGTAGACAATCTTGTGCAGCATTGCTAGGACTCATCAGATTAAATTAGGTAGTTAACCTCAAAAAACACATCTTAAATGGGTTGAACTGCATGAACACCATAACCTGCCCTGGGTTTTCTGGAAAAGCTCAAAACCAAAGTTGTATCCGAGTATTTACTGAATGAGCTGGTCAGAGTTGAACATTTTAGTGCAGCATTTATGCAACATTGCATCTTTTTCCAAAATTTGGACGTGCACAGAATGTTCTTAACAATGCAGAGTGAAGACTCTTGTTTTCAGCCATTCATACCATGTCTCCCTCTCTCTCTGTCCTGTCCTGTTCTGTTTTCACCTTGTCAGAGGACTGGGCTGAGATCGGATCTGTGCATATGCATTATTGATTCTCAACTCTTCTCTCACACTGACCAGAGTTCACAATGCCCTTAATCTCCTTCCTTTTTCCCTCTCTCTCTGTGCATATTTACTCACTCACTCACTCACTCACTCACTCACTCACTCGCTCACACAAGCTTCTGAAGAGAGACTTTGCGTTATCTTTAATGAAGTGTCAGCCATCATGAAATTAAACAAATGTGTTAAGAAAGAAAGAAAGAAAGAAAGAAAGAAAGAAAGAAAGAAAGAAAGAAAGAAAGAAAGAAAGAAAGAAAGAAAGAAAGAAATATGAAAGTAAGAAATATTAAAAGAAATATTGAAACTCATCTAAATTTCTTTATTAGTATTATTACAATATTTTGAAATGCAGTGGAAAAAAAATATTTCTCCCCATTTTTTAGGAGGGTCTTGGGGGTCCCTGATAATATATCCATATATCTTGTGTCCATTTCCTGCAAGTATCAGATTGCAAAAAACATTGACTATTGATGCATTCAAGGCATGTCAGAAATTTGTAATTACGAGTTGAATGCACATGAACATCACCACAAAGTCATAATTACGAGCGGGAAGCAATGGCGGAAGAAATTAGTTTTCAGTCATGATAAATTTAATTCTGCATGCGGGCAGTACAATGTAGTTTTTACACGTTATGTGTACTGTTAATGAAGAAGAGAGATAAAGTTTGCCAGAAAACTGGCAATTTACTCATTTAGCCAGTTTATGAGCTGATAAGCACGAGTGACCAAACTACATTTCCCATCATTCTCTGTGGCAGCATAATAATAATAATAATAACAACAACAACAATAATAATAATGACACATATAATGTGCATTCTTTGAGTTTTCCGAACTTGTAAAAACAAACTTCCCAGGAGAACTTGAATGCACCATATGGTCCTAACCCTATGATATTGCCTTAACAAAAGTGGTCTAACTGCACAGTGTTGCCCTGAGACAAAACCCCCCCCCCCCCCACCCCCCCACCCCCCGTGTTTTAGTATATAAATAAAAACAAAATAAATCTTTAGGCAATCAAACATACATCTTTACATACTGATGCACATGCATATATTTTTTTAATATAAAGTTATTTTAACTTAAACATGTTAAAAAGTGATATTTATCTTACTAATTGCTGGCGCTGTGTACCGTGTGGCTTTGCTTCATTAAAGGACTGCTCCACCCCCAAACAAAAGGTCACACCCACTTCAGCCCCTCATTTCATTTGAACAGACATGTCAGGTTATATTATATCTAAAAAAATATATATCTAAAAAAAAAAATTAAAGGGGCGGTGTGAGGTCCAAAAAGGTAGTTTGTTGCCTGAGGCCAACACCATGCCATAGAGGGTTAAATGACATGTTCAAAATCAGAAATAAAATCTGAGAACTATGGTATCATAAATTTTGCTGCTTCAGCTCAAATCAATCAAAACCTTTTTTCAGCCTGGTCCAGCGAACATATTTAACTAAAAGCGACTGGCTCTTTGAGCTAAAAGTGAGACTTTAATTCCTTTAGCCACCATATTGAGCCATGCGTTTTTCTTTCTATAGGCCTATATGCATTTCTAGTCTACTATTTTTCCGTCTTCTCCCTCTTATACGGTCCTTGATGCATCGCTAGTGTATTGTTGACTGTTTTATACCTGTCCGTCATCAGTCACTACGTGATCATCTGAAACACATGACACCTAGTTCAATAAAATCCATATTTTTTCCATCTTATAAGTGATCTCATGCCCAGCGCCGCAGGCCTCACTCTGGTCCTCTCTTCTTGCTGTAGCAGCGCTCTAGTCCACCACTGTTTCCACTTCTCTCCTCTCACAGGCCCTGCTGTTCTGCTGTCTCAGACACCTGCGCCAGGGTGACCGTTCTCCCACATAAACACGCCCCATCCCGTCCTGGCCTGTCCTCTCTGACCCAAAACTCCTTTCCGCAGCTTGCTATTCCTTTCCCCCTGTTTGAACACTTGCTCTGTTGGTACGAGGGGCGAGTGTTGTCTGTGTTTGCACGTGTAACTAAGAGAGCAGAAGTGAATGAAAGATTAGGAAAGATAAAGAGGAGGAGGGCAGAGGTGAGACAGAGGAGAGGATAAAAGAGGGATAAGGATGAGAGAGAGGGAGATGAGAGGGTTCGAGTGCAGAGTGGGGAAGAAGAGGAAGAGAGGGCTGCTATTTTTACAGCTCTCTACAGGGAGCCCTTGTGGCATACCGTTATCCATCTTAAGACCATGCACACACTGAGACACTGAGAGAGCGCAGGTACTCTATCTGTATTTGCTTGCTCTCTCTCTCTCTCTCTCTCTCTCTCTCTCTCTCTCTCTCTCTCTCTCTCTCTCTCTCTCTCTCTCTCTCTCTGTTACACTCTGTTAAAACTGTTACACTCTGCTGCTCTCTCATCTCTTTGCCTATGTTTTTTATTTTCTCTGCTTTGACTGTATTCGCAGCTTTGTTTTCGTTTTCATTTTTTGTCCTTTTGTCCTTATTCTATGTGTTTGTTGTTTTCTATTGTTTCCCCCTTTTTTCCATTAAGCAGTGTGTGGTAAGGTAAACTTCTCATCCTTATGTTTAGGCATGTTTCATGATTTTCACTTCTTTTTGAGGATGAATGCACCATTTATTATGGCAATGCCTTTTGTTTTCAAACTTAATAACTTATTAACAGAAACTGGAAGTGTTATTTTAATTAAACACAATATATTTTAGATCTGATTCTATATGTTTTTCATTTAAACTAATAAATATTGAGGGGGAAAAGAAATATGATTTTTGGCTAACACTTTCGATTAGGGAACACATATTCACTGCTAACTAGGAGTTTTCCCTCAATAAACTCCTAATTACTGCTTATTGATAGTTGCTGTAGTGGTTTTGTTTAGTTATGCGGTAGGGTTAAGGGATGTAGAATATGGTCATGCAGAATAAGGCATTAATATGTGCTTTATAAGTACTAATAAACAGCCAATATACAAATAATATGCATGCTAATAAGCAACTTGTTAATATTGAATGTGTTCCCTGATTTAAAGTGTTTCTGATTTCAGTTTACATTTAGATTTTTTTAGCATTGCAATTAAAAAAATTAATCAAAATGTAATTAAAATGCTAATAAAAATAAAAATCTAAATTGAAATCATATTTATTTTCCCCCCTCAATATCTATTTGTTTGAATTAAAATCATACAGAATCAGAACATTATAGAATTCAAATATATTACAGTTTCAGTTAAAACAAAAGGTTAAAACTTAAACTCAAAAGGTTAAAACTTACTCAGTTAAAACTTTTTGTTTTAGCTGAAACTGTAATATATTTTAATTCTACATTATATAATTACACACCGGAAAAAATTAGCTTACCCAGTATGGGAGGTTCGTTCAAGTCAATAAGGTTCAGAACCGCTGTACTACAGTATACACATGCATATTTATTAAATGGTCCAAAAGTCTTCTGACAGTACACAATTTTGAGAGAGAATTTTTCTTAGGGCCCCCCAGGTCCCCGGGCCCCTGGTTAAGAACCGTTGGTTTAGTATGAATAAAAGACAGACACAATATATCGGTCTTGTTCTTGTCCTTGTCATGTTACCTTCAACGTCAGCCATATTTTAAAATTGACCTCATGGGATAGAAATATGTCCGCCAGATGCACAGATACTTATTCTGACATGCATATTTTCACATAGTATATAGTAGAAAAGTACTTACATTGATTGAAATAGACTTAAGATGTATCCCAAATGACGCACTATACACTATGCACTTATACACTGCACTTATGCACTCTGTTCTCAACCGTGTAGTGCATGAATTTTATAAGGTTATTTTGTCATTCAGCAATGATGCCCCTCCCCCTCTGCTACATAATTAAAGCTGCGACAGCTGAGTGCATGAAGTGTCCAACATTCCACACTTCACAACAATTCTCTCTTTTTTGCACTCTGTTCACTTGAGTCACCTTCATCTTTAGTGATAGAAGAGTAATGGAAAGATCTGACTGTCACATCCAGGGGTACAACTGACCATGAGCCTAGACAGAATATTTGAATTAAGATTTATAAAGGCACTCTCTGTACTCGCCGTATCTGTTTCTCTCCTCCCTGCCGTCTACACAAACATTGGTGCTTGCTTTTTCCTGTCACAAGCAATTAATCCGACCATTGCTTACATTTATTGATCCAGCTAAGATAAGCAATGTAATCTATTCAGTTTTCCAAAGAGGCAGATTTAATGAATGATTTCAACTCATGTTTGCAGGCATGTAGGAGGCATGGGGAAATCAATGCCTATGTTAATGTGCTGCCCTGTTCCGGGAAGAATCCCGGGGCTGGTGCCAGCTTGCACTTGGATAAACGGTGAGCGCGCCATCAGTTCTGGAATGAGGATCAGCGTTCTTCTTAGGACACGGAGAGGGTGTTAGGAAGTCTACCAAGGCCAGAACGAAACAGCTGAATTTATCATCTTTAGCAGGAAAAAAGGAAGGAAGTGTTTTGATCTGGTGGGGCTTTGTGAGAGTGTAGTAGGGATCTGGGCAAGTGCCATGAGTGTGAGCCACTGTGAGCCTATCAGCGACATCCAGACCACTCTAGACGCTGCTTAGATTATGATCCTTCTGTTATCCCTTCTTCAGAATGCTGTGTACTTCCCCTTGTCTGTCAACTGTACACTTATCCCATTAGCCCGTCTTAAACCCATCCCATTATTAGTCTCTCTCTCTCTCTCTCTCTCTCTCTCTCTCTCTCTCTCTCTCTCTCTCTCTCTCTCTCTCTCTCTCTCTCTCTCTCTCTCTCTGCGTGTGCGCATGTGTGAGCGAGTGAGTTGTTACTTTTTTCCTTTTTCCTTTATTTTGTTTAGATATTTTGGTTTCAGTGTATATTTAATTGTCGCCGATTGTATCACCTAAGGGTGGAAAAAATGGGGACAAATTCAGATGATTGTGCTCCTTTAACCGCTCAACATGGGTGCAAATGTTTACCTGATGAGTCCATAACAGTTGAGAACTGTCTAATTGCGATCAGCAGCAAAGTTGGTGCTTGTAACATTGTGTCCGCATCAAGGATGAACAAGGCTGTTGTTGTCTTTTTGAGAGAAGTCTCTTTGATTCAGCATTTAGTTGAATTTGGTTTATCTGTTTATCCGTCATCATACTTTTTTATCAGTTTAGAATCCTTCTAAGAAGGTTATCCTTTCAAATGTGCCCCCATTCATTTCTAAAGATTCACTCGAGCGTTTGTTAGGACGCTATGGTAAACTAGTGGGCCGATTAAAATGATCCATTTAGGATTAAACAATCGAGAACTCAGACATGTGATGTCATTTAGACGTCAGACTTTCATGATCCTGAACGCTGAATTTCAATCTTTGAATACGTCAGCGAAAACCACTGTGCTGGGTAAAGATTATACCATTTTTTATCAGTACTAAATCAATGAGGTGTTTTACTTGTGGGAAGTACGGTCATACAAAACTGGTATGTTCAATGAATAATGAGGCTAACATTCATGTGATTGAGCTTAATCCTTCTACGGAACAATTGCCTTCTGCTCCAGGAAATAATGAAGGTGAAAAAATAACAGTGACAGAATTGATCAGGGAATTAAAGCGTCTTCTCTCTCTAAAGATGGAGAAAGTGCTAACGAGCCTATTATGAACGAGCACGTTGACGATTTGGTACGTTATTCTGTGAATTCCGTTGTAAGTGTAAATGACAGCACAGTGCGGGCTGAAGTAGAGCGTGCTGACGCAGATCCCGTTGGCACAATCGATGAACCGGAGCGACCAGTAGAGCGGGCTGAGCTCGTGATGCCTGGTGGCGAGTCAGTCGATTCGCAGGCATCAGGATTTAGCCTGTCTCAGGGCGATGCTGGTATGTTGAAAGAAGGAAGTGAAGTTCAGTCAATGGATTCTGATAGTGACACTGATATTGCAGAAAATCGTACTATTGCAAATTCTCAGGGAAGTTCGGCAGAGAATGGTCACAATCTTAAATTAAAACATTCCTATTTTACAGTTCACCAAATTAATGATTTTCTAGACAATACCTTTAACCAGCGAAGACCAAAACTTGAAAAACACTTAACAGATTTACAACTTTTCGTTGATTCATGTACATTGGCGATAAGGAAGGCAACTCTGGAGGAGCTTGATCAGCCTAAACGCTACAGGCTCAAAAAACATACGAGCACTGTTAAAAAAAGATTAAAAGCTCATTTTAAGGACTATATGGGGTCATGATTGCCAGTTAATTTTTTGGGGTCTTTGGATACCCTAACATTATCTTTTCTTTTCCATGGCTTTCATAAATATTGGATCTTTTAGCATCAGTGGATGTCAGGACACAAAAAAAGGCAGACATTATTATGCTTCAAGAGACTCATTCTGACTTAAAGGAGTCATGACCTGTAATTTTCACTTTTCCACGAGAAAAAATGTATGTTATGATTGCCTAACGATTATACACTGGCCGGGAAGTCGATATTTAAAAGTGAAAACGTTTGTTTACCCCTGGGTTCGTCAACCAGCCCACGTGCACGCGCACTCAAATACGTGATGTTAATTTCAGGATATACCATATATGGACACCGCAGACCTATGCTGCAGGAAGCCCGCCCTGCCCCTCTCCCCCTCATATTCAGTCGAGCGCCGCCATTACTGAATTCCGATTCGAAGTACGCACTCGACCGTGAAAGATGCAGAAACGTGGTGCACACGTGAGTTGCTCTGTTTTTGATATAAGGTTGAATTCCGTACGTCGCGGCCAGGTCGGGTTCATTCACAACTTGCGCCATGATGTCATTTTGGAATGATATGCTGAAGCGTTACCTGCGGTGTCAACCCCCCTCCTTCCTGCCACCAATCAACGCGCCCCTCATTTGCATTATTAAAATGACCGTCCACGACAGCCAAAATATCGCATCAGATCTCGCGAGACAATAATGCCTTCAGAAATAAGGGTCAGAGGAGCTCTGTGTTTATTTTTTTTCCACTTTTTTTCAGCTTTTCTTTTTTAGAAGGGCCTGAAAGACTATAATAGAGCGTGGGTATCCAAGGTAATACTAGGTTATGACTCCTTTAAAGAATCAGACACAATGGAATTGTGATTGGAAGGGAAATATTTTAATGAGCCACGGGACTAATCTTAGTGCTGGTGTTACTATACTTTTTTCTCTATGTGTTATGTTTGAGATAATACCTGGTCGACTTTTAAGAGCAGATATTATGGTTGGACAAATTCTTTGTCTGGAGCGAGACTTGACTGATTTTACGTTGCTAAGAGTAATAGTGGTAGGTTTTATAACAGCCTAATAGTACCATCTTTTCTATCTGACCGCCATATACAGACCCTTTCCAAAAAATGACAATATCATGGAAAAGTTTATTTATTTCCATAATTCCATTCAAAACGTTAAACTTCCATAGATTATAGATTCAGGGCCCACAACTTAAACGATTTCAAGTATTTAGTTGTTTATTTGTACATAATTTGGGCTTCCAGCTCATAAAACCCACGAAAACAGGATTTCAAAAAATTTGAATATTACATGAAATCACACTGTAATTACATAGTGATACCATGGTCATTGAATCAGGTTTTGGTTATTTTGGCAGTGTGGGCAGGTCAAAAATATTAGCAATGAGATTACAAACATTACAGAGGCTTTTGTATTGTTCTGCTCCTTTACAATGGGTTACATTTGGGTTGTCTACTGTATACTAACAGATTTAGGTGGGATAGGCCTTGATAAACAGTTGTTTTTAATGGAAAAGCCCTTTGAGGAAAAGGCACACTGTTTCTTCCCTAATTTTTAGATGTCAGTAATTAAATCATGGAAATATTTAAACTTTTCAAGAACAGAAGATGTGCACTATGGGATTTCAGAACCTTTGTTTTTTTTTTAATCCCCTTATAAAACTACCATCTAATTTGTTTAAATGCTGGGGTCAGTAAAGTAATGGATTTAATTAATTTGACACAATGTCAGTGGCGAACTGTGTTATCACTTGCTGCACAGGTTAAATTAAAATCTCTGAGAACTGTGGATAGGATAATCAAGTGTATTAGGGATACTTTCCCCCCTGCATTAATGTCCTTTATAAACTAAACCCTGGTAAATGGTTTTACACCTCAGAACTTCTCTGAGCTGAAGGTGATCCCTAAAGATGGAGGAGTTGGGGGTAATACAAACCAGACTACATTGTTTAAGGGATATGGGGATTTGGTTTTTCATAATGTGGCTAAGAAAAATCTGTATTATATTTGTGTTAAATCTGTGCATGTTGGACATTTGCAAGGAAAACAGATACTAAATGGAGGGCTACGATCTCTATTTGTGAAGAAGTATCCATCATGGAGAGTATTGTATAAACCTCCTATCTCTAAGCGATGTGGAGATCTTCAGTGGAGAGTACTCCATTGTGCTATTGCCTCAAATAGCTTGGTTTCAAAATTTAATAAGATGGTTCTATTATGTCCATTCTGTAATGCTCATGATAATGTTTTTCATATGTTTTTTTGAATGTCCAAGACTTGGTCCTTTATTTGTAATACTTGAAAAGTTGATCACAAAATGTGGGTTTTCATATAACAATACCTTGTTTATATTAGGATATAAATATAGAAGGTCATGGCAACAACGTGCTCTTGCCAATTTTTTAATTGGCCAAGCTGCCATTTTGAAATACCACCCGTGTAAAAATGCAGGAAAAGAAGTTGATATGGTAGCTATGTTTAGGTCTTTAATAGAATCTCGAGTGACCATTGAGTATACATATTACAAACACACTGATAATGTTGCTTTGTTTGAATGGAGATGGGGTGTGAGAGAGGCACTGGTGACTGTGAGTGAGTACGGAACTTTAGTTTTTAATTGGTTAAATGTTTGTCTTCTGTTTAATTGATTGAAAATGTATTTTGTTTATATATTTTTTTAAACCCTTAATTGTTCTAAATAAAAGGGGTTAAAAGTCTCTCTCTCTCTCTCTCTCTCTCTCTCTCTCTCTCTCTCTCTCTCTCTCTCTCTCTCTCTCGCTCTCTCTCTCGCACTCGCTCTCTGTCTCTCTCTCTCGTGCCACGTTAAGCTAAATATGATTATACTCAAGCCATATTTTATTTCTATTATAATAATAATAATAAATTAACCAAATTTGTTAATGTTATGAACATTCATAAACTGTAAATATTAAAGTGTGTATACACTAAAGGAGATAATATGTTGAGAATCTGCTTGTTTGTGTGTTTTTGTGTAGTGATGAAGAGCCACTGATAGCTGACATTTCTGATTAGTAGATTTGCTCATACTTCAGATTTTATTATCACCCCACCACTGACTGATCAACACAGCACTCATCACTATGTTTATCGCATGCTGCTATGCTGGCACATAGGTGTAAATATGCTGGCAATAATAGGCCTGTCTGCATAGAGATATGATACACTCCAGCAACCATGATGACACACGTAAACCTGCAGAGGCTAGTTGTCACTGTAGACCTGCTTTATATCATTTATTTTGCCTTTGTGTGTGTGCATGCATGGTTGCATGTGCTTCTATACGTGTCCCTGCCATTTTGTTAAGTAGATCTGACGTGACTTTTAGCAAAGGTGCATGAACGTGTGTGTGACTAATAGCAAATTTTTCAGCATATCGTTAATGATGTTATTTCAGTCACTCAGATGAATGCATGTTGAAGCACATTATGTTAATGATGAAGAGACTTACGATCTTGTATTTTCATAGAAAGATGACTGAACTGTGTCTTTTAAAATGTCTTACACAGCAGCTGTTACACACATACACACATTGAATTTTCATGCTTTATGGGGACTTTCTTTAGACGTAATGATTTTTACACCATACCCCTAAATAATACCCCATAATATGTTTTATAAGCAGTTTTCCTCATGACGACCAAAAAATGTCCCCGCAAGGACAAGGATTTCGGATATTGCAATTTTGGGAATAATGTAGGGAATACCTAAACCACACACACACACACACACACACACACACCTGTGATCGGCATCAATTTATTTCTATATTACTGCGCATAGTCTTTATAGCTGCATTAAAAAAACTGCTTTTTGCTTTATTAAAGGTGAACTAAGTAACTTTTTTACCTTAACTGAACAGCTTCGGAGTCATTGGAATGGTTATATTACTTATTTCGGGTTGAATGGTGGTCGTTTCGCACCCCCCTGGTGCCCGTGAGCGGAAAATCCGCACTTGCAACTTTGAACCGGCGGGCCGCCGGCCGCCGCGTCAGGAAGTCTCGCGTGATATCAGGTCTCGCGATGTAAACAATTGCTTTACGGCCAAAAGAAATCTGCTAAAATGCTGTCATTATTGCGCTCCCTCACGCTGTTCGAACCCGAATGAAGAAAACGTTTTAAAGAATGTCCCATCTGCTTTGATGTCGTTGATCTACTAGCCTCTGGTGTCTGAGAATTGCCAACGAGTTTTTACAACAGTGTTGTCAAATATCTATTCCGAAGCTGTGGGGGGAGCTCTAGAGAGAAACCTGCGAGCAAAAAGCGAGAATACAGCGAAGAAATCCCGAAACTACTGAGCCCTGCTTTAAACATCTTGATGTAGTCTTTTACATTCTTCATATTGCATTATTTGTGAATTATCGTTAACTTTTTCCATTCTTCACAAGAATATTCAGGAGAAATGAAAAAGGAGCCTGAGAAGTTGTTTTTATTTTGAAAGCTTTGCTGTGTCTTTCAGAAAATAGGATAAATGTTACACTTGGCAACCAACCTGGTTCATTTCTATGTAATTAACATGTGAGAGTGCAAAGGGCTGAGATCTTTGCTCTGAAAGAAAGCCATCACAGCACTCTTTATGGCGCAAAGGCACTTGGCTTTGAGATGAAAAGATGCGTG
Source organism: Squalius cephalus (assembly GCF_949319135.1). Lineage (NCBI taxonomy): Eukaryota > Metazoa > Chordata > Actinopteri > Cypriniformes > Leuciscidae > Squalius > Squalius cephalus. The sequence continues at coordinate 18,620,713 of NC_137135.1, forward strand.
TTGTTAGGTTTGCGTGTACGTATGAATTGGTCTATGAAAGAACGAGTTGTAATCTAAAGGTTGAGCATGTTTATTCTTGTACTCCTGCAGATGACGTGTGCATGTGTGGAGGAAGTACACAGATGCACAGCAGGAGGTGGGACAAGGAAAGTGAGTTTTTACATCATAAAATGCTTCTGTTTTCATAGTTCTCCAACTTTATTATACATTATTATTATTATTATTATTTAAATAAAAAGCTTGATGCTTTGCTCTGTGCGTTGGGGAACGTTGACTGAAATCACACAAAGGGCCTTTATTCATGTCCTCCAGCCTTCTGCAGGCCTGTTAACAGAGCTCACACATGTTGTACGACTACACTGAGAGATCAGTACGCATTGAATTTGCTGGGTTATTTTATTCAGGGCAACCTGATATCCGGTGGGCCCCTGGACTCCAACACTTTGTCTATTCTAATCTGATCAGCCTTTATGAACAGCCACATTTCAACAGCTCCATAATATTCGGATTATATGGATAATATACACAAACACACGTACATCTGTAGCGATATGCATCTCACGGCATATGTGGGGGTGTGTGGTCTGAAGAAGACCAGGGGTTGACAGGTCCCAGGTGTCCAGGGTTGGGTCTACAGGCCCTAGAGAGTTGGAGAGTGGCACCTCTCCATGAGGTTCAGCTGTTCTTTCGCCATGCCTCAGGCCCAGTGAAGATCTCTTTGATGGGCAGAGACAGACACCTGCGGGCCCTGCACCCACAGGACCTCTGGATGTCTGACTCAGACACCTTGCCAAAATCACTCACCTGACACACCTCAGGCTGCCAGTGTTCAATGGTGATGCACACAAAAATAAATAAGAATGTGGACACACACAGAAGTTTATATAGATGGTGCTGTGGCTTAGCAGTGCATGTACACTGACATGTTCCTTGGTGTACATGTGGGAAATGTGGGTTTGACTTTGGCCTGAAAGACTTGCATGTAGTTGTAATTATTGGTTCTACCTCTTTCTACTATTTTATTAAAATATTGTATTTAAAAACATTATTTTTATTGGTCTTATTTTTAATTGAATAATTTCTTATTTTATTAATGTATTTATTTTAATTTAATTTATCAAAGTTGATATTTATTTAATTCTTCATTTATTTTTATTTTTTACATGTATTTTATTTTTGATGAAACATATTTTAAATGATTTCTTCTCTTCTTGTTCTTCTTCAAATTTATATTAAAGCATGAAAGACATACATATAGATGTACACAACATATAAGATGAAAAGCTTTATGTGTGTCTCATAGATCTTATTCAGAGCAGCGTCATGACAGCGCCATGACAGCTAGGCTGTGAGGCATAGACATGTTTTCAATAGCATCCGCTTAAAAAAACTCCCTGATAACTTTTAATTTTCCACAGCTCATGTTGCCTGTAGTTTTTTGTCTACTGAAACTTCTTAGAAAGATATTTTTTGCAGTGTTTCGTCAGCAGAGCAATCCAAAAACACATTAAATAATGGTACAACCCACTTAAGAGATGTATGCCTGTCCCTCACAGCCTCGCTTTCATTCCTGATAAAAATCAAAGATGGCGCTGCTGTGTACAAGGTCTGTTGGTCCACACACTCAGTGGCCTCAATTTCACACCCACTAGATAAAAACACCCACATTCAGAGGTCAGTCTCCGTTTAATGGCGAAATTGAGCATTATGTAAAGGTCCGCGCTGGATACGAACCCCTCTATAGGATCGACGGATCAAAAGCTGAGCTCTGAAAGGCCACATTGATGAATACGGCTCCTCTGTCACTGCACACACTCGGTGGCTTCTGCTGCTTTTGTGCTGAGTGTGTGGGAGAGATAGAAGGCAGAAGATTGATTCAGACCTGTTGCCTTGCACCTATGCGAGGGCTATTGTGGGCATAGGAATGAGAGGCCTTCTCTGCTTAACACTTTGATTGAAAGCGAGGGAGCTCCTCTGTCAGGTAGCTGAAAGCCTGTGACTGATCTCTCTGTTGGCTTGGGGCGTGGCCAGCTTTGATTGACAGTTGGGTTTCTATAATGGGCAGACTTCTCTTCTCAGAGGGCTGACAGAGTGAGACATTAACATGTGGCTGACATTCCCTGCTGAACACTCAATGGGCGTCATCTTTGTTGAGGTACAAGTCCTATTCTAAGTGTGACTAAGAACTAGAAGTGGCCTGTCTGGCTAATGTGTTGTTGTGTCGTGAAGCAGTTTTGGCACTAACTGTTTTTAAAGGATACTCAGACGCACTTACAGACCCACACACACATCTCTCTTTCTTAATCAGTGGTGAACAGTTGGGTTGAGTCCACACTAAGTGCCTTCGTCACCCGTGTCATCGTGGTGGTCCTGTTCCCCATGTCTCCTCTCACGTCAGACTCTAATTAGTAAATAACTCATTAGCATGAGGTGATTAATCACTCACTGGAAGGGCCTGTGGGTGACAGGCTGCTGAAATGCTGTTTGCTTATGTGTGTGTGACTTTCATTTCACTTAAGAGCAGTATTAAGGAGTCAAGGGATACGGGTTAATGAAAGAGCAAAGGAGGAGGTTTGTTCTTATCTCAAAGACAAGATTTTCTTCCAAAATAAGTTTTAAATAAGAATTTGTCTCATCATGAAAGTGTGTGCATGTGTCATCCTCATACCTATGGCTTTTCACTAACAAAGTTTACAGTCTTCATTCATTCATTCATTCATTCATTCATTCATTCATTCATTCATTCATTCATTCATTCATTCATTCATTCTGTCTGGACATGAACCATCTTAATACAGGTGATATTTGGACACATATTAGCAAGTACTATGCAACTACAGTACCATGATGTATATACTGTAATTATTCAGTACCCTTGACTATAAGGAATCCAGGGTTGGCTGGTTAGCATGGTTCAGTTTACTACTGTATTGTCTTATTTTGGTGTGTGAATCCATTTTACTTGCATCAAAAACTCAATACTGATTCATACTCAAAAATCAAAGATTTCCATTACTATTTTTTGTTTATTAATATATCCCATATTATTAAAAATTGTGAATGAAATCTTGTAAAACAACACCATGTAAAAAGTAATTTTGTATTCTGGCAATTTTCCTTTTATATTATATTATATTATATTATATTATATTATATTATATTATATTATATTATATTATATTTATTATATTATATTATATTATATTATATTATATTATATTATATTATATTATATTATATTATATTATATTATATTATAACCTTTTTCTAAATTACTCACATTTATGCATTATGTGATTGGCTAGAAAACCGAGTGGCTGCAACAAAGATAGAAGTATTCGAACTTTACTTCCTGGAGGTCATGCGCCAGCTGAGAAACAAACATTGACATGATTAGGAATGCCAACGGATATCTTTCTCCAGGTAGTACAGACTTCCTTAGTATATATTTACATACCATAGTGTTATTATCTCTTACATCACTGTACCATGGTACCACCTCAATATATATTTATATTTATATATTAAGAGCAGAAGTATATGACCTGATTCAAACAGACCTGGCTTTCCTTCGAACCCCAGAGCTCTTGTGAAACCAGAGTGAGTGCTCAATGAGACGCCATTTTGACTGACCCCATGTCAACTACCTCCAGCTAGATCATATATTTTCCTCCTCACATATACTCTCTCTTCTTGCTACTTTGCTTTTTTGTTCAGTCTTTTTTCTCTTTTCTCTTTTCTCTCTTCAGTCTCGAAACTGTCTTTGTTTCTTGTGTAACCTCCACCTTCCCTAAAGATTAGTATGTGTATAGAAGTGTGCTATAACCTGTGTTCATGGGACAAAGACAAAGGAAGTGAAGGAGAGAGATGGATTCAGAGAGACGGGGAAGAGCTGAAAGCTACCGCCAAAGATAGTTGCATAGAGAAGTTGATTCCCCCTGTGACTCTCTCCCTCTCTCACTCTCTCTCTTTACTTGTTAAGGGTAGAAGCTTCATCCAGCTGCTCCATCCCTCTGGTCTCATATAATCTAGTCCTTCTGCTCCTGCTGAAGGATCCTCAATTACAGACTCATAATTCTGCCTCCTCTAATGTCACAGAAGGCCATCCATTAATCTATGTCTTAATCTGCAAGACGTCATCCACCTCGTTCCAAGCTTTATGAGCCTGTTAGCATTTGTGAGCTATTGTGTCCTTGCATGGGGTTAAGCCCGGTGCACACTGTGATTTTTGCCATCTGATTGTAAAAGATCCATTTTGTCTAGGAAAAATTGCCAGTGTTGGATTGCTTAGTGCAATCAGATGGGTTAGGGTTTTGAAACTGAGGCCTGGGGACTCTCAGGGATCTGCAAAATATTTGAGGGAAAAAAAGAATTGTACAAAATTATAATTTTTAGAGCTGCCAAAGTTAATGTGTTAATATAAATGAAATATGTTAAAAGGAATAATTTAAAAAATTGCTTTAGTACAGTACAAAAGCCAGTTATATAATTTTAGTTTTTACAATGTCTCACTTTTTTCCTCACACAGTATAAATGAGTTTTTATCACACTCTTTTTAAAGTTGAAAATATATACAGTAACCATCTTTATGTTTTAGGAAGGGGGTCCTTCACACATATACCAGACACAACATCTGCAGCATTAGCTCCGTGGTTTTTTGTGGTATCATTTCAATTTCATGTGTAAATGAACATGTCAGAACGGACTCGGACTGGACTCGAACTGGACTTGGGAGTTAAAACACCCAGTTAATGCTGGCAATTGTAACTGAAATCTTAGTTAAGCTTTAAAAGACTGTTGATGTGGCATATTACCACACTTTGGCTTTTACCTACAATCTCATTGGGGTCACATTATACAATTTGACAAGCAACAATCATAAAAGACAGCAAAAATTGCATATCCAACTTTGGTGAACTGGAATGTATTTCTGTATGTCACTCCTCTTTAGGCACTTTTATTTTATCTATGTTATGGGTCAGTTGAGTTATTTGTCTGACAGTCATTTTCCAGGGAGGCTGAAATGTTTGGTTATGAAATTTGAAAGCTATGATTATGAATGATTGTGTATCTTAATTCTTTATTCTTATCACCAGCTGTTTGTCTGTATCGATATTTCTCACTAACATGACGCTTTACAACAGAAGATGGTCTGCCTCCAGTCATATGTGCATATTGTTTTGACTCAGTGGCTTTGTCACTCTTGTAATTGTTCATGACTAGCTTCCCGCTGCTGTGTGCACATGATTGGCCTTCTCGAGTTGTTGCCATGGCAATGTTGCCTTGAGTGACAGGCTTGGAGGCAAGTTTGGCAAATGACGACTAAAGCTGGCCACTATTACTAACTGGTTTCTCAATGATGACCTGCAGGTCAGTATACCAGTACCTGAGACTGTCAGGACTACATGAGTAGTTATAAGTCATCCGAAATGAGTGTTGATGTGTTTGTTAAAATCAAAGCTTGTGTAAATGCTTGTAAAAAAAAAAAGCTTAAACCAGCCTAAGCTTGGTGTGCTGGTCTCAGTGTACAGTAGCTGGTCTCCCAGACTGGTTAAGCTGGTGTTTACTTAGGCGAGCAGCTGCAAAATGCTCAAAACTCCTCTAAAACCAGTCAGACGAGCCTGGGAGACTAGCTAAGATCAGCAAACCAGCTTAGACTGGTGTAATACATCTCTAGTAGGTTTGTCGCATGCAGTTGTAGACTTTCATACTTTTGTGCAGTGCAAATATACATATGTGATGGCATTCTAAAGTCCATACACTAATAAAACCAGTTTGCATATATACATTGATATGGCACCAATAAATTTGCAATTATAGTCAGCAAGAAGATTTCTGTAATCTCTACATATCTACATATAGTGCAACGGCTGCAATCAGTCTTTATGTCCTTCCTCATGAGTAGAGGCGACCCAGATGTCAAAAGTGCCTAGCACAGCGTTTTGCAAGGTATGGGTCTCTGAGCATCAGACATCTATTTTCCCAGAGAAATTTTTTCTTGGTTGATACTTTTTCTGGGTTTTTTCATTGCCGGTAGCCTCCCCAGGGGCTTCCCTGGAAAGGTTAACTAGTCTTTTCTTAAGCCTTCACCGGATGACAAATGGCTGTGTTCAACCCACGGGTCCCTTCGCTGCCCATCCCATACCTCCTTTAGCTCATTCACATTCACTTCCTCTCACCCTGGGCCAGAAGAAAGAGGGCAAGAGCTGAATGGAGAGATGAAAGAACAGTGAGATTGTGCGATGGCTGTAATGTAAACGTAGTGTGATGGAACTCACAGAATTGTGAAAGCTGTCCCACCCTTTGTTGTCTGACCTTGTCCAACTCTTCCTCAGCAGCCATAGATACTAGTCACTACCCATTCTGTTTTTTTAACTCAATCTAGTGTATGTGGAGTCTGTTATTTTTTTTTATCACATGACCAGGGCAGGAGCCATTTGCTGTGAGGCTGTGTCGCTGTGGAATGGTGCCACAAATTATTACAGGCTGTTATGACCCTGTCTAAGATGAGGCTACTACGTACACTGGAATAAGAATGAATTATCTTCTTGACTTTTTTCTTGACATCAGAGGTTGAGCTAGTCTCAGCTGTTGGCTGAACGTCTGATGAATATGGTACACAAAATTGGAAACACTTCAGGAGTTTCAAAGTCGACATCTGATTGGTTGAATTCTATTTCCGGGAGACGTGTGTGACGCTTTCTTTAATGGTCTGTCTGGAAACAAATATGCCGTGACGCCAAACCCCCTTATGGAAGAAGCAAGCCGTTGTGTTTACAACTGTGACAATGAGCACTTAACGAGATCAACTAAACGCTGGATTTTCAAAAGGATGTGAAGTATATAAAGTGCATAGACTCTTTAAACGACTCTTTTGACGTATCCAAGAGTTTTACTCACCAGTCTGTTATTGTAGGGACATCAACGTTGAATTTTCACGTCCCTAAACAAGATGCGGAACACAAATAACATGATTGGTTGCTACATGTCAGTCAGACGGCCTCTGGGCGGTCCTTGGCCAATGAAAACTGCTATGGAGTCCAGACCTTCAGACTGATGGCAGAAGGTCTGGACTCCATAGCAGTTTTCATTAGCTATGTGAGACTAGGTTTGAGCATACACCAAAACAACAAACCAAAACATATCTTCAGAACAAACCGATCAAACACTCTGGAACTGCATGACAAAACTGACTGGCTGATGGCACCACAAAAACTCTCTTTCCCTAGCAACTGTAATGAGGTATGATGTAAGAGATCGGGGAAAATAAAAGTTCATTACATTCTTTTAAGAGTGTTTCAAAAATAATTACTGGTTACTAGATACTGGTAAATCTACCACTGTAATGCAATGAAATATTTGTCACAACATAATTTAATTGTGTTCCCTTAAATAAGTTAAATGGAAACGTACCTAATCAATTTGTTTTTGTGACTGCTTGAAAATATTTAGAATGAACAAACTGAGCAGTGGATTTGTAGTTCTCAGCATGATTTGTGTAATTAAGTGTTATTTTGTAATATTTCTTTTTTTGAGCATTTTGAGTGTGTGCGCGCGCGTGTGTGTGTGTGTGTGTGTGTGTGTGTGTGTGTGTGTGTGTGTGTGTGTGTGTGTGTGTGTGTGTGTGTGTGTGTGTGTGTGTGTGTGTGTGTGTGTGTGTGTGTGTGTGTGTGTGTGTGAATTAAATCCTGGGAGAAGAGAAGAAAATTGTAGTATTTACTGTTCTGCTATGAGTATTTCTGTTCTAATTATGCATGTTGCTTTAATGAGTAACTACTTTCCTCTTTACATGTCCATGTATTATAGAAAAAGTTACATTTAACATTAATTTTATTGGACCCACATCCCGTTCACACTATGAAAGATAAATACAAAGCTCTGTAATGCCAAGTCAACTTTATTTATATAGTACTTTTTACAATACAGATTGTCTCAAAGCAGCTTTACAGTGTTTACAGAAAATGAATTCAACAAAGATTGTTTTGGCTGTACAGCAGCTCTAGAAGAAAGTAATTGTCCAGTTTAAGTAAATTCAGCATTGATTAATTTCTGAGTGTAAAACTCATTAGTTATTAATATTAATTAAACTCTACATTGGTCTTTAACTCAAACAATGCTCTTTAATGCAGTCACATCATTCTCTATAGGGCACAGCTGATTGGTTCCTACTGTGTCAGTTGCCAATGACCTCACATGCTCAACCTTCAAATACTTGGTTAGCATTTGCCTTAGCAGTCATGCACTCTTTCAGAAACCCTCCACCTTCCCCAGCTCCACATTTATTGATCTGCTACAGGTAATTCATGTACGCTATATTGTACAGAAGCATCATGTCTTTCTTGCTCACTGCAGCGTGTCATGGATGTATTGGCAGTAGCAAGCAGCGCAGCAGATCTATTTCGCCAAGACTAAATATATCAACGTTTTTATACCCATTACCATGCGGAACACTCCAAGAGTTGTCATGACAGATCTATAATGATAACTGTATTAGTGTCCACACTAAGGACGATAACAATTTGTTTATTATAAGCGTAATGCCATTTGCAGCTTTAAATACTCCAGACCTTAAAAGTCAGAAGGATTCTGATTGGCTGTCAGCGTTTTTATCGTAGTTTAAAAAAAAATCGTTATAAAAGTGATTTCAGTGATATCGTTCCTTTGTGTCATTATTGTTATAGCTATGGTATGTGCTTTCCCATTCTTACAGACTTAGAACAATTATTAAAACTTAGGACAATAGTCCTAAGTTAGGACAACTTAGTTAGGACAATAACTAAGTTAGATTAACATTAACAAAGTTATGTTAGCATTCGCATAAATGCACAATAACGTTCTGTTGATCGTAAGTGTGGACTGTGTCAGGTAACTCAGATAAATGGAGGACTCAATAGCGGTGACAAACGTGAAAAGGTGATCAGTAAACTTTGTAACACAAAATAAACGCAAAAATAAATGATTCACAGTATGGTTGGTTCCCGTGCGCTCCGCACACAGACAGAGGAGACCACCGAGAGGAAATTAGCACAGGACAACCACAGAAAGACGGGCCCCGAGCTCAGCAAGCAAGATAGTCTACAGACAGTCTTAGGTTCCTGAGCACAAATAACATGCAGGTAAGTAACTGAAGTAACACACATGAAAGTGAGCACAGAACATGAGACAAACACACAGCAAAGATAGTGATCAACTGACAACAAGAGGTAGACACAGCTGGAAATATAAAGAGTAAGGGAAAGTAACAACAGGTGGAGGAGATCAGCTTGTGATTGTGCACACAGTGCTACCAGGCAGCACGGATTGCTCAATTCACAAGCTGCAGAAAATGACAGGACCATGACAACAGAGAAGAACCAGTGACACACACTGACCCGTGACACACTGCAGTTATGCCGTCTTTTACTTTAAAGTCCCCGTGAACCGGAAGTTGCAAACGACTTTTCTCCAGTGTTATGACGTATTTCCCAGTGAAAAGGAATATTGAACAGAGGGCAGGGTTTTACTCTAGCGCTCCTCCTCTCCATCTCTCGCTCATAGCAGACTAACGGTTTGAGGGGAGTGGTTAAGCGTTGCCCAAACCAATTCCTCAAACCTACGTCATCAGAGAAGGTCCTCCAATGCAGAGGGGAGGGGCATTTTCAGATTTTGATTAAAGATTACCATGGTAAAAAAAAAAAAAATTTTATATTTTCTTGCACGGATTAATTGTTCACCACAAGACTAGTAATATGCGCTAACAAAGTAAATAGGGTCAATTTTGATTTCATGGGGACTTTAAATGCTCAAGCTCTTTAAAATCTGGTGGGTTCTGATTGGGTATCAATGTGTTTATCTTTTATCAGCTGGGGAAAAAAAAGCGTTCTGAAAGTAATTCTAACTATATCACGCCTGCGCGAAAACAAGTTTCAAAAAAACGAAAAGATGGAGATCTTTAAGTTCTGTAGTTCAAACTAGCTACAAATTACTGTTGCTTACCTCCAGTTCGTGTTGCAAAATGGATTAACCATTACCCACGTCTTCCAAGCCACCTGCGATGTACGCTTTGCCTCTTTTATTAATTTGTTAAACAATGTTTTTGAAATAAAGCTGGTTTTAAATGTCATTGATGAATTATTGCAGTGTTCGGACATATTATAGACTGTTAAATAATTAATTATATGCCTATAATTCATTGTAATCGACCTAAATGTTTTAGACAATTTTCAATGAGCAGGAGTAAGCTTCTATGTAATATTTTCCTCACAGCGCATTGGTTATGCGGTGATGCGCTATGAAATTATTGCGTGGCAATTTAATTATAATACAATATGATTACAATGAATAATGATACAATAATACTAATAATAATTTAATACATAAATTGGAAATGCTAAATCATCTTGATATTGATAGCTTATGCTTGTTTTGACAATATCTCTGGATACATGATATCGTCTATAGGCGCAACCCGGCACGAGGGTTTATCGCGCTGCTTCGCGCATATTTCACACGTATAGTGTGAGCAGTGAAGTCGTAGCTCGACGTATAGTGTGAGCACATAAATCCTGTGCTTTGGCTTTTTACATCGCATGCGATCTACTCGTTCAGTGTGAGTAAATACCTTGCTGAAATCGCACAGACATCGCACAGTGTAGGTCTATGCCTGCCTTTAACTGGTTTTAATGATTTAGCCCAGTTCATTAAAGGCTGTTTACTTTAACACGTGACTGCCTTGGAGTATTTCGTCTACATAGGCCTGTCTGCAATACTTGTCAAATTTCTTTCAGAAACAAGTTACGTGGGCTGTAAGCATGTGTACACGTGTGTGAGTAAGTGTGTGCATCCACGTCTGTTGAAAATGACGGATGGCACGGTCGCTGGAGCCGTCAGGTGGAAGGTTATATGCGTGTGTTTGAGTGCAGCATGCGTTTTGTATATTTAAGCTGAGAGGTGTAAGTGCTGTGCTCTTTTTCAGCTCAGCAGGTTGGAAGCCTTTAGGCTGAACAGCCTTTAATACTGCAGGACGGCTCTGTCTGCATTGATTACAGAGCCTCAGACTGGACGCCAACATCGTCCATATCTGCTGCTCCGCACACCAGTCGCTGCTCCGCATCACAGCTCAGGGAAGACAGGAAGACAGGTGCTATTCTACTGAGGTCAGGAGAAGTGATTACACGTGGAAATTCTTCCTCTTTAGTGCATTTTCTTCTGACTGAATCTGTTTCTTCTGGAAATTCAATAGTTTGGCATTGAATCTTTTTTTACTCTCTGCCCCATTTAAATACATATTCTGCATTCAATACAAGTTAAGCTCAGTCGGCAACATTTGTGGCATATTTTTATTATCACAAAAAAGTAATTTTGACTAGTCCCTTGTTTGAATCATTTTTTTTCTTTTTTTTTTTTTTTTGCAATAAAGCACAAATCAAGGTTACGATGAGTACTTACAATGGAAGTAAATTGTGCCAATATTTGAAAGATTTAAAAGCAGAAATGTGAAGCTTTATAACATTGAATTAATAAAAAAAAAAAAATTGGGCTGTGGTTCTCAAAAAGGGGGTCACAGAACATTACATCACTTAACATTATTATTTTCTAGAACTTAATTTCTTTAATTTTAACTTTCAACTGTTATTTTATTGTTTAAAGAACAATAAAATAAAATGTTTTTTTCTGAAATCACAGAAACAATTGTGGTTAATTAATTTAATATATTGTCACCATTTAATATATGACTCCTGCTTTCTGTAAAAAAAAAAAAAAAAAGTTTGAAACAAGCAGCTTTGTCAGAAGATACTGCAGGAAATATTACATTTTATTTGAGGGTCCATTGAAAATTGTCTTGGACAATAATAATTAATAATAATAATTTTACATTTATATAGCGCTTTTCTGGGTATTCAAATCGCTTTATATGGAAGGGGGAATCTCCTCAACCACCACCAATTCTTTCTCTCCACACTAAAATCTTGCTAACACACTTTTACAAATTGTGGCTATACTACTGAAAGTATTTTAATGTTAACAGATTGCCCCCGTTCACTAACCATAACCCACTGTAAGTGTTCACTGTTGTTGATTGAGCTTAACTGATATTGCACCATTGATTTGTTACAGGCTTCGTCTCTCATGACACTTAACAGTGATTGCAATAGCTCTAATGAAGAGTGGACACTGATAAAAGTCTGTTTGATAAGTCCTCTGTAATTTGAACACAATATGAGGGGAGTCTGATATGAACTGAGCACAGATGAATGCATCCAGCTGTCTGCACTTCTAGCAGTGTGGCCTTCCAAAACTGCTCTCTTCATTAGAGCTCTTGCTATGGGTGGGTGCATGTTTGTGTGCGGCCAGATTGCTTATTATATGTACAGGATCCAGTCCCTCCCTACGGTACTGTGAGCCCAGAGAGGGCAGGAGAGAGAGTCATTGGAGTAGATTGGCTCTTTGTCCAATCTAGAAGGGTCAAACGGCTCTAAATATAGAGGCGTTGCAAATATAGCCACTTCGGCTGGAGTGTGTGTGTGCTTGTGTGTAACTCGGTGACAGGAAGCAGGCAAGATTGGAACCAGGATGCGTTCTAGCTGATCTGTAACCCTGCCCTCTGTTGGACAGAGCAGGAAGTTCCATGGCCAGCTCCTTTCTGAATGCATAGTATTGGAGGCTGTTCCCACACTCCCATACATAATTTGCTCTTGCATGCAGTCTGAACTTTGAGCTGGGCAGTTTTAAAGTCAATATAAAATCAAAATTTAACCTGTTTTTTTTTCTTAATACACATTCCTAGTTGTATTGTTTTTATTTGTCTTCATATCCTTTCATCAAAATGTAATCACTTCCTCCGCCTTTGAATGAAGTGACTTTCCCTTTTTACTGACTTCACCTACTGTATGGCATTAAAGGCATAGTGAAAATGATGACAGAATATTGGGGTACAGTATGCCTTTAATAACTTTAGTCTATAGCCAAAAGGTTGTATAGGCATTGTTTTAATCTGGTGTTGTAGGAAATGCCACCTTTTTACAATCTTACCATTATTTAATGTAGTAATTTAACTCTGGTTCAACTGCAAAGCATTTCTGTAAGATCACATAGTCAAGCATGGCACTAGCAACGTCAATGTCATGGGTTTCCCAGGGAAATCAAGAAATCAGGAAATCAGTTACACCTTAAGCTGTACCTTATCGTTAATACGTGTTTCCCGAAACGTTCTTAGTTAAGTATACCTTCTGTAAGTCATACGTTCGGAAGGTTGGTCTGGACCACTCTTAGCTTTACCTTATCACTGTTGCAAGTCTATACGAATATAATCCAGATGTTTTAATACACCCAGACAGTGTTCAATTAGGCTAATTCAAGTGTTTTCATGCAAAGAATAAAACTGTCATTATACTGATTGTTGTTAGATTTTTAATTATATTATCCAAAGGTACATCAGCTGGCAAACCATTAAAGGCTTAATAGTCTATTTAAAGGGAATGATTGTGGTGGGGAGTTTGCTCAAACTATGGCAGTGATACAGCGAATAGTTGTTCTAAAAGACGGCGCCGCCTGCGGAGCGCTTTCTAAGGCCAGTGAAGGCATAGGCTACTGTCAGTTAAGTCCTATTCGGACGCTAATATTGTTTCTCATGTGCTCGCCCGGTATTTTAAACATTTACAGGGGTAAGTCTGTGATTTTATTGCCTTCCGAATCCATAATGTCAGTGTTTGTTCTCACCCAACCCGCGTAAAAATCCCTGGCCAAATTACCTACTGTTTTTTGACAAACAGGTCGTGTGGTAATTTAATTGCCGTCTGAATCCACATCTCTGAGTTTACAAGAAGAGATTCAAAATTCACTGTTTAAATCCTTTTTGATCACTGCCGAGCACCGTATGTAAGATGTACACTTTTATTACTGAAATGCTGGAAAGTATTTACAAGAACAATATTTCATCGCAGCTCCACCTCAGCGAACAAAAATGGGAAAGAGAAGTAAGCACGTAAAAATTTGAAATGGTTATTATGGCAGCAATACATGATACATTTTTAAAATATGGGCTATTATAGTTTGGTTTATTTTTTGTAATATCCCATGAGTCCTAATAAATGCAATTTCAACTATTTCTGAAGTGCTCACACATTAACGCAGAGAAGCTGCCCCTGCATAAGAGAATAATTGATTTTCGAGCCATCGATATCAACCAATTCAGCAGCATCGCCACAGACAGCACCTGGTAACGTCGCACGTAAGAAGGTATATCTTAAGCAGCTTCCTAAGGTATGGTTCGGGGAACACGCCTAGAAATGGTATACCTTTAGTTAACCCTTTAAGGTACGCACCATGAAAAAAGCAAAGGAAAAATTATTTATTTGCATTTTTTATTCAATTATGATAACAATAACAACAATCAATATTTTTTTTTAAATTAGATCCTACAGTATTTTAGATACAGTGCTCTACCAAACGGTTGAGATGTCTGTTCATAGTAAAAGAACAACATTCAGAACAAGTCATATTAAGTGCAATTTCTTGACCAATAAAAAATCTGATGGTTGCTATTGATGGCTCCAAACACATCAAGAGTGTGTGTGTGTGTGTGTGTGTGTGTGTGTGTGTGTGTGTGTGTGTGTGTGTGTGTGTGTGTGTGTGTGTGTGTGTGTGTGTGTGTGTGTGTGTGTGTGTGTGTGTGTGTGTGTGCGTGCGTGCGTGCGTGCGTGCGTGCGTGCGTGCGTGTGTGTGTGTGTGTGTGTGTGCTGGTGCAAAAGTTCAACCAAGATTTGATTAGTACGGAGCCCCCCCAAGTCCCACTTTGTCAAAAAAAATGTATTATAACTATCTTGTGGCCTCAGGATAGTAACTCGTGGCCTCAAGATTTTGTTACTATCTTGAGACCACAAGTTACTATCTTGAGGCCACGAGTTGCTATCTTGTGGCCACAAGATAGTATCTTGAGGCCACAAGTTACTATCTTGAGGCCATGAGTTACTATCTTGAGGCCACGCCCACAAAATATTATCTTGAGGGCCACGAGTTACTATCTTGAGGCCACGAGTTACTATCTTGACGCCACGAGTTACTATCTTGAGGCCACGAGTTGCTATCTTGAGGCCACGAGATAGTATCTTGAGGCCACGAGTTAGTATCTTGAAGCCACGAGTTAGTATCTTGAGGCCACAGTTAGTATCTTGAGGCCATGAGTTAGTATCTTGAGGCCACGAGTTAGTATCTTGAGGCCACGAGTTGCTATTTTGAGGCCACGAGATAGTATCTTGAGGCCACGAGTTGCTATCTTGAGGCCACGAGATAGTATCTTGAGGCCACAAGTTAGTATCTTGAAGCCACGAGTTAGTATCTTGAGGCCACAGTTAGTATCTTGAGGCCATGAGTTAGTATCTTGAGGCCACGAGTTAGTATCTTGAGGCCACGAGTTAGTATCTTGAGGCCACGAGTTGCTATTTTGAGGCCACGAGATAGTATCTTGAGGCCACGAGTTGCTATCTTGAGGCCACGAGATAGTATCTTGAGGCCACAAGTTAGTATCTTGAAGCCACGAGTTAGTATCTTGAGGCCACAGTTAGTATCTTGAGGCCATGAGTTAGTATCTTGAGGCCACGAGTTAGTATCTTGAAGCCACGAGTTAGTATCTTGAGGCCACGAGTTAGTATCTTGAGGCCACGAGTTGCTATTTTGAGGCCACGAGATAGTATCTTGTGGCCACGAGTTAGTATCTTGAGGCCACGAGTTAGTATCTTGAGGCCACATCTTGAAGCCACGAGTTAGTATCTAGAGGCCACGAGTTAGTATCTTGAAGCCACGAGTTAGTATCTTGAGGCCACAGTTAGTATCTTGAGGCCATGAGTTAGTATCTTGAAGCCACGAGTTAGTATCTTGAGGCCACGAGTTAGTATCTTGAGGCCACGAGTTGCTATTTTGAGGCCACGAGATAGTATCTTGAGGCCACGAGTTGCTATCTTGAGGCCACGAGATAGTATCTTGAGGCCACAAGTTAGTATCTTGAAGCCACGAGTTAGTATCTTGAGGCCACAGTTAGTATCTTGAGGCCATGAGTTAGTATCTTGAGGCCACGAGTTAGTATCTTGAAGCCACGAGTTAGTATCTTGAGGCCACGAGTTAGTATCTTGAGGCCACGAGTTGCTATTTTGAGGCCACGAGATAGTATCTTGTGGCCACGAGTTAGTATCTTGAGGCCACGAGTTAGTATCTTGAGGCCACATCTTGAAGCCACGAGTTAGTATCTAGAGGCCACGAGTTAGTATCTTGAGGCCACGAGTTAGTATCTTGAGGCCACGAGTTAGTATCTTGAGGCCACGAGTTAGTATCTTGAGGCCACGAGTTACTATCTTGAGGCCACAAGATAGTATCTTGAGGCCACGAGTTACTACCTTGAGCCCACGAGTTACTATCTTGAGGCCACGAGTTACTATCTTGAGGCCACGAGTTGCTATCTTGAGGCCACGAGTTGCTATCTTGAGGCCACGAGATACTATCTTGAGGCCACGAGTTACTATCTTGAGGCCACGAATTACTATCTCGAGGCCACAAATTACTATCTCGAGGCCACGAGATACTATTTTGAGGCCACGAGATACTATCTTGAGGCCACAAGATAGTATCTTGAGGCCACGAGTTACTACCTTGAGCCCACGAGTTAGTATCTAGAGGCCACGAGTTAGTATCTTGAGGCCACGAGTTAGTATCTTCAGGCCACGAGTTAGTATCTTGAGGCCACGAGTTAGTATCTTGAGGCCACGAGTTAGTATCTTGAGGCCACCAGTTACTATCTTGAGGCCACGAGTTACTATCTTGAGGCCACAAGATAGTATCTTGAGGCCACGAGTTACTACCTTGAGCCCACGAGTTAGTATCTAGAGGCCACGAGTTAGTATCTTGAGGCCACGAGTTAGTATCTTGAGGCCACGAGTTACTATTTTGAGGCCACAAGATAGTATCTTGAGGCCACGAGTTACTACCTTGAGCCCACGAGTTACTATCTTGAGGCCACGGGTTACTATCTTGAGGCCACGAGTTGCTATCTTGAGGCCACGAGTTGCTATCTTGAGGCCACGAGATACTATCTTGAGGCCACGAGATACTATCTTGAGGCCACGAGTTACTATCTTGAGGCCACGAATTACTATCTCGAGGCCACAAATTACTATCTCGAGGCCACGAGATACTATTTTGAGGCCACGAGATACTATCTTGAGGCCACGAGTTACTATCTTGAGGCCACGAGTAACTATCTTGAGACTACGAGTTAGTATCTTGAGGCCACGAGTTACTACCTTGAGGCCACGAGTTACTATCTTGAGGCCACGAGTTACTATCTTGAGGCCACGAGTTACTATCTTGAGCCCACGAGTTACTATCTTGAGCCCACGAGATACTATCTTGAGGCCACGAGTTACTACCTTGAGCCCACAAGTTACTATCTTGAGGCCATGAGTTACTTTCTTGAGCCCACGAGATAGTATCTTCCACGAGATAGTATCTTGAGCCCACGAGATAGTATCTTGAGCCCATGAGATACTATCTTGAGATACTATATTGATCAAATATTTCTCATCAAATATGTAATTTAATAATATTAAATGTATCATTTTACCAACACTAACCCTTTTGTTCATTGTAAATAGCTAATTTTACCAACATTAGCTAATTTTACTAACATTAGCTAATTTTACCAACATTAGCTAGCTTCTCTACCCTAAAAGGACTACTCAACCGTTTGGTAGAGCATTTTTTGAAAAAATTATTTGACCCTTATAAGACTTATTTTTGTTTAATTAAGTTACATAATTCTGTTTAACATCTCCTCTGAAACGATAATATGTCAACAAAATAGTTTTACCTTTAAAAGTCCCGCCGATATGCGTCATCAAAGGATGAGTAAATTTTTGCTGTGTCACATGCTGTTTGAAGGAACAATAAAAAGGCATGCTGCTCACAGACACAGCGCCATCTAGTGGATTTTTTTAGCATTGCACAACTAAACCAAACAATAGAGATGACTCATTCAGGTTGAGTTAAGCTTGATGCATTTTTCAATTAAATATAGTGACTTAAAGTGGGGTCTACCAAACGGTTGAGTAGTACCTTAAAGGGTTAAGTTATACCTTTAGAGTCTTTGTAGCGCGCTAAGAGACAACGCTATCTGGAAACGCAGCCCAAGTCACTTTTGGATAAAAATGTCTGTGAAATGCATTAATGTAAATTTAAAGGGACAGTTCATCCATTTACTCTCCCTCATACATTCCATATACACTTTTTATATTCCACAGAAGAAAGAAACTCAAACAGGTTTAGAGCAACATGAGAGTGAGTAAATGATGACAGAATTTGTACATTTCGCCAACACGTTAATTTGAGCGTTTTGTGACTTTTCGTTTTTGGGTGAATTATATCTAGTAGTTAACATCATAAAGGTGTTTAAGGTTATCAGAAAAAAAATAAAATAAAGGTTACAGCTATAATGTCAAATAATGATTTGAAAATGAAACATTACCATTGGGATTCATCAACATGTTCTCAAGAGTAAACTTGACCTTTAACCTCTACTTAGTCAAAAGCCTCTTCAAAAGCAGGGTGCTAGGGAGGTCCACTGCAAACTCCTCGTTCGAGTATGTAACGCCCACTTTTTATGATTCAGTGAATTCATGGGCTGTGTTTACACTGGCACAAACAAATAAGGTTTTTTGCTATCATCTTACAGAGATCAGATATTGTTGCACACATATAAACACAAAAATCCTCAAGATCAGAATTGTTTCTGCATCCGTTGTGAGTCACTTCCAAATATGGTTTTAAGTAAGATATATATATATATATATATATATATATATATATATATATATATATATATATGTGATGCGATCTGGGAAAACCCACCACATGGTGAAATTTGACCTATTACAGGTTTTGATATCATATGGAAGCTGGTATCAAGCCCTTTCCAAATCTGTTTTTATTTTTATCATAGCTTGTTGGTAGCAAAAGTTATGTTTATCTGAAGTCGGCCGATCGCTATGATTTTCTGGAACGGAATTTTGAGAAAAACAGGTTTGATTAACTGTCACCGTCGAGACGCTTCTTGTCCTTCTCGCGATTGTTATAAAACTGCGTGACGTTATAGTTTAAACAGGATTGGCGCGAAATGTGCACTATACACATTCACTGTACATGTATGTGGTTTATTTTAAAGGTAAACTATCTTTGTAGTGTTAAGAGACGGACAGGTGTATGGGATATACGGCGATTGTTTTGTTTTTTTTCACCTCTGCCGGGCGTTTGAGAAAATGGTCGCATAGAGTGCATTAGAGAAAGTGAGTATTTTCAGCTTGACACTATAAATCGCTGTTTTTCTGCACTAAACAAGGGAATTTTGCCAAGATATTTTCAGAGATAAGAGAAAAGATGTTATATAATAATAATTTAATGGAAAAAAAAATTGACAAAAAAACTGACATTCAAACTATTTTGGAATTTACTGAAAACGGCCCAGCGCGACATCCGACGGGTTTTCCCAGATCGCATCACATATATATATATATATATATATATATATATATATATATATATATATGATATCTGGACATATGACCTACGTCTAAACACGCATATCTGAATCCCATTGGAATTCTAACCCACCACAAGGTGAGGGAAACACATTTACGCAAAAATTTCCACTTGTCCGTTATTTTTCTAATTGTCGGATAATGAATCAGACATGCCTGCACAAAAACTCACAACTCTCTTTTATTGAGGTGTAAATTTTATTAAATACCTTTGTTACTGAAAGCTATGCTATATTTTTCAGCAACGAGGCGATAACGTCGCTGTTCTTGAACTAATTAAACTCGCAGCTTCACTATATAGAGTTGCTGCACAGAGAAAGGTGATTCACACAAAATGTGAAGGCCATTTTACGTTGACTTGAACTATTTATTCTCAAGTTATATCTTGAGCTAAATCGCATTGCATTCTCATACCGCTCTTCTGGTGACATTTCATGCAGTTGTTTGCGCTGTAATCTAATGCAAATAAAGAATATCATCACGTAGGCAGTGGTTGGGTTTTGTTGGGTGGTAATGTCAGAGGTGTGTGCGAGGCGTAAGAGAGCTTGCCTCTTCGGCTTGTGTATTACAGCACTCGTTCTCAGCGTGTTTCAGTTCCAGATCATGTTCTGCTCTCAAGACCTGGAGCGGCTGCCAGATCCCCAATCTAACATTCACATATCCAGTGTTGTTTTGCGTGAAAGCATGGTGTTACAAGGTTATGTATTTTTAGCCACACGGATGCTTTTTAGGTTCAGCGTGTTGTGTCAGCGCCTTTGATGCTGAAAGCCCTCCTCTCCAAAGCGACACTCTTGTGCATGTAAAGAAGCGAAAATCTGTCTGTGCACGTTAAAGAACGAATACTGACCGTTCTCTCTGTAACATGGCTTGACACGTTCTCATCTCGGCTAGACGGAAGAAACATGCGCGATCTGTCTCGTTTTCTCTCCTCCTCTCTCTTTGATGAACATGCTTTGTCACATTCCCCCATCCTCACCCCTCCTCTCTCTCTCTCTCTCTCTCTTTTTGTGCTCCCCCGCACTCTTGTTCTCTCCCGCACCTCTCTCTAAACCTCTCTCTCTCTTTCTCTCATGCTCCGCAGCGATGCTGTATAATTCTCAGAGCTCAGAGTCTGTGCAGAGCTCCAGTCATGTGCAGATGTAGGATGGAACAGCCCTTTGTATTATTTTCTCCGCACTCGCAGAGAGATTGACAACAACTCCGTTTCCTTTCTCCGGCATTCATTCATTCATGCGTCCTTCTCTTCCGTACTTTAAGAGCTTTCCCGTCGGTTTGTGGACTAGAGCGCCGTGCGACCAGGAAGGTGGAAAGTGGCTGCATGCCGTATGCACGCGTGTGTGAAGTTGTGTGAGAGAGGGCATACGGAGACAGAGAGGGCAGAACTGCTTCTCGTAGGTGGCTTCTGAAGCCCCTCGCCCCTGTGTCCCGGAGAGAGAGAGATCGCCTGGGGACCGCGTCTGACGGTTCGGAGAAGAGGAGAGGAGGAGATACGAGGGGAAGACTCGCGCTAGGAGCAATGCATCACTCAGGCAGCACCAGCAGCAGAGCTAAAGCCCTCTCTCAAGAGACCGGTAAGAGCTCTGCAGAACCGTGTGTGTGTGTGTGTTTTGTGTGTGTGTGAGAGAGTGCTACTGAACTGTGAAAGGTTGCAGATGAAACTGCTTCAGACCGTGCTGGAAAAACCAGCACATGTCATGTTTTGGGTACTGGTGGCTTCTTGGCTAGCTAAAAACTTCCTCCGTCAACCGTCTTCTCCAGAAGGACCAAGTTTTCCTGGTGAACATCACGGATGTGATGCTACTCCAACTGGACCAGCAACCAAACCAGACGAAAATTCAGGCTGATTTATTATTTTTTTAGCTGGGAAGCTCAATGTAGACGTCAAAGAACGCTAATCATTCTCGCTTGCGTGCCTCTAGCAGTCAGGATACCACAGAAAACGGGGCATCCATTCATCTGAGAGCTTATGTTTCTTCTGTTTATGCTTTTTAGCTGCTAACTTCTTTTTTGTAGGTCTCGGTAGACACGCTTGGCACTTAAGATTTATGTTGGTTGACAGTAGTTTAGATGAGTGACGTTCGACTTATGGTGGCGAATGGATGCGCCTATGGTTGATTTGTTTCCTCCCTCTCATTTAATTATTCATGCATGTGCGAGTTTCAATATTTACAAGCCCGCAGTTTAGCCTAATTTACCTCCCTGAGTAAATGGACCAAATTGCCAAATTTGATCAAATTTGCATTTTGGCGATAAAAACAATGTGAGCAATTTGCTGTGTTTTGACTGCTTTTTAATGATTTTTAGGTTAAATGCCGACCACGTTCAGGGTGGGAGTGCCTGAGGCAGGTTGTTTATAACTATCTAACTGAAACTGGCGTCTCAGATGATCGTATGTGTCTGCTAGTAGCCATAAGTGAGATGTTTGGGGATCTCGTGGCATATTGGGGTATTGTTCTATTGGTCTGATTTAGTATTCTGGTGATGTCAAGTAACCAAGGTGACAGTTAAGATGTGAAATGCCATTAGTTGTTAACTGTGTGTGAAACCTTAACGTGTGTGAATCATCATGTTTTTTTTGTTTGAATGTGCACCCATCCTTGAAACAACAGAAATAAATAAAATTGCAAAAAAAAAAGAAAAATCTATAAAACTTCCACTCATAATTTTTTCCTTTGTTTTCTCACATACACACACATGTGTGCGTGCGAAAGCTCACAGCACTTTGATATCCGTTCATTTCTGCACCATATACAGTACGTCTCAGAGATTGTGTAAACAGACCTGACTAGGGAGGTGAAGAATACTGCGAGAAAGAGAATGAAAGGGTGAAAAGATAATAATAGCAGACCTGATGATAGATACAATTTAATTTAACCCAGTGCACAGGCTTGAGTGTAAATGTGTGCTTTTAGTTGTGTACACAATCAGTGATGGCTACATGTAGGTACAAAGCACTGAGCGGCCCCTGATCAAGACCCCTAAATCACTTCTAGGCCGGACTGAACTGATAACGGTGCATTTTGAGGATTTTTAGTCCAGGGGCACACATTCACAGCTGACCTCAGCAAAACACACACACACACACACACACACACACACACCACACTTCTTACACTGCAAGCCGATGTAGAATTAAAGACAGAATCTCAGCTTTGGAAGAAGCAAGAGTGGATTAAGCATTCCCTCGCTTTCCATCTATTTCTTCCTGCAGTGAGCTAGTTTAATGGGCCCTGGGTCTGTTGTGGAGCCATATGTCTGATGACAGCTCATTTGATCACACAAAACTAACTGTGAGAGTGATAGAGTAATCAAGAGATGGCGAAACTTAATTGGCTCTGTTTACCTCACTAAGTTGAGGCCTGTTTGTGGTGACGAGGACGCCGTCCATCAGGAATAGAGAGAGAGGGAGATTTTAATTGAAAATATGGATTCTATTAACCCTGCCGCCCAGGGCTCTCATTAGCATCTCATTAGTGTGGAGGAAAGGTAAGGAACAAATTCTATTATTGTTGCAATAGGTGGCGATTTTTCATTTACAAGGTCCAGAGTGTAAACGCAGCCACTTGTTCTGTCACAAACACCCCATATCAATAGAAACTCTCCGTGGAGAATCAAGCCACAACATGTTAGAGAATAAACATGCAATATGCGTAATTTTGCGCTGTTAAATATCACATCTATTTTTTCAGTAAATATCCGCACCTAACTGATCTGATTACCATTATGTGTAGATAAGGCGAGTGTGTGTGTATTTGGACATTATCTGTAATCATTTCTAGTCGAGTTTTTATTAGCCAGAGGCCATGCACACATGCAGGGCATGCTGGGAGGCTTGTGGAGAGGGGAAAAGAGGAGAAGAGACAGCGTACAAGACTCATGCAGTCATTTGCACGCCTGGCGGTCGACAGACCTCCCTGCTCGTCTTGAGTCTCTAAAAAGCTCACCCCCCCCCCACCAAAGCCATCAGAAAAATATGAATTCCAGAGCAAAAATATATCCCGTCATTTTCCAGCTCTGTTTGACATCCTCCCCTTAAACCCCATCCCCCCCCCATCCCCCTGTCTCTCTCTGCTCTTCGTAACTCAGTCACCAGCCCCCCCTGCTGGACATTTGAGGTACTGCACACACACTCTGGCCTGCTCCAGCAGCGCAGGTGGGCGAGTCACAGCACGTTTAACCCCAGAGCACAGCATCCACACTTCCCGAGCTTCTGTGATGACAGATGTGTGGAAATTGAAACGCTCTTTATTGTTTATTCCGCTCTGCTCTCTTTTTATTGTGTGTATCACAGGAGCAAATCATCAGCCAACACATGATTCTTGATTCTGATCTGATTTACATATGCTGGTTGTAAATATTCTTTCATAGTGTTTGAATGACGAACAATGGGTTAAATTAAGTCAGAGGGTGTGTTTTGGTGTGTGTGTAGGGGATTTTGAATGAGTCAGGATTTGTTGGTGAGGTCGACTAATTTATCTAGATTTTTTTTTTTTCTCTAAATTGGTGCTTTAGATTTTAGGTGTTACTGGGTTAAATTAAGAGAAACATCTTCTCTAAGAGGATTTTAGGGAGATGTCAGCGTGCTGGGGTGTCAGAAGTTGTCCTTAAATTCATCCTCTTTAAAGCTCCACTACTATAACCATCAAATACTACTTGTGTAATAAAAGCCATTGCTGTCGGACCTCAGATCTTTTTTCTTTCTTTTTTTGGCATTAACCTCTTGAAGCACACTGACCCAACCTCAGGCTTGACCTCACTTAGAAATAGTAATAATGTTAACAAAGTATACATCTTTTGAAATGTCTAAGGGTTTAGTGTCAATCTATGCTGTCTGTTTTATGATATAGATACTTTATTTAACAATTATATATATATATATATATATATATATATATATATATATATATATATATATATATATATATATATATATATATATATATATATATATATATATATATATTCTTATTTATAAGAAGAGGAGTGAAATGAGACCAGAATATAAGACAAGTCAAAAAAGAGATATGACACAAACTGAAATAAGACAACATGAGAAAAGAGACCAGTTAAGTCAGAATGAGACAAGGAAAAAAAGTGATAAGATGACAAAATGAAACAATAGAAGAGACATGTTGATATATTTTGAGACAGGAAGAGTAAACAGGATGAGACAAAAAAGGAGCGAGACGGGACGAAACAGGAAGAGAGACAGGACGAGAGAAGACATGAGACAACGCAACCCAAAATGAGATAAGTCGAGAAAAAATAGGATGAGAAAATAAATAGTTTCATCAACATGTTTTGAGACAAAACAAGATAAAATGAGCTCAGACGAGACAAAACAAGACAAGAAGCAATAGTACAAGAGGAGACGAGACAAGAAGAAATGCACACACAAAATCACATTCTCACTATCTCCCTCTTGTTCTCAGTTTCAGTTTAATGTGCTTTATTGGCATGATAAGTAATTGTACATTGGTGTTGCCAAAGCATTAGTAGCATTTCTGCATTCTGTCTCTTTCCTCCGCTGATGCAGGGAGTTTGGGGCGACTGCTTTACAACACCGCTTGTCCTTCATCCACCCAGACACCTCCACAGAGACACGGGAGTCTCGATTCAATCTCCCACTGACCTTCATTGTGAAGGACAGAGCACTAGAGAGGTGCAAAGTGGCAAAATGCATAATCTAAAAAAAAAACACACACACACACAAATGCTTTCAGTATGATTGAAGACGTGTCGTCCTCACAGATCGGCCCAAAAGCGTGAGGAACCCAAGTAGATCAGTCATTTTCTTGCTAAAACAACTCCTCTCTGGTTCAAACCGAATGGAAGAGCCACGGAAGTTAATTGAAAGTGTTGAAAAATGAGTAAATGTGTGAAGTGGTGACAGAGTGAAGCTGCAAAAACAGCATGTGCCATGGAGGAGCTGAGGGAGCTACAGAGGATGTGATTAAGTTGTAAATACTGTCAGTGTAAAGGTCAATCACTGAGTTTACAAGCGTCAGTTGTTCGAGAAAGAGGCTGAGATGAGAAAGAGACGGATAAAGCGAGAAACAGAGGGAATGAATGAGAAAACGAGAGAGGATGTGTGGGCTTCGTGTTGCTGAGATGGAAATCAAGCAGCACCCACATCACACAGAGCTTTACAACCATCTGCTATCACACATGCTTAATAGCGCACACATGACACACACACACACACACACACACATCCTCTTCAAGAGCTACGTCTCCAAGCCCACGGGGGCTTTGTTATGCTGCCCCCATTAGGGATGTGCAAAAAGACATATTTTCATAAACCACTAGTCGGCAAGTTAAGGAAGGCCAGTATAATTACGCTGATTTAGAGGCGTCTACGCACAGCAAATTCTAGCAGTCTAAATTCTAGCATAATTGAATAGGTTGAATAGGTCATTTCCAAAGTTTTTCAACTCGACCTAAAGTCCCCGGTAACCGGAAGTTGCAACCGACTTTACTTCAGTGTTGTGATGTACAGTATTTCCAAAGCAAATTTTCAGATTTTGATTAAAGATTACCATGACAAACTTTTTTGTTTTTTTTCTCTCTCTGTATACTCTCTCTGTATTTCTCTCTCTTGCACTGATTGTTTGTTCACCACAAGACCAGTAATGTGCACCAAGTAATGCACAAAAAGACAACTGTTATTTGTCGGTATTTGACAAATAATAAATAAGCAAACAGAAATAGTTACTACCAGCTATATTATAAACATTAAGACAACCATTTAAAAGTCTGGGGTCAGTAAGATATAGATATATATACATTTCTACAATCTAATATATATAACATAATATATATTAACATTAACAAAAATAGGGTAAGAACATTAATATTGTGTACAAATTTAAAATAAAAAAATAACTCTCTCTTCTCGTGTTATCTTGAACTAGATAAAAAGAAATAAAGAGTGTGATGTAAAGAATGAGTGTTCAAGTGTTGTAAAGCAGATCTGTTTAGTATTGATGTACTTCAATAGTCAGGATAACAATATGTGTGATTAGTCTCTAACACTTGAATATTAAATGGCTGAAAATGCCATATGAAATTCTCCCTCTGCCCACATAATGGTACATTGTAAATGTGCAGTTGATTCATGTGCGGAATTCACAGTCAAGTGAGGTGACTCGACAGTTGAATAATTAGCTCAGTTAAACTCAACCACCTAATATCCCTTTGTGACACACACGGCAGACACGGCCAACTGCTGTAAACAGCATTTGTTCTGTTGTAATCAGGTGCTGTTACAGCCAGATGAATGAGGGGGAAATTAGCATGGTGAGGCCTTGGAGAGACAATCTTGAGATTTAAGTGTTTAAACCCATCATTGGTTCACCTGTCATCTTCTCCATGTGTACAGCATTTCCACAGATGTGCAGAAAAGAATGAGAAAGGGTTTGCGAGAGTCTGTGTGTGTGTGCTAGGAGAGGGCAATATGAGCAATTAGATTATTTTCTCTTTTTATCTGGAATTCAATAGACACAAACCAAAAGATTATTCATATAATTTAATAAGCCAGTCATCAGTGCAAGAAAACAACTTAAACTACAAGATTCTAGTGTAAAACAATAAAAAAAAAAAATCAGGACAGTTTTCTCTAAATTTTTATTGGATGAACCACATTCAATTGTGTTGTAAAGTACCATGTTAAAGCTTAATTGTATTTTAGTTCGGTTGTGATGTCACTCAGCACCTGTAAACAAATTATCATCATATTGCCTTTTTGGGACACATCTGGCTGTGTACATTCTTCTTCCTTCTAAGTATCACGTATAAGTAGCATAAAAGCAGCCCATCCTATTAACATTCACACAAATATATCTACTGCAGTATTAACAGTATAGCAAACCCCTTATCAAGTGGTATGTCTAGTGTCACACTGTCATCAGCCCTAGTGTGTGTTTATTTGATTAGGCATGTTGATATTAGTGTGCTATGAGTGTGTGTGTTTAAGTATGTGTGTTTAGTGGGACTGGCCTGTTGCTATGGATGGATGGAGGTATTCATTTTCTCTGCAGTAATTTGGCCGCTTATTTTGTGTGTGTATGTGTGTGTGTGAGTTTGACTGTCTGGCAAGCTGGCCAGTTTCACGCATCACTTCCCTGGCTGCTCGCTCGAGCGCTGCTCGCGCATGTGAACCAGCTACGCGTCTCACAAACCAGCATTTCTACACCTCCCCGTGTCCCATGGACCCTCTGTCTCCTTCACCTAATCTCTCTCCTCCTGTCCTCTGTGCTGTTGCGGGTGATGTAATCTGGGTGGTGCGATTGCTCATTGTCATATATTAAACTCTCATTGTGTTCCAGATATATCGAGTCTCTCGAGACCGTGATACTCAGTAGCACAGCGGTCCCTTGGTGCCAAGAGGAACGAAGCCCCCTGGCCAACACTCATTAAGCTTTTTGTGTGGCTATTCAGGTAGCTAGCGCTGTCACACCTGTGTAAAGGAAAGCCTCTTGGCGCCCGTGACGCCATCTGACAGCTTGGCTGTCAGTGCACATCGACTTAAAGATTACTTTCCACAATAAAAGTGAGAACTTCGGTTAGAGCCAGCTGTCAGCGACACATCTCCCCACCCAGACGAAACGCCAAGTTCACCTGAACCTAAACTCGAGAAGACACACCTAAACGCAAGCGCAGGTGAAAATGACACTCAGCTGAAGCCGTTCCCACCCTGTCTACGGCTGGTGGCGTGAGATGCAGGAGCGGGTTAGTCGCTAGTGCTTGTTTGCCCTCCACTTCCCGAGATCGACATTCTTTGATACGGGCAAGATTCGGGTTTGACTGTCAGGAAGATTGAGTTGCTCTCCGCCTTGTGAGAAAGGTCACGCGGACGAGAAATGATGTGTGAATGAAGAGAGAGTCCAGGAAATAGATTTTAGCCTATTTGTTGTGAAAGAGATTGGCATGAGAGACAGTTTGTGCCTCAGAGTCTTGCGCCCCTGTGTATACAGGTGTTTGAGGCACACGGACATTTGCACGCCCCGTGTATGTATTCGGGAGACAGATGCCTGAGAAAGGAGATCTGTGTAAAATTGTGTATTGAGCTATTATCTGAGCAGACGCTAATGATGGGGAGAGGGGCGACGGCAATGTGACCTTGCCTTGGGGACAATAACAGCATGAAATCGAGCCCCATGCATCTCTCTGTGTGTGTGTGTGTTTGGCTCTGAGGAATGGCAGTCAGTTAAATGGGCAAAGAGGCTTGGAGACGAGAGGGCAGTGTAGCATTTTCATCCATCATTCTTGATCACCCAGTGACGCCACCTCTCAACACGGAGCGCATCTGTCATTCTGCCCGCACACGCGTACACACTCACTCAGATGCATTTGCTGGTGATTCTCTTATGTGGAGCTGCATTATGTACCAGTAATAAGGATGGCCTGCATATTTGTGTGTGTAGATAGATAGATAGATAGATAGATAGATAGATAGATAGATAGATAGATAGATAGATAGATAGATAGATAGATAGATAGATAGATGTATACAAAATTCTTACTGTTGTGCATGTATGGGTAATTTCCATCACATGTGTTTATTTGGCATGTGGATTGCACAAACGTAACGTGGGGCCGCTCTTGGCCTTGTGCCATCTGAAGCAGTGTGCTATTAGCATTCCTCGTGCTGACTCCAGATTGGTATTGATCTGCCATCCGCTCTATTCATTGCCAATTCTCTCAGCAGCGCACGCCAATACACCTGCCCCTGCAAACATCCACACATGTACTGGCACAGTGTATTAACAGGTGTGTCCGTAGATTCATTCACATGCAAAGCCCCCATTCGTATGCCTCCGTCACATTCAATAAACACCATCTCGCTATAGGAACTCGCTGCATACGAGAGCTTTGTTTTCAGAGTGCTGTTCCCCGTGGATCTCAAATACGCTCTCTCGCCACCTTTCTCTCTTAAACCTGGCAGGTGTGGGCACAGATGGCACACAGGCTTATCGAATATCAACACACAAAAAAAGAAGTGAAATCCTTTAAGTGCTGCAGTGGGGGAGGGGGACAGTTTCTTTTCCGCGCTTCGTCCTCCTGGGAGCTGGTGTGTGGGGCTTGTCTCGATCCTGAATTTAGAGTTTTTCAATGGCAGGGCTTTGAATTTGAAACAGATCAATGGTTAGAAGCAGAGGCCTGAGTTTAGTGACTTTCTGTGGAAGAATGTCCACATCCCTCCTCTCTTCCTCTGCTATTGTGACGACCCAACACCCTGCTGTCCACATTACGGCCCGTGCACACAATGTACTCCACGTCTAAGTTCTTCCACGTCCATGCTGTCACTGTGTGTGTTGTTACAGTGGTCTCTCTACGAGCAGTCCCGCTGGTAAGTGCTGTCAAAGCCAGAGGAAGTGCAGTACAGCTTGCTGAGAAATGGATTTGGGCAGAGCTGCTTCTCGCCGGCTCCATGCAGGAGAGTGGCTCTCTGGCTTTGATTTAGAACGGTTGTGATGGCTGATCTCAGAACTTTGTGTGTGTACGGTTGCTTGACACAATACACTAGCATCTGCTTTTGAACCAGAGCTGTGGAATAGCAAATTCTGAAACTAATGAGAAATAAAAACACTGACTATTTATTATTTTCCTATTTTCCGGCTAATGTTGAATGCCAACCTGTAACCAATTAGCTTTTAAGGAATTGTTTTAGGCCACTCATTGTTATTCCCAGCTAATTAAGTATATGTGATGCGATCTGGGAAAACCCACCACATGGTGAAATTTCACCTATTACAGGTTAAGATATCATATGGAAGCTGGTATCAAGCCCTTTCCAAATCTGTTTTTATTTTTATCATAGCTTGTTGGTAGCAAAAGTTATGTTTATCTGAAGTCGGCTGATCGCTATAATTTTCTGGAACGGAATTTTTAGAAAAACAGGTTTAATTAACTGTCACCGTCGAGACGCTTCTTGTCCTTCTCGCGATTGTTATAAAACTGCGTGACGTTATAGTTTAAACAGGATTGGCGCGAAATGCGCACTATACACATTCACTGTACATGTATGTGGTTTATTTTAAACGTAAACTATCGGACAGATGTATGGGATATACGGTGATTGTTTGTTTTTATTCACCTCTGCCGGGCGTTAGAGAAAATGGTCAAAGAGAATGCTTTAGAGAAAGAGAGTATTTTCAGCTTGACACTATAAATCGCTGTTTTTCTGCACTAAACAAGGGAATTTTGCCAAGATATTTTCAGAGATAAGAGAAAAGATGTTATAGAATAATAATTTAATGGAAAAAAAAATTTGACAAAAAAACTGACATTCAAACTATTTTGGAATTTACTGAAAATGGCCCAGCGCGACATCCGACGGGTTTTCCCAGATCGCATCACATAGTATTGGTTACACTTTATTTTGATGGTCAGCTTTAGACATTCTACTGACTATACGTGACTTGTCAACTAAGTATTAGTAGACTGCGGTAGACTGTTAGGTTAGAGTTAGGTGTTAAGGTTCAGGTAAGAATGTCTAAAGTGGACCATCGAAATAAAGTGTTACCCATGTATTGTATGCTTTGGATTGGCTAATGAAACTAACTGCATGCCTTTTCTCAATAAATGAGTAAATGTAAGCTTGTATGTAATTTTTTTAAGTTATGTTTTTGGCCTTTTTGTGCCTTTATTGGATAGGACAGTAGAGATTTTGACAGGAAAGCATGGGGTAGAGAGGGGAATAGGATTGGCAAAGGACCTCGAGCTGGGAATCAAACTCGGGTCGAAATTGAGCTATACTTTGAAATCTGCAATTCTACAATTGGCTTTACAGATAAAGCTACAATTGGCTTTACTTTGAGCCAGAGCAATATTAATAATAATAACAGCCCCTTAAATGTATTAATCAGCATTATGCATTATAGTTGACAATATATATCAAGCCGAAGCTACATGACCATATATTTAAAAGTGGGTGCTGATTGTGTTTCAGGAGGGCAGTAGTGCTTCATAAGCAACAGCAAACTCATTTTCAGGACTTCACTGATTAGAGAAACACTCTTTTTATGATCCAATTAATACAGTCCCATCCTACTTTTTTTTTTTTTTTTTCACAGACATCACAGTGCATCACATTACTTAAGGTTGTAAGTGCTCTTTCATGTTGACTTTAGACAGAAATCTTGAGAGCTGAGTGTTTTCCATTCAGAGAGATCAGAGTTATTGTTATGGAATGCTAATGAGCAAAGCCGTCAGCAGTTGTGCTCTATATTACACAGGAAATCAAACTATCAGACAGAATCCATTTGATCTGAGTGTCTGGAATTGTACAGATCATGCATGTCCCTGTAATACCATGAATTTGGTTCATGACCTGCATTTCTGTTACTTGATTGGCCATTTACATGCAGTGTTGTTTGTGTGGTAGTGTTTTATGTGTGTGTGTGTACGTGGACTTGCCGACCGTCTGCTTCGCTCAGGATAGACGTGTGTTATCAGTGTGGTGCAAGTATATCACTATCATTTGCATATCCTTCTCCTCTCTCTCTCTTTCTCTCTCTCTCGGTGAGGATGTGGGCAGGAGGATTAAGAGTGTAATGCTGTCTAATCCTGCAGGTAGACTCCATGACTTCTCCTGATCACCTTTCCTCCAGCATGGAGCACAAACGAGGGGTCGGAGAGGAATGGCCCACTTTTGCTTTAAAGGGGTGGTTGATTATGATTTCACTCTTCTAACTTTAGTTAGTGTGTAATGTTGCTGTTTGAGCATAAACAACATATGCAAAGTTACAATGCTCAGTTCAAAGCAAAGGGAGATATTTGCTTTTAAAGAAATCGCTTTTTAAGGACTACAACAAACGGCTGTTAGGGACTACATGACATTCCTCCCATCTTAGTGACGTCATCCAACCCTAGAATTTACATAAACCCCGCCCCCTGAAAACGATTTATAGATTATCAAGACAGAGTATGCTAATCAATGACTAGAAGATAACTACACATCAGCTACATAAATTCATCAACTAACCATTCAGAAATGTCCTGTTGCATTCTACATGTTGTCACTTCTTGAGTCTCTCCATCATTGACTCCATTGAAATCACCTGACTCCGGTTTGAACATAAAAGGCTAAAGGTTTAGGTTTAGGTTTTTGAAATTTTCAGTGCACATCTGTGTGAGGTTAAAGGACACAAGCTGTTGAAGCTCCGCCCTCTGTGCCGGGAGCAGCAGCTCATTTGCATTTAAAGGAACAGACGCAAAATTTCTAGACTTCAAAATTCTAATTTATACAGTAGCACAAGATAGCAAGGCGTTTAAATTATAAATTTGAATTTTGAAGTGTAAGTGTAAATAAAAAAATGTTGTATGTGATCTATAAATATAAAAATAAATAAATGGATAAATGAAAATCTAAGATAAAATATAAATATTATAATTTATTTGCATTTTAAATGCACATTAAATATTGACATTTATTTTTTATGAATAATAATTGTATATACTCAAGATAATGGCCGAGGTAGAGGCTGCACTTTAATATGTTCCAAAATTAATTGGAACATATTAATTCCAAAATGAATTGCACTCATGCGATCCTACATACACACACACACACACACACACACACACAGAGAGAGAAAATGGAAACACACTCAGATGCATTCGTAGCATAAAGTAAATGAATAAAGAGGAGGAGGGGTGGTAAATGTGTGGGTGAGTGTGGTACGGAGGCTCGGGGCATTAGCGCTCTGGGTTGACTGTGGCCATCGATCGCAGGCTGGTCTGCTGATGGGGATGAATCATTCTCCCTCTGTCTCATTAAACACAGCCTGGCCTGCCCTCCACATCATTACTCTTCTCCCATCCTCTCCTTCACATTTTCCGTCTCTTACTCTCTCTCTCTCTCTCTTTCCTCACACATACTCCAAGATAAGGCCTTTCCGTGAGTACACTGTTTACATGAGGATGGACCTTTGACCCAGGGTGATGTTGCTGTTTTTAGCTTCTCTAACAGCTCAGCCTCAGCCTGACGTGGCCTGATAAAGGTATAAATTCGTATTTTCTTTTATATCTTTAAGTCAAAAGGTTAGTGAAGTGCTAGAGCGGTTAGTAAAGCTCAATAAAGTGGACAATGATTGTTGTCTCTCACGCACAAAGACACTGATACAAACACACACACACACACACACACACACTTTTTTATATTTCTCTTGAGCATCTGCGAAGCAGTTTGTTCCATCATTTGAAATGGGCTGTGAGATGTCCTGCTCTGTAATTTCCCTTCCCCTCAGATTTCTAAACCCTTGAAGATTCAACACCGCACTCATGTAATCAAGGAGTCATTAGGAGAGAAATTGACCCTCACTTTATTTTCATTCCCACCATTTTACACTTGGTGGCCTCCTTTCAGTCCTGTCTCTGTCATCTCCTGTCTCAAGTTTTCTGGGCATGCTGTTAAAGGAGTAGTTTACCCAAAAAATACATTTCTGTCACTATTTCTTACAATTTTTTTTGTAGCTATTTCTGGCTCTCAAATCTCAGAGAGAAGTCGTATGTCTGCAACCAACGCTGCATTAATTTGATCAAAAATACAGTAAAAACAGTAATATTCTGAAATATGATTACAATTTAAAATAACTGGGGGTGTTTTGTACAATTAATGTTTTCTCTTGTGATATATTTTAAAATGTAATTTATTCATGTGATGGCAAAGTTTGATGGTCTTTGATGAACAGTATTTATTTGAAACTTATACTGTCACTTTTCTTATCAATTTAATGCATTCTTGCTGAATAAAGGTATATTTATTTATTTATTTATTTACTGTTATGAACAATAAGTTGCATAGTTCACTTCAAAGACTTGGAATTTGGCACGCATGTAATTTGGGAACACTTTTTTGGTGTTTATGGGAATTTTTTTAGAGCCCCAGTATCCATTCACTTTTATTTGATGTCAAAGAGCACTCTGATGCACCTCAGGGTTGGTTTGACATGATGCTGCACTTTTCCTTGTGATCAAAGTCCTGTTATGTGATCGCTCCAGATTTTACTTTCACCTAAATATCTTCTGAAAACCTAAAGAGAAAATTATATAAGTATGACCTCAATAGCATAGCGGACTGAGGAAGAGATGCAGAAACCAGGCAACGGGACACATCTAAGTTGTCAGAGAATAAGCAGTAAAAGTGTTCCTATAGTACAAAGCACGATCCATTAACCGTATCACAGCACTAAAGCTGAATTCCCTCGTCTTTCTTCCTTTGAACACATTCAGTTTCCCAGAAGGCTATTAAAACATTCAACCTGCACAATTAATGTTTGACAAACCAATAGCCTGTATCGTCCTTGCCATCAGAATCCACTGGCATGTTTAATTCTCTGAAGAACGGCATGTTAGAGAAAGTATGGTTGAAATTACAGACCTCCTGGTGTTTTCTGAGAAATGAGGGTCTTATGGACTGCTATGTTTCCATGCCAACTAACTACGATTCTGATTCTTGTGATTGTTACCAGGCCCTAATAGGTCATGTACCATGTTATTAGAGTGTATATGTGTGAGGGGGGTGGATGAACTGTGGTGAGTTGAGAAAAGATGAAGCGTCATGAAGGTCTGTATCTATTTTTAGAGCCGTATCTTATACCGTCCCTAGGGGGTGGCTGATAGAATCAATGTTATCGTTGATTAGATCTGAGTGAAGAAACAGTTTATCTGAAACACACATTGCTTGTTCATGGCCCTTATTCAGGTTTTGACCTGTCATGTCAGCAGGGAGCATCAGGAACCAAATATATGTGTTTTTTTTGTGTGTTTTTTTATGGTGGATATGGTTGGTGCATGAGTGTTTGGCCATGATGAAGAGCTCCTAATGGCTGACGGATATATTGATGAGCTGTGCAGCGTGTAAACTAGTGTAATTGGCAGGCTATCGCTGCATAATAGTGCTGTTTCTCCTCTCTCCCTTACAGAGAGAATGCTAATGCCCCAAGCGTCTCTACCGCACACACCTGCTCACTCTCCTGTCTTATTTCTCAGCTTGTGAAGGCAGCAGCGGAATATGTAATTGTGTGTTTCAGACCGCTTGCAAACCTTTTGCCTGGAGCATAGTTTTCAGGGCTCATAGATATATGCCAAAAGACCCTCAAACAACAGCATATCTCAGCATGTAAGCTCCATTTTACCTCTTCGCGGACTTATGCCGTGCAAGGCTGTGATAACGCATTAGAGCCAAATCATGTTTCTACGGTACAACAGACGTCTCTCGCTGTACCGAACTCTCTACAGTCATTAGGAAGTCCGTTTGAAGACGATGCTCAATGGCCCCATGGGAATAAACTGCTCTCTCTGATATTAAACCTATAGAAAGCGTTTTTTGATCTTCAAAAGGTGCACCCGGGTTTTTATCAGATGCCGTCAACGATTTTATTTCTTTCAAATGTGGCAGAAATCCTACAAATCAGTGTCCTACAATCTTTGTGCAAATGTTGTAATTAGTCCTCTTTTTTTTTTTCGTTCATTTGAGCAGTATGATAGAAAGAGATTTTGTCTGGTTAATTACAGTGCCCAAAACGCTTTCTATCTGGTTGATGAGAAGAGGATGGGGTGTGGAGAGTGTGTCATTAAACCTTAGGGAAGGGTGTTCAACTTCGGTACGAGCTACTCTGTGTGAATGTCTGGATGGAGATTCCTTCAGAGAGAGGTTGATGTCCTATTTCCAAAGAGCATGTCAAGGGGAACTTTTTCTTTTCTTTTTTCAAAAGAACAGAGTTGGGAGGGGGAAAGGAATCAGTTGAGTTCACTCTGTCTTTTCCCCATCAAGACTGAACTATATAGAACATGAATGGTACTTAACCACATAAAAGTTATTACCACGATGTAATCTTAAGTGGATGCTAAGGTGTCCTGAGTTGGTTTTTAGTGTTGCTGTGGAGTTGCTTGTTTTTTTTTGTTTTTCAAAAAAAAATTTTTTTTATTATTAATTACTCACCCTCTTGTCGTTCCAAACCCCTAAGACTTTTGTTAATCTTTGAAATGCAAATGAAGATATTTCCAATGAAATTTGAGAGATTTATGTCCCTCCATTGACAGTCCATGCAAATTCCACTTTGACGCTTCAAAAAGTCTATAAAGAGATATGAAGGAATATGAATCGAACAGCTTAGTCCAAATTTTCTGAAGAGAATTGATTGCTTTATATGATTAACAGATTTAATTTAGGGTTTTATTCACATATAAACATTGATCAGCGAACATAAACAGAAGCTCGACCGAACCTTCTTGACACGTGAGAACAAACCTCATTTGTTCTTGCTGAAACTCGAAACATGCTGTATGCGTAACACAAGAATGAACCTTATTGGTTCTTGCGGAAGCTCAAACGTGCTGCGTAACATGAGGAGGAACCTCATTTTTTCTTTCTCGTCAGGCGAACATGCTTCTGTTTACCACAACTGATATGTAAGTTGATGAATGTTTATATGTGAATAAAAGCCTAAATTAAATCTGTTCATATAAAGCGATCGTGTCAGTTCAGAAAATTTGGACTTAAGCTCTCAATTCACATGGATTAGATTTACAATCTCTTTATGAACACTTTGAAGCGTCAAAGTGGTAGTTGCAAAGTTCTCAAGGTGCTCTCTTTGCTCTTGAAACTATTACACGGCGGTGAAGGCGAGATCAATGTGAAAGCAGGTGTAATTTGAATTCTCTGTGCAGACGGAGAGACAGGAAATGAATGTGACGGGATCACAAGACACCGCTGCTTTGTTACGGATCTCAATTAGAGCCGATTGCAATGGGAGAACTTCAAGTATTGATCTCGAATTCGCACAACAAAGCTCTCTAAAAGAGTCAGGCCAGTAACAGGAAAGTAATTTGGATCTGGCTATTTGAAACCTAAATTCTATTTCCTCTATTTCTCAAACAATGAAACAATCAAGACATTTAAAAAAAAAAAAAAAAAAAACCTTTCAACAAAAATTCCAATGCTCTTTTAGCTCTTCTAAAACAGAACAGCAAATAAATGTTGACATCAATAAGTGCATAAATATGTAAAGTCCAAAGCAGCGGTATCAAAGGCTTGTTGTTGTTGTTGTTTGCAGTTTTTCAGCACTTGACGAGAGCCTCATTTGAAAGTGTTTGCCTTCTCTCCATCTGGGTCAGCTGAAAGCAGGAGTAAGCCAGACAAACAGGACATCACAGGCAGGGTGAAAATAGATTATTGATCTGAGGCCAAGACTAGACCATTCTGACAGCAACTCTCCTGTTTGTTTTACCACAGCCACTTCTGCTTATCTACTTGCTCCACAGGAAGCTCAACCCACCCTTAATATAAGACGTTGGAGAGCGGTTGGTTGTGTACCAGCCCATCTAAATCTGATACCTAAAGATACCTAAAGTTTTTTCTACCTCCAGTGAAAACTTTTCTACTTCTAGTGAAAGGAACAACAGGTATGTTTTAAAGCTGAGAAGATGTTTTGGAAAGTCGCATCATTATTCTTTGTCGAGGGAGGACTGCAAGCTTACACATCAGCTCGTCCACTGTTGTGGAATATAGGTGGTAATTAGAACGACGGACTGGAGGAGAGAGATCTGTAGGCTCGTGGATAATCAGTACGGCTGATGTGGGGATGGATAAATCCTGCTGCAAGTCTTCACCAACTCTAGCGCTAATGAGAACGCCAAGGAGACTGGTAGATCAAGGCCGACTTTCTTCCCGTCGCCTTTAGACTAGTTAGTGGTGGAGAAGGAAATCCTGGAGATGAAATTCTCATGGTGTTTAAGAGCTGGCACGCTCACTGAATACATGTCGGAAACAAGCGATAGGAGAAGAAACCATCACGTATGCTGTGCCTTGACAGCATAATGGTGCTGAAGAGATGTTTAGTTCTAGCACATTCAGGGAGTGTGAGAGCTGTGCGTGTGTCAGGGAGTGGAATTGACAGCGGACACTTCGACATGCTTTTTACGCTCTGCTGTCTGGCGAATTGAGCCGCCGAGTTGCTGAAAACCTAAATCACAGCGAATGCTCATTCCTGAATTTGTATTGCACATGAAATTTTGATGCTATTTATTTACCACATAGCTTGTTCTTGGCTGATGTTGTATTAAAAATTTAATAAGGGGCTTTTAAAATCCATGTATTTTATGATTTGCCTGTCATGCAGTCTTAATGCATGCAGAGTAATACTAGATTTTATTTCCTCATGACCCAGCTTTAAAGAGGGGTTATCAGGACTTAAACACAGTTTTCACTTGTACATTTTAATAACAACATTTATCACTCTCAGAGCAGCATGCTATCACTTTTTTAATTAATGCTGGAAGAAAGAATAATCAAATACTACATTGCTCGTACCGGTGTTAATCATTGGATTAATTAAACAAAACTTATCTCAAAGTTAAACAGCTTGGAAGAAAGAGATTTTATTGGCAGAGAGCAGCCTGGCTTCTCTTATGATGTCAGTGCTGTGCTTATAGCTGCTAGCTCTGTTTAAACACCTAGTGTTGCTTTTTTTAACGAAAAGTATACTTTTATTTAGCAAGTACACATTACATTGACCATAAACCACATAATAATAAACCAAAACTGGGATTTCGCAGCGATGTCAACCATTTTCTTAGTGTGAAGAACATTTAAATAACTAAATAACACTTTTTACACTAAATAACCTATTAAGTAATGGAAAGGTTCCATGGATGTTAAAGGTCCTTCATTGAACCATAGATGCCAATAAAGAACATTTATTTATAAGAGCGTAGGTAGCTCAATAGGCTTTAGAACTGAGTGGTGATATTGCAGGAAGAGGCATTTCTCCACTCCTCTTCCACTCTTTCCCCCTGTCCTTTTGCTAAACCAAAAGAAATATATTACATCCTTCACTTTTTGCACTCCTTCCATTAATTCTTCTCTCCTGGTGAGCTTTTTCTGTCCACTTTTAGAGCTTTTAGTGGTACTCCTGAGAGCTTCAACACTGGTCCTGCTTTCAAGTTTTGGTTCTTTCTGCAGGAACAGACACACACAACTGCAACCTCCATGCACCACTCTCTGCCTCTGCCCACGGCTCCTCCAGAGGTCACACGCAGTAGACTCTCTCAAAGTCATGCAAGAGATCTGCAGTGGTTCAAGTGCCATATCTGATTACCAACTGCTGTTTCCGTCATTTGAAAACATAAGGGCTGGAGCCGCGGGCACTGATTTCTGCTTTTATTCAAAGTGCATGGGACGTTTACACCAGGAGGAAGCTTTGATATCCCAGCTCTGAATGTTCTGCCCGAGTCGTGAATAATTGATGAATGAGTTCCTGCACAGCGTACTCTAAGAGTCTTTCAGAATCTGATGCTTTTTCATCCTGCTACTTTGCTGAATGTGATTAGAGTTCTGTGTACAACTTCTCAGTTAGAGATGGTGGATGGATGGAGAGGGATGAAATGAGGGCCTTGGACACTCAAGCACTCATTGATTTGCCTCGTCTTGGGAATGAATGCTTGGGATCGTGGTTCAAAATGAATTCTCATCGAATGCCAAATTAAGTAAAAAGTGACTTTGGCATATAAATTAAACACCAGTTTGCTGGAAACTTTATTAGGAACAGTCACAAAATGTTTGATGTAGAAGTCACAAACTGCGCAAAAATTTGAGGTCGGTAGGATTTTGTAATGTTTTTGAAAGTAGTCTCTCATGCTCACCAAGGCTATATTAATTTGATCCAAAAAATACAGTAAAATATGTAAAAAATGTAATATATTGCTTGATGGCAAAGCTGAATTTTGTGCTGCATAATATTTTTTGTGGAAACCATGATACATTTTTTTTCAGGATTCTTTGATGAATATGAAGGTCAACAGAACAGCATTTATTTGAAATAGAGATATTTTTTAACATTATAAATTTCTTTACATCACTTTTGATCAATTTAATGCATCCTTGCTGAATAAAAGTATTCATTTCTTCAAAGAAATAAATCTTACTGAGCCTAAACTTTTATTTAATAGTGCAAACTAATATATTCAAGCATGTTACTTGCTCGCTGTGTAGGACGTTTTCAGTGTGTAAACATCCAAATAAATTCATGGCTATATATATATATATATATGTGTGTGTGTGTGTGTGTGTGTGTGTGTTTGTGTGTGTATAGTTAAATATATGTGTGTCTGAGTGGAATAGAACATTTCAGTGGGAAATAATTCAGGATACAATCATATCCATTGGGGTTGGATTGAATTGTTATTGATGGACCATGATGCTATTGGTTAATATTTTTTTCCCTGCCCTCACAGCCTTGGTTACATCAGCAGAAAAGTCATTTCAGAGGCAGAGAGAGTTATTACCTTTTGATGAAAGATTATAAAAACAAACATTTGTTTGTTTTTCTTGTAGAACAACATGCATGAGTGTAATAAGCCCAGGGACATTTATTAAGCCAGGGTCAGTCTTGATTTCACATCGTCTTGAATCGTTCAAGTATTGATTTATCCGAGCTGATTTGCCGCTGAGTGACTCATTGAGCTGTGGGAAGGAGAGAAGACCTCGTTGGTTCTTTCTTTTACTCAACACACCTGCCTAACCCAGTTCTGCACTTCTCTGCTGAGATGCTGCTTTATTCGTACGTATCAGCACAATGCTAACCAAGATGAGAAACACCTTGGTAGCATCACTGGGGCTAAATGTGTTATTATGTCAGATTTACAAATTCCGTTCTCTGGGGTATACAATGACCTACATAATTACAAACCATAGAAATAACAGAAATGGCCCAGTTCTTTCACTTTACCTCCCCTATTTTTCCTCTTCCCTTTGTGTGTTTTTCCACTGCCTCAACAGCGTTCCACTAAATAATGAGTCTGTCGTCCCTGAGAGTGCTGTGGCTCTGGAGGGGCGCTGCTAGATTGATCTAACACTTCAAATAATAGAATAAACATCTTATACACAGGTGGATCCGTCTAGCAGCTCTCTCAGTAGGGTATGGTCATATCTCATGTCCTCATGGTAATCTGAGGACTTTATTTGAGGAGGAGGGTGTGCAGTGTCATTTTCTGCTGTCTCTCTCCATCTAGATCTGTGGCTTGGTCTTTCAATACATTCTCAATGTGTTGTCACTTGAGAAATGTTGGATGGTTCATCAATATACTGATGTGAATGAGCTTTTGAGACAATAGGTCTCATTGAGTTTTTATTTGTTTACATTTACTTGAGATTTTTTTTTTTTTTCAGCTGTTTTAGTTGCATTAAGAATTACATTCAGACACATTTCAGAGTGTAACGTGTAATACATTTTTTATAAATCAAAGATGTATTGGGAATATGTGTATAATGGCTTAATGAGGTTTTTGAGTAGTAAATCCCATGTGCTTCCCTTGAATTTAAAGTCCACATTGAATGTGATTCAAACTATTTTCAGCTCTAAATGCCCTTATGAAACATTTACCTCTACCATTGCAGATGAAGACGATTTCCATCGAAGAAGAATCTTGTCCTCAAGTGTCAGTCATCATGTGAATATCTCATGTTAGGCATCTCTGTTGAACGAGATGGAGAAAGAAGACTGTTACCGTCCCTCGTTTTAAAGATCAGGCTCCATGGGCCAATGAGTCAAATCGATCACTCAAGGTTTTTGGCCGGACCAGTGGCTTAGCAAGAAATTGACCTTTATTTTTCAGCCAGACAGGAAGAATAACGGCTGGCCTCGTAACAGGCTGAGCCCAGCAACTCTGCGGCTGTAAAAAGTAGATATGGGCAAGAGTAGACATCTGAAACATGCAATGTGCAAGCTCACATCGCTCCTTATCTGTGCAGATAGCAGAGAAAAACAAGCTCTTCTACAAACCTGCACTTAAATATATAAGCCTGAAGTTTAAACCACATATATCAGTCTCTTGAATATCACTAGAATCTCTATTTCTGCATTTCTCTCTGTTCCAAGTTCATTTGTCTTTATTATTACAGCAAAAAATGATATGCTTTCATGAACATATCAGTAGCAGACTATTGTTATAATAAAGAGCAGTTTGAGATGAATTATTAGAGAATGAAAACAAAATAAAATGATTCAAAACGTGATTATTAGAAAGAGAGTATATCTGCGTTGTCGGCAGTGGCTGGCGGTGGGGTCGCTAGTGGCCGTTTTCATCACCGGTTTATGAATGACATTCACGGATGTTATTTCATGTTGTAGACACAGAATCAGTTTTCTTGTTTCGAAAAACAAACATTTATGGAGGGAAACACTAAATATATATTGAATCAGTATATCACTTGGAGTCCGCACTGCGAGTACCCCCGTATGTACACAGAGACATATCAAAAATTAAAGGAAATTTGCTGACCGCTAAAATAACTTTTCCTCCATTGCACCACAGACACGTCAATACAGGATGTATTTGATGGATCATGTGCGCTCACTACTATTGGTTCCCCGAAAGTCGCTCTTCATTTGCATAAAGTTAAACATATCTCAACTTTATCACGTCGCTGAAGACGCCTACATCCTGTCGGCGACGGTCACTGTTGCTCATGTTGCCAGAAATCGCCAGCTCTCCATTGAAATGAATGGGATCATGCCGCTTTGTCACTGCATTTCACTGGCAGTGTGAACGCCGCTTGACTCAAAGAAAAGGTGAAGATTTCCCTGCTGGGGGATAAAAAGTTTAAACCAGGCTATGGTAGGACTAAAGGTTTTAGGCTCTCCCCCCACCACTTTTCTTTTTTCTTTTTCTTTTCCTTTCCCTTTATTGTTTCTTTTCTTTCTTTTTTCCTTGCCTTTTTTCAGCTGAGTTTCTATTTTTCTTGCACTTGTATTCCTCTAACAGAATAAAAGTTGAATAATTTTCCACCCTTTGGGGATCAGACAGATTGGCGGTTTTGCATACTGTGAAATTGAAGGTGTATCGGTGAAATGTTATTGATTAGCTTTTATGAATGTCTTCATATTTTATGCAGTCAGTCAGGCAGGCAATGCAGTTTCATCTCAGTTTTATTTGTCTAAATGTGTTTTTCTTGTGGCCGCCATTACTTTTGGGCTTATTTTTTGAGTAATTTGTATTTGGTTTCCGGCTTTTTATCAGTCACAGTGGATTTGTATCCTGCTATAGTATGCTGGGTTTTTAACACCAGATAGCATGCAACACATTTACTCTATTGCACAGTTTTTGAAATCACTTTTGTGTTGTGATCAGGTTTAATCTACCTCTACACATTTTACCACATTACCATTTCATTTCATGTCATTTCATTATAGCTAGTGTCACTTGGTTTGCTTTTTTCCCATTCGTATTTTGAAAGAGAATATAGAGGTGAATTAATGTTCCAGTAATAAGGATTTTTTTAAAGCAACTAATTGTATTAGTGTCATAATTTGAATCAATTAAACTTAAATGACAGGGCTCATGTAGGTCCTTCATGGTGGGCTGGTCTCTCTCTCAGTTTCTTTTTTTATCTCTCTCCCTCTTTCTGTCTTGAGAGAAACTGATGAAGATTGATGGCAGGCAATGGACATGGCACATATTGATTCATCTGGTCCATCTCATTGGAAAGAGAAATTTTCTCTGTCTGGAAGAAGCACACATACACAACAAAATAGGGCAAGTCTTCATTGTTTTGTTATCTGCTTATCTGTAGGATGTGAG
Source organism: Squalius cephalus (assembly GCF_949319135.1). Lineage (NCBI taxonomy): Eukaryota > Metazoa > Chordata > Actinopteri > Cypriniformes > Leuciscidae > Squalius > Squalius cephalus. Next base: position 18,664,857 of record NC_137135.1, read on the forward strand.
AGCAGGTGAAGATTCATTGAAAACCAGCAGAACAAAGCAAATAAAGCACTGAAAGTATTTCAACGACTGAGACAGTTTTACCTCTCAAGTGTTTGTATTTCTGTTTGTGTTTGAGTCCCAGAGCGCTGTGAGGAAAAAGCATGTCTGTGTTGACTAGAATCGAACTTTGAACACATTCCATTATTTAGCAGCATTTGAACATGGTGACCTTGAGACGGAGCCCATCCAATGGGAATGATCGTGTGAGCTTCACAGTGCTGCGTCTCCATCGAATGACACAAGCCACATCAAACATTCCCCTCAGGCCAGAGTCTGAAGCGCTCTGTCAGTTAAAGCCTTAATTTACATGACCTTGCTTAGATTGAAGGTCACTAATGCCTACGCATCTCCTGTGCTCATTCTCAGATTTCTTCCTCTCTGATATGTGCAGTGAATGCAAATGTCCCACGTGTGGCTCAGTAATCTTTATTAATCAAAATAAGCCAGGTGAGGTGCGTTTCTCTTGTGCTTGATTAGTTCTTCTTCAAAAGTACTTATTGTATCAACCCAGTACCTTGTTAACCAAATTTTACTGATGAAAAATACCTACATGCTAATCAGACTGGAACTGGTGATTTCTGTCAGTGTAGGCATTTTTTTTGTATGCAACATTTATTATACATTGTGCTATCTTAAATTTTGACATTTAAAAACAATATTGTAATTGAAATTATCTCTTTATTACTCTTATGCTCACCAAGGCTGCATATATTTAAAATACAGTCAAAACAGTATTATTGTGAAATATTATTATAATTTAGAACTTTTAGCATCATTACTCCAGTCTGCAGTGTCCCATGATCCTTCAGAAATCATTCTAATATGCTGATTTTCTCCATTTCTTATTATTATCAATCTTGGAAAACTTTGTGCTGCTCATATTTTAGTGAGAAAAGTAATATATATATATACATATTTTATGATTCTTTGAGTATGAAGTTCAAAAGAACGTTTTATGAATGTAGTCAATGTATTCATAACATCTAATAACACAATCAATTCTAATGACACTATTTTACAGTTCATTTGTTTGTAGGTGTTTATTACATTTTAACACCATTATCTGAGCGTTTCATGCCCCTTTCTCTGTTGCATTTACTGTTTTTTCTTCTCTGGACTAGGAATGTTGATAATTATTATGTTTGCAGTTCTCATGTATGATATATTGGCACTTAAAGTAAGGTGCATGCATTTAAACCTACAGGGAGTGATGGTCCTGCTGTGTCAGTTTCTCTCTCGCTATAGTGCATTTGTATCCCTCCCTATCCTATAAACACAGAATAATTGCGTCCACTCTGATTGCTTAGGTAATGTTGAAAGTACATAAATCCTGCCACCAAAACAGTGTAATTTATCATCTGATTTGGCATGTCCTTTTTGTTTTCTTTTCTTTTTTGCTACACAGCTACTAACTCATCCCTGTCTTTGCATCCTTTGACTATTTTGTTGTTCCGCCATGTCTAGACCTCTGTTGTAAACATTTCCCAGCAACCTCCTGTCTACAGAAGCCCTGAGGCAAGGTGATTTTTTTTTCTATTTCCTAATTTATATAATTATTACAAAAAATGAGCAAAGGAATAGTACATTTTTATTTTCCTAATTTGTGTTTGCTTTTGTTGTCCCCCCTCAAATTTAAAATACCAGTTTTCAAAACCAGGATCACATGATTATAAACAGCAAAACTACTTCCTGTCTGTACATTTCGCTAGCATCCATTCAGAATGATTCTGCTTGTGCATTGTGCTTCTTAAGAGCGCAAAAATGCCATTTAGAATGCCATGACACAAACTGGTGACCTGCATTTTGAGTCGGACACTCCCAGCAGCCTGCGTCCCCTCTCTCACATACATGATCTCATTTAAACGACTTCATCTGCGCGTCTGCTGTAACTCATCCCTGCCCTTGTCTCACCCGCGAGAGAGACTGAGATTACAGCGAGATATAGAGAGAGACAGCGACTTCTCCTCTCAGGCCTGCTTGTTATCCCACTGTGGACTTTTCCGTACGGAAGCACACCATTAGCTGCAGCACATGTGGTGTGGTATGACAGGTGTCAGGGAAGCGGGCTGACATCGGCTCGGCTCGTCCGTCCATCCATCACATGGAGAAGAGGAGGAGAGAGTGATGCGATTTTCACATCCTGACTCAGGCTGAGGCACGAGTGAAATGGAGGGTGGCGGCTGTTTTCTAGCCCGTCGGCCATCAAGACTTATTAATGGCGTTTTTGGCACTAACAGATTACAGCATCAATGCAAATCACTCTAATTTGAATATTAAATGGAGGAGGGGAGTCAGCGAGCTGTGTGTTATAAAGCGCAAGAATGAAAGACAAATAGAGAGAGAGAGAGAGAGAGAGAGAGAGAGAGAGAGAGAGAGTGAGAGTTGACACTGATTCCCTTGCCAGCTCCTTTTGCTGAATACCAAGCACTCTCTCAATAATTCATTAGGCAGCCATGGAGCCATAAACGAAGCAGTTATCGCTGGCATTGGGACAAGTGCCGTCCCTTTCTCATAGACTGCATGTTATCTATCATTCAGCATTACGTTACAGTACTGTTAGACAACACTTTCCCTTCAGTGTGCGTTTTTTTAGCTTGTTTACTCTCGGCCGTTAGCGCTAAACGAACAAATATTTAGTTCACGCACAATCCAACTGTCATTTATTCATCGATTTTTCCAGTTCCCCCTCCTCTTGCACCGAGTTCTTATGGGCTAATTGCCCCACATCTGTTAGAGGTGTGCTCTCGATCATAGCCCATCAAGGGCAGCCAACATCAATCTCTTTAGACGTGAAACTAGGTTTAGACATCCCAGCCTTAATCAATCAGAGAGCTGGCCAACATAGACTGACTGTCTACAGGAATCACACACACACTCTCGCACTCACACACACAGTTTCTCCCTCGCTCAGCAGTGTTGTAAAGCTCCTGGGTATTTTACAGAGATTAAACAGTAAGTAGCCGCAGGTGCACGTTGGCTCTAAAGGGCTGTTGAGTGGCTCCCGCCGTAGCAAAGGGGCCATGGGGTCAGTCCAGCCCGGAGCCTGGAGCCTGGAGCCTGGAGCCCGGCACCTCGCGGTGTAGGATCGTAGGGTGTTGGTGGTGCGAGTGTCATCTTGGAATATTTGTTCCCTCTCAGACAGTATAGCCATGAGCAACAGTGTTTGCTATGAAAAATGCTCTTGGCTCAAAATGAGAAGCGCTTAATGAGGTGAAAGTGGAAAATCTGTGCATTTTGGAGGTGTGTTGGGTGTGTGTGCACACCATATGTGCTCTAGAAATCATCTTCCTTAAAAAAGTCATTAACCTGTCTCGCCTACAGGGAAATACAGTAGTCTCTTAATATGTGTTCTGCTGCTTCCCCAGATATCTGTTACACTGAGTCAGATGTGGGATATTCCTACTTTATATCTCTTGTTCGAGGCTCAGAGTATGATGTGTAAAGAAGTTCAATGACTGTGCAATAGAGTATTACCAGTATATATGGTATTACATTGATTTAGTTTTAGATATTGTATGTATAAAAAAATCCAAATGCAAATAATGCGTAAATAACTGGATGGATGGATGGACGGACGGACAGTCTAGACTGTTTGGGCTAGCATAGTGTTGATATTTCTCATGCTGAATGCCTTTAAAGCACAAGGGAAGACATGAGATATACAGCTTAGCTTACAGATAAAGCTTAGATGAAGCATTTCCATCTTCACCTTGCAATCCTATATACTATAGTCTGATTGTGTGAGATCTGTCAGTTGGCTTAAGGCTTTTCTTGTCAAAGTAAAGCAACCTCTAACAAAATACTTTTTTCCCTGGCTCTTTGCATTAGCCGAAATTGGCCGCTCTGTTCGGTTGTCTTTGTTAGCGAGGCACTGTCAGGAAATGGATGTGTTTGTGACAGTGTGGTGTGCAGTGTCTGTGTGAGCTTTGTAAGTTATTGTGATCCCGCTCCATGTCTGTGGTGGCTGGAAGCCAATCAGGCTTTGCTGTTTTCCGTCTCTGTTGGCGATCGATAGGTCACACATCTTATTAGACCCCGTCACTCATTGGCCTTGCTTAGCTTCTGCGCTCAGTTTTTCTTTGCTTGCTTCAATCTCCCCACAATTTAGATGAACTCTGGCCTTTCCTCCTCCCTCGACCGCCCATCACTCTATCATTGATGATACGCTCTCCCACCAACACCCCACCAGGATAAAGCACTGATCCCATTTTTCTTCTCCTGTTACTTTCTTTTGCTAAGTTCACATCATTATCATATCATCTCTTGATTCTCTTTCTTTCTGTTTTCATTCATTCTCCCTAGCTGTCTGTGTGCCTGCGGGTTTAGTTGTCACACTGATTGTAACGTGTGTGTGTGTGTGTGTGTCTGTGTCCTCTGACAAGCAATCTCAAAAAAACCATCATACTGTGTTTGAAGGAGAACAGAAAGGCCAGAAATGCTTTAGTCTGTTCTGGTTTACCATGTTTTCACAGTTTCTGTCATCTACGAGATGGAAATGTGTTTGCTCTTATGTTTTTCCTAAACCATAAACAAAAATGGATTAGAATTCAGTAGATAATAGGAAAAACTGGGTTAGATGTCGTTGTTTATGTCTTTGGTGCTTTCAGACTGAATAATTGATGCAAAGGTTCAGAAAGAGAGAGATGATCTAACAGGTGCTGGAAGATCAAACCAAATACTCCGGATTATAGGTTACAGAATAATTTATGATGAGGTTCTGCTGTATACATTAGTTATTGCATTAGTTATTGTAAAATAGCAACACATGCAAACTTGACAATAAGGTTAAATTAGTTAATGCATTAGGAACAATGAACTAAGAATGAATAATATGTATATATACACTTTTAACATGTCAAGTTTTGTAATTAACATGAATCCATGAACAATTGTATGATTATACATTACAAATTTTATATTCATTAATATACATTAATGTAATGTATAAAATAGTTGTTCACTATTAACTGATGTTAACAAACACCCACAATTATTAATATTGTTGATCATGTTTGTTCATAATGTATAAAATAACGTTAACGTATAAAGTAATGACGTCATTTTACGTACATATTTACAACATTAACAAAGATTAAGAAATGCTCTAAAAGTAGTCAACTGTTAGTGCATGTTAAATATTGGGTTAACTCATTACCTTATTGTAAAGTAATAATATATAAACGTGTGGCTTTTTTCATCCCACTCATTATGTGCTGTTGAACATGAATGTGAAACCATCAGAGACATTTAAATATTTAAATATTGTCTACACATATCAAATATTGTGATTCTCAGTAAGTGTAAACTGTAATATTTCAGACTGAGATGGAGTCACTCGGGAGCTTTCCAGAAGAAACAACATTAGCTATGTGTCATTTTATTGAGGGTCATAAACAAATAGGGAGCTTTTCCTTATTTCTGTAATCTGAAGGGAGTTTTTACCCATACAGACTTTAACTGAGTGGAAGTTATTCTCGTTCCCTTCAGCACTCCCTCTACTCTCGTCAACTTCATTTTTTCCTCCAGAATGTGGGTTTTTAGGATGTGGTGGGATTTAGCAAGGGGACTGGGAGAATTTGACGGACATTGTCGCCGTGATTGAATTTGAATTTCTCCCCAAAATACACGACAGAGACATGGGGTGCGGCAGTCCGCTGAGTCCCCCCCGTCTCCTGCGGGACACGTGTGCTGGTTTCCATGCAAGGACGATAGCAATGGTATCGCCAAACAGCATGTAATGACACAGTTGCAGAGAAGATGTTCAAACTTTTTGACCCCTTAAACATGAGCACCACAGCTAGAACACAAGTCCACAGCGCCATCTTTTCAACCTGGTCTTTTAATAATGATACATATACACAACCTCAAGCAGGTGTCGTCAAACATCGGCATCTTCGCCAGCCTAACAAGCCATGCAACCAGCCGTCGATTACCTGGATCAGCCCTGCTGTCCCATCCTCAAACTCATGTGGACTGCGAACACAATGACCTCGTCCTAATCTGCCTGATTAGAGAGAAGGAATACGGTGCCTCTCGCCATTTCTTCCCAGCATTATTGTTGTCTCTATCTCTTTTCTCTATAGCGATGTGGTGTAGATGTGGCTGGGGGTTTTAATTAAAGTGCCACCGCTGGTGAGGGCATATCACGTCTCATCTCATCAGCACTGCTGTCTTGCACCTCTCAATGTCACCCAGCTCTCACACACACCGCCGATGTGTTTGTATGTGTGCGTGAGTGCTTAAGAGTGTTCGTTAACGACAACGTTTCTGTCGAATTATGTCATGTCAATTTCATCTTGACTTATATTGTGCGCGACTTCACATGCTGGTGCTCTAAATTGGACCTGGTAATTGCATGGTTTCTTTTATTTATTTTTTTATTTTAGTATCTTGCAATAATGCAAATTATGCTCTGGGAACATTTTAAAAGTGCTTTAATTAATAAGTAATCAACAAAAAAAAAAAAAAAGTGCTTAGCAGATCAGTTGTTGATGTACATTCAAAAATGTATAACAAATTCATGAAAATGTTAAGAAAATGAATTAAATGAAAATAAAAATTTTGATTATCTATTAAACAGGTTCATTATCAATAGTTTTCTAGATTTTTTTCATAATATTATTTCACTTCACCAAACAGTTATAATTTATAGTTTTTATCTTATTTTTAGTATTATTTATACTAGTTATAGTCCGTATTGTTTTGACTTTTACCTTTTTTTCATTTTTCATTGTTTTTTTTTTTTTTTTTTTTTGTTTGTTAATATTTGTCATTTTAATTGTAATAGTTTTAACATATGTATATTTAGCTTTATTTTAGTTTTAGTAATTTAAGGTTTGCAACTTCAGTAAGTTGCGTTTTTCATGTAATATTTACTTATTTTTTTCAATTAACAAAAAAAAATTTTAATTAGTTGAAGTTTCATTTAACAATAACAACACTGTTCCAAGTATCTAGAATGGAGCCAAACATGTTCTGCATTTGATTTAGTAATTTTAGTAAACTCAAGAAAAGTTTTTTTTTTATCTTTTCTAAGTAATCTTTACGTTAAACTTCATCTTTAATATTCATAATCACATATTCACAATCATAACTGCTAAATAATAACTAAGGTTGCAAAGATAAATAATTTCTGAAACAATGTATCCATTTGTCATGGATTGGACAAACACATAGCCCCGCCCCCCGTTCACACCATTGAACAGTGTTGCTGTGTCAAATAGAATTTAAAAAAGCAATGTTTTGATAGAGCCATAGAGTTAGAGTGTTCACGCGTTTCAGAGAAATCAGCTTATGGGAAGCTTACTTTTAGTCATGTCTGCGTATCAAAATAAGATAGAAGAAAGTCTTTAAAGATTATTCACTTCAGCTTGCAGTTCAATTCGTGTGTTAACAGCTCAGTGTGATTTAAAATCCCGACCCATCTCCTCATTTCCTCGGCATACATAATCACTCATGTATGGCAAATAGATTGTATAAAGGTAGACTCATTCTCGCTCATGGCGCAGTGAGAAGGGCCGTGCTAACCCAAACAAAGCTGGAAGCGGTGGGCCTCGCTGAAGAACTAAACAGATGATGGATGGGACAAGCTGTGAAAGCAATGGGCTCTCGCGTGTCTCTGGTGGTTTGTAATTGCAGGAGAAAAAGGATGCTCAGCAGCCCATAGTATCGCCCTAATGGGATTATTCCCCAGCCATCCTCGTCAAAAGAGAAGGAGAGATAGAAAGAGAGAGAGAGGCAGTAATCCAATTCTCTTACTGTATGTCACTAAAAATCACCCGCTGGATTGCATACGCATACATACATTACGCTTGGGAGAGTGTGTTATTTGCTGGAGTTGATGCCTTTTCTGTATGCATGCATGCATTTGTTTCTGTCTGTTTGCGTGCATGTGTTCATCCTTTTGTGTTTGTTTATGTTATGTTTGCATGTCTTACATTACTTTCAAAAGTAACAGTACAGTATAATTATAAAAGCTGTGTTGGTTATTATTGCAATGACTCAATATGTTACTTTTGCATAATTATATTTATTTTTTTCTCACAGTCAGCTGACTGTCTCCTCCAGGTACATCAATGCACTATGCTTGACTTGAAGATTTATTTTATTTCGATAGTACAACACACTCTCAATGGAAATGACACTATGGTGACTATCCTGCACCACCAAAATGTCACTTAGTAACAATTTTTTAAAGGTCACGCGTACCGTTTTTAGCTGATATCATGGGACTCCGTCACTTTACCCAGGGCTAAACTTTAAAATGGTAAAATAAATGAATTCTCTCATCGTTTATTCATAAAAGTTTCATTTTTTATTTTGATTGTTGTAGGACACAAAAGGAGTTTTCTAATATCTGAGCTGCAGCTCTAGAAATGACATTTATAAAACATTTATTTGACAATAACAAGTACAACTGGATTCCAGTGAAGCTCTTGAAATTGTTTTTGTTCACTAGCAGTTTATTAAAGTTTTCTAAAACATCCTTGAGCTGAAAGAAAACTACGTACATTCTATGGTCAAATTCCATTCTGAAGTGTGTGTGTGTGTGTGTGTGTGTGTGCGTGTGTCTGTGTTCCTGATCTGCTCCCACCATATCTATATTAAAAGTGAATTGTGAGGACTTGTCATGACCATAAACAATTAAATTATGTCGTTGAAGTGCACATCACATGTTCCGTTCGCTAACGGACTTGTGGGAGGGGACGTTTGGGATTCAGTTGTTCACTTTCATTTGGAAATCCCCTACAAATCCACTTCCTGAAGGGTGTAAAAATGCCATTTTGGAATTCGCCCTAGAACTACACTGCACATCATGCAGCATCATTGTATGTTATGAATATTGTTGTGACATATTGCTCCTCACTTGTAAGTCGCTTTGGGTAAAAGTGAAAATATAATTTGGTAATAAGTAATTGGGTTATTACAGAGTACATTTTACAAGAAACTTTTGTGTTCGCATTTTTCTTTGTGCATGTATGGGTTAGGTTACTTATGTATTTTTGAACAATAGGTTTATTGTATTATTTGTACTTCATACATGATCAGTCATAATACAATAACTGCACTCAGCGGTTTGTTCTTCAATAAGAGCCCCTCTAAGGAGCATAAAGCTGCTTTATGAATTTTCATTTGAATTCATATCAGCCTCATTTTGGCCATCATGCAGCAAGTATATTAAATATATTTGAATACACGCACAGCTTGAATGCACACGGCATGAATCAGAGATTTGCTTGAGCGTATTTGTGTGTGTTAAGTATCTTAGAGCAGTCACTGGTTGAGATGGGAGTACCTCATCATTCCAGATGCCAAATCCCTTTAAGTGTGTCTGACAAAGAGCAAAATCTCTCTCTGCCTGTCTGTCCACTCTTTCTTCAGGCCTTTCTTTCTATGAATATCCGTCTCTCTCACTCTCTCTCCGTTAACAATGACTTTAAGCACTTTAAGCTATAAATCTCCTTTTGCATTGATGGAAACCAGTCCATGTGAACGAGAAGACTCTTAAAATTCATTTAGGGTGAAGCTGACACACTTTTCGCTGAAGGTAATACTGCATCATTGACATTTATTTAGCTTGTATCTACTCTAGGACTGGATATTAAAGTATTTATTGTGAGTTCTTTGATTGTGGTCTTCAGTCTCTTTTTTGGTTAAAGTTTCAGGAAGAGAGAGAGAGACGCATAGATGCTATGTGACTTAGGAATCCCTTATTCCTGTTGCAGCTTGCAGATGGGTACTGCAGTGAGCAAGAGAAAGAGAGAGAGAGAAGACATGATAGAGACAGGGACATAGAAGGTCTTCCACAGCCAAATGAAAGCTAATGAAGAGTGACAGCTTCTTTATAGACTTGCAACACAGACACAAATAGGATGAGAACGTTTAGAGCAGCATCCCTTCTCTCTGTCCTCCATTACCCAGCAGCCATCTCTGCAAGTGCTGGACCACAGGCCATTTGGAATAGAGTCAAACTATATTTTCTATTGTCAACTATTTATCTACACTCTTAAAAGTAAAGTTTTTTTTATTTTTATTTTTTATATATATAGGCATCAATGGTCCCATTAAGAACAAATAACTTCCATGCAACCTTTCCATTCCATGAAAGGTTTTTTTTTTTTTTTTTTTTTTTTTTTTAGAGTGGAAAAGATTAATTAGATATTTTAAATGTTCTTCAAACTAAGAAAAAAAGAAAGAAAGAAAAATGTTATTTTAAGAACTGTTTACTGAAAGGTTCTTTGGGGAATGAAAAACCAATCCAACCCATTTTGGAACCAGAGTCCTGGTGCACAAAAGTTGACTATTTTCTATTTGTTGTGTGTGTGTGTGTGTGTGTGTGTGTGTGTGTGTGTGTGTGTGTGTGTGTGTGTGTGTGTGTGTGTGTGTGTGTGTGTGTGTGTGTGTGTGTTTGCGTGTGTTATCTTAAAGATGTGATTTTCATCAGCAACTGTTGCTGATCAAAATCTGCATATCCACCATATTGGAAAGGTCACAATCTGCTCGTAAACACCTGAAAGCGAATTAATTATAATTAAAGTGGTGAAACTAGTTTTCACAGTGGATTGGAGAAATTCATCTTGCCACAAACCAGTGTTTTTGTTAGCTGAAACCATTAAACAACTTTTCTTTAATTGAAATAAAGCTGAAATAATATATAAATATTAGATGAAAAACGTAAGCTTAAAACACCCTAAACAAAATTAGAAATGTTATCTTGGAAAGTAACTGAAATAAACTAAGTTGATGTACTAAAACTAAAGCTGATATAAACATAATTTGAAGCTAATTAGAAATATAAAAAAGAAAAAAAGACTAAAGCATCTAATTCAAAATGTCATTAAATACTATAATAGTATACAAATGATTGAAAAATTATATAATAGTATACAGCAGATATCATTTGCAGTCATTTATTCCACTTTATATTATAAAGGTAGCTGCTTGTAAATTACATAATAAATTATCTGAGATACAAATGAGATGCATAAAAGATTACCACCCCATACATTTTATTTTTGTTTACGTAATATCTTAAACTGTTTCCACACAAAAACAGTAAAAAAAAATGTAAGCATCTTTTCCATTGACTTCTGCGGAGCCCTTAAAGGGACATGGTGATGGAAAAAAATGGGAGATGGGAGGAAAAAATGTACTGAGGTGGGTTCCCCAGGAAACTTTGCGTTTGCTCGCAAAACCTTTGCGTTCCCTCAGAAGTTTTAAGAGCGAACGCAAAAGTGTCCTGGGGAGAAGCAAACCTTTTGCGAGTGAACACAAAGTTTTTTTTCCTTCACCATCTCCCTTTAGGGGGTCTGTAGACTTCAACTTAAAAAGAGCTCTTTATCTACACTATCTACATGTATTAATGTCCAAGGTTTCTATATCATGATTGTATTAAATATAATTTAATAAGTGCCATCCTTCTACTTTAAGATATAGCCCTTAAAATAACACAGTGCACAGTGATATACATAGTAACTAGCCATTTTGCTCATAACGGCTATTATATTGTGTGTTTTAGCACGGCTGGAATGGCTTAATGACCGATCAGCATCCAGGGCCAAAACAATTTGTTTTATAAAGTAGAACACAATACTTTCCAGATGATGTACCCTTTCAGTGAAATACTCTGCAACGCATGTGCACTTCCTGGGAGGCATATGGAAACTAAGAGTTTAACGCAAAACCAGCTAATTTCCATTGCTGCTGAGATGCACACTAATCCAAAGAGCTTTGTGTTTTCTGAGGCACAGGGGGTTATAGTTCATTAAGCCGTATGGGTCCTGAGAGAGACTCTGGCCCTCTCTCTGTAAAAGACGCCTGGGCTATTAACGCAGCAGAGGACAGGATGAGTTCTCCTCCATTAGCTTAGCATGGCTAATGACTCCCATTCATCCACTGTATGTAAAATGGAGCTCTTTTAGAGGCGGTGCGCGCCATCAAAACAGCTGGCGAGATATTAAGCGCGGAGCTGTGGAGTCAGGGCATGGATGGATGTGAGTCTGGGCGAGTCACGGTTGGGAAATTGTTCACAATGAGAGGGGCTGCGGTTCGCGGCGGGAGACCGCGGCACAGAAACGCTACCTTAGATCTCAGCAGAAAGGCAGTGAGTCAGTAAGCACAAAATATCCCTCAACCCGCGTAAAGGACAAACAAGAAGCTCAGCAAGAAGAGCCAAGAGAGGGAGAGAGCAAAAAATGTTGAAGAAAGGGAAACCAAGAGAGATTAGCTCAGCTGTACTGTGTTCGGGAAAATCACTCTCCGTGCTGAGGGAGACAAAACATGAGGATCCGTGTCTTCAAATCACATAAAATCACGAATCCAGAGACACATTGCAACCCTAAGAGTCGAGTCTATCTTTGCGTGTGTGTGTGTTTTAAGAGGGTGTTTTAGCGTTAGCTTGTGTGCTAATTATGTGACCTTTTCTACTTTTTAGTGCATGTATTTTTTTGTAAGGTGAGGAAAAGAGAGGGGGGGAGTGCTGAAATAAGGCATTGAATCGGTGTGTGCGTTTTTCACAGTGTGTGCCTCGGTGTGAGAGGGAGCTGATATAGTGCTGATCAGGTTCCTACGATGGCGCCTGCACCTCACAAGGATAGGAAACGGTACAGAGGACAAAAGCAGACGGAGAGGAAACGAGAAGGGAAAGCAGATGGAGGAGAGGACAGATGGGATGAAAGAGAAAGGGAAATGAAGGCTGAGAGAACCTGAGGAGGTGAAGATGGTGGGGGATGTCGGGATATGGTGCGAGCCGGAATCGGACCAGCATCTTCCGCATGGCCCAGTATATTGACGTGTTCATATAACAAGTATTTAAAAAAATGTAAATCTATAATAATAAACCAAATATCTGGTCAAGAAGAAGTTTAAGGCTGATTCAGACAGAGATAGATAAAAAAAAAAAGATTAAACCAGCCTATGCAGCTGCTGGTCTCCCAAACTGGTCTAGTTTGCGGGTTTTCGAGGGGTTTTAGGCACTTGTCAGCAGTTCAGGCTGGGAGACCAGCTCGCTGACTGGCAAAACCAGGTAAAACCGACTTCACCACACTGGGAACCCAGCTAGACCAGTTTAATCCAGCTTAGACCAGCAAATCTCCATTTTTTTCAGCAGGGAGACCCCACTGAGTGCTTCTATGGTGACACTACTTTCATTAATGTAGTGAAAATTAATTTCGTTAATTATTATTTTTTTATTTTTTTTGGCAATTCATTTCACTCAGATGTACATTAAAATACTGAAGAAAAGATCCGTTGCTACTTCAGTCTCATCGCAACTTTAACACGGTCTAGGTTAGGTTACTTAACTGAGTACAGACATCCACTAGTGGACTCTGCAAAGTCTCCCTTTGTGTCCCTGCATTGTTTACTTTATTAATTAGTGTTTTAATTTTTCGCGAGGCCCTGCGAGGTTAATTAACGTCAGTGTCGGCATGGTTCCTCTCAGCGTGTCCGCAGAGAGACCGAAGCTCGGCGCAGAACCGCTTCCTGCAGTCAGCCAGAGACAGGAGCGTCTGACGACAGCGCTGACATATACGGTGGCCGTTCATGTGTGTCTGTCTGTCTGTATGTAGATAACACATCTCTGTTCTGCTCTGATTGTCTCCCACGCAACCCATTCTCTCACACCAAAGTCCCATAAAGTGACCGAACTCAAAAAGAGGCCATGGGTTGTTTGTGTTTGCCGGATCCCGGCCTACAGGCATGCATTAGAACCCCACAGATGAGGCTGAGGTGTCTGGCAGAGTCAATGTAACTCTGCTTCCAAACACCCTGATTAAAGACGCAGACGGTAGGACAGGGCCATACGGCCGGCGTAATGAGAGAGCCAGATGCACATTTTATGAACATTCTATAATCAAATGCAAAACTTAGACATTAAAAATGTAAATGTAAAAAAAAAAAAAGTCTCTTTCTTATCACAATGTCCCAAACAATTTTCTGCTTGGTTCCCTTTCTGCGCAGAGCTGGCTCCTACCCGATTGTGATTGCGTCCTCTACAGAGAGAGAGAGAGAGAGGGAGACGCAAAACAAGAGACGCATGGGAATACATCCACCTCTCCCATTCTTATGTCCATTCCCCTCATAATGCTATCAGTATTGACTGTCATTAGGAGGAGTATTAGAGTATTACGATGACTAATGTTGATGGAAAAGAGAAAGAGACTGAAAGAGATTATGGAGAAATCTGAACATGATCTACATCAGCACAGGAAAGGAAAGATGCAGACCGACTGAAAGAGAGATATACGGAGCAAAAACTGAAAAGAAAGTTATATAATTTTCCAGAGGTGCTATGCAACTTTTCCACTAGTTCAGAGCAGTTTTTATTGTATTTTTTTTTTCACCCACACTTTGTTCGCTACTTTTTCTGTGAAGGTAGTGGTGTAGCGCGACCACACACTGAGGGAATAGTCTAACACACTCGCCTAAATGGTTCTCGTGCATTGGGAAGTTTGATTCATTCTAGTGAATCAGTTCATCCTAAATAGTCTTATCTTATATGTTGCATTGGAAAGTCTGGTTCATTATAGTGATTTGGATAATCCTATATTATTCTCTCTCAAATATAGTATTAGAAAATCTGATTCATTCTAGTGAATTGGTTCTTCCTAAATGGACCAAACTCATTTGTAGCATTAGACAGTCTGATTTATTCCAGTGAGTGGGTTCTTGTAGACGGTTCGTACAAATATACAGAACAATGATTTACTGATTCAAGTCCGTGCACTGTTTTGGACAAGTAAATGAATACATTATTTTATTTTTTGTATTTACAGTAGTATACATTTTTCTCTTCAGTTTTGATACTGTCAACCTAATTGAGATTGTTCATTCATTCAAAAGCACTCACACATTGTTTTTGTGCCAGCAAAATTACAGACCTGCTTAAATTGATATGATGCATATGATTGGATAGTTATAGATTTATTATTATTTATAAAGCATATTTTACCCCGTAAGTAACATTAGTGTAGTCATTACTTTTTTTTTTTTTTAGCTTTTAGGATAGATAACTACTTCAAAACAGAAGCTTGACTAGTTTAATTACTTCAAATTATGCTTAACTGAACAAGCTACAGTTTTTAATGTAGCTTCCTCAACACTGCCAGCTGGTTCTTCACAGGCCTTGTTTACCTCAAAATCCTGTTTGCGTCTTCCTCAGCATTTCATTTAAAACCAGTTTATTAACTTTGAGCAGCTTTTGTCATCACAGTCGTGTGTGAAGGGTTGTGGTTAAGTTGCTCGCAAACAAGTGAGCTCAATTTCAGCTTCATTTGTGTTTGCCGTCGTGTCACACAGTAATTAGCATCTGCGCATCCCTCCATCCAATCCACTCTTCCACTGACTCACACAGCGTGATTGTCTATCAACGCTGAACTGTCCATTTCCTCCATTGAGCAGATGCGTTACCAAGCACATGAGGAAACAAGCCATGTTTGTATGAACTGGTCCAGGACAGATGAAAGTCTATTACTAGAGCCTTGCTGGAAACACATCCCAGTGATGTCCTGAACGCTATCTGTCACTCCCAATTAAATCCAATACCAACTAGAGAAACCTAGTTGTGCTCTTTGCAGATGGGAATCTGGAGAGCATTCTAGTCATAGCTTTAAGTGTCCCAAAACTCCTCAGATGGCTTTCATCTCACTCTCTTTTCCTCTTTGTCCACCTGTCTTCCTGACTTGTTACTCTCAGATTTCTTCCTAGTCTTATCTTTCTTGTTTTCATTGGCTGTACTGTGGAAGTGGGGTCTGTTTTCGCAAACTGGTTTGGTCTGAACTGACTTTTCCGTATTGAGATGTAGCTCATAGTTTCATTATAAGCCACTTTAAGGTAATCTGCATATTGCTGTGGTGAATACAGCTGAGCCCGAGTGGAGGACTATTCAAAGAAGAATCCATTTGTCACCGAATTAGCACTAATTAGCAGAGTTTGGGCATGCTGTATCATAATTGGACACATTTTTCTATGTTTCCTCCAGCTGGGTGCTGGAATTCTGGCACAGGGAGCGGAAGATGCGAGCAAAGGGGGCTGAGGTGGGAAGAGGAGGCGGTGAAGTGTACAGTATAAGTCCCTTTGTTGATTTAGCTGGAAGCAACTTTTGGCTGACTGCACCCGCTGGCAGAGTTTGTGTTCTCTTATATAGAGTTATACGTATGCTTTGAGGCGCACATCGGAAAATTAAATGCAAGGAGAACGAGAACAAAAGGAGAAAGAGCAAAAGAGATGGGGCGTAAAACGCCTGTTCTGCAACTTGCAGCTGGATCATCAGCGCAACCTAATGAAGGTAGAGGCATCCCACTGGTTTTATACTGCCAGCCTCGCACAAGGGAATGCCAATTAAGTGCCCCCTCCCTCCTTAATACACACACATGCATGCCCAGTCACACTTACGCACAATGAAGGATGCAGTGATGGGGGAGATGTTTGGCAAGCCCTGGAAAGATGTCAAGATCCTGTCATTCCGCTACCTTTGTGCACCGAGAAGCTGAGAAAGCTCTCTTTCTCCTCAGACCCTGGATTTCATCATGTGAGTTGATCTGAAAAACAACTTCCTTTTCTGTATGGATGACTCGCTTCAGAGTCAATGTGAGGCTGAATGTGGTGTAGAGAGCATGACTGAACAGCAAGAGGTCTGGTCCACATTGTAGCTTATTCTGGCCAAGAAACGCCCACTTAGGAAGAGGGTCTCTGACTGACATAAGCAAACAATTACAGCTTGCCTTGTTTTTATATGCTGTTTAGAGGAGGGTTTATCTGAAATAAGTGATACCATAATAATAGACCAGCGTGGTAAATAATAATAAATAAAAAAACCTGTAATTTATGTAATAGTATGGCAGTCTTTAGCAAATATAGTGACAAGTCACATGATATGCAAATCCCATAATAAACAGCCTAAAAGATTTGAAGTCTGGTTGTGTTAGTTGATATAGATGATACTGCATTAATTTATTATCCAAAATTTTGTTTTTTTGACTGTGAATGTAGAGCCTGGTGAATGATTGTGTCAATCTATTTGACTATAGATCAGTTTCAGTTACATTTCCAGTTACACTTATGTCTTTATATTTTTGGAAATGTATATGATTTGTTCCAAAGTAATCACATTGGATCTGATCAAATTTCAGGTTTCACGAAGGTAAAGACGGTAAATAATCACAATTATAGAGCAGCATGGAAAAACAGCACTTATTGAAATACTACTACTTTCAGAATTGCAATAATGGTATGGCAGTCTCCTCAAAATATAGCAAATGTGTAGGATAGTTACACTTACAAGTGCGTATGATTTGATGTACAGTATCTTAGTTGCCACTAACTTTGACAAACTTTGTCAAATCCAGTAGTTCAAAAGCACTAATTTTACCAGACTGGTACATGGTAAATATGACTCTGTTTCCAGGCAGATCAAGTTAGCCAATTAAATTGAATTCAAATTTGTGTTCAGTATGCATCAGGCGGTCAGTGGGTGTGCCGTCTGAGGCTGAGACTAGGCGGAATGAACCTGAAGAGCTTTTGTGGTGAATATCGAAGACATTATTGTCCGTCTCATCTTCTCAGGCCTTGCTCTCATTTAAAGCACTCTGTTTAATGTATGGTGTTTGTACCTCGTAAGCGTTCAAAGAGCAGCTCTCTTAAGTGCTTTCGTAGCCGTGCCTGCTACATCTGGACATAGTGTGAATGTGATGTTTGCCTTCACAACTTCCCTCCTCAGAGAGATGGATGGAGGTGCACGGGAAGAATTAGCCTAAAGTGAAAATAAGAAGATGTTGAGCCTGCAAAAAAAAGGCAGGATAAGAAGGTCCCTTTGAAAACCCCTGGACGTGATGTGACTGGCCCCATCCAAACGCAGATCAAAAGCGTCCACCCGGCTCTACAGAGACCCTTTACTAATGGCAGCAACATGCAGAAACTAGACCCAAGAGAGGGGGAGGGAGCAGAGGAGGAGGGAGAGAGAGAGAGAGAGAGAGAGAGAGAGAGAGAGAGAGAGAGAGAGAGAGAGAGAGAGAGAGAGAGAGAGAGAGAGAGAGAGAGAGAGAGAGAGAGAGAGAGAGAGAGAGAGAGAGAGAGAGAGAGAGAGAGAGAGAGAGAGAGAGAGAGAGTTTCCTTTATCTCCTCACTCTTAGCTGAAGTCTCTGTGGAAGTGAGGCACTGACAGCAGCACAGTGAAAACTGTAAGTGTGTCTCCTAGTGTAAATGAATCAATGAGACAGACATTCTGACAGACATGTTGTCCTCCTGTCATGGAAGGGTGAAATAAAGCAGACTGTTGCAGCATGGAGACCAGAGAAGGTAAGACACTTGTTTTTACTTATATATGGTGTCAGACCATAGGATCATTTCTATATGGTCACAACATTGATTTTGGTGAACCACTCTGTGAATGTATTGATTGTGGGGTTGGTTGGAGAGTGAGTTTGTGAGGTAGAATTGTGGGAGACTATTAAGTTGTGCCCCGTTTGGCTTTCACAAGGTCAAATATGGTCTCTCTTATTCTGACTTGAAAGCTGTTCAGAATGACTCGATAGATTGTAGAGAGATCAGGTGTGCAGGTGCATTTATTAAGCACCCTATCTACTAATGTACACAGCCATCTGTTCAGTGTGTTTGTGTTGTGTGTGTGTGTGTGAGAGAGAGAGAGAGAGAGAGAGAGAGAGAGAGAGAGAGAGAGAGAGAGAGAGAGAGAGAGAGAGAGACTGTGTGAATGTGCACAGGCATTCACAATTACATGAACCTGTGTTTGTTTAGAACAATTATCTGTTTGTGTATGTAGCACACACTTCTTTGCACTATTAGACAATACATTATCTAAATTAGACTACATTATGAATATTAGATGCTTAAATGGATTTATAAGGATGCGTGAAGCTGGAAATGCAATATTTGAAAGCACTTTCTATTAAGCCTGTAAATATGATTCATCATTATGAACATATTTGTAATGCCTTGCCTTATAATTTGTAAAAGTATAATGCATTAAAAACACAAAATCTCATGTTAATTAGTTTTTTTCAGCAAGAACACGTTAAATTGATCAAAAGTGGCAGTAAATACATTCATGATGTTATAGAATATTTCTATTTAAAAAAGCTGTAATTTTGATTCTGAAAACTGAAATAAATGTATCATGGGTTCCACAAAACTATTAAGCAGCACAACTGTTTTCAACATTGATAATAATAAGAAATGTTTCTTGAGCAGCAAATCAGCATATTAGAAGGATTTCTGAAGGATCATGTGACACTGAAGGCTGGAGTAATGGTGCTGAAAACTGAGCTTTGACAATACAGGAATAAATTACATTTTAAAATATATTAAAATAGAAAACAGATCAAACAAATGCAGCTTTGCTGAGCATAAAATACTTATTTAAAAAAAAATAAAAAAAAATGTAAAAATCTTACAGACCGAAAACTTTTGAATAGTTGGGTATATTGGTTTCATTCAAAAAAGTGTAATTGAATATTTATATCATTTTCTGCAGTAGTGTTGTTTATAGGTGAATTTACATTTTTCATGAAACGTAATAAAACTTCTGCGACTTCTCTTTTGCAATGCTGTATGATTAAACATAATTCTTTTCTAAAAGCAGTATTTTTTCCTGTAGATTAAGTAATGACATCCTCTCGCTTCATTAAGATCTTGTGTTTTTGCTCTTCTGACCACAAGATAACAGCATGCGCGCATTGAAAGTTCTGTAATTAGCGGATGTGTGCTATCATCACAGGTGGTTGTGATGAGAGCTGGAGCTTCGCCTGTGCTCACTCAGGTCCAATCACATGTAGTTAATGAGCTGACGGGGTTAGTTACCACTGGGTTAATGACGCACATTAATATGTTGCTAATATACCCCAGGTCATGCAGTAATTAAAAATCTCATTTTCAACTCATAGAAAGCACAGACTCTCCTTCATCTTAAATGATTTTGTAAAGAGTGAGAGAGAAAGAGCGAGGTGTGTCGATTATGATTCATTCTTAATTCCCCGTATGTTCGATGTCATGGTTTATGGCAGTAAATAAGAGTGTGTGTGTGTGATGTAATTTCAGGTATCACACAGGAGCGGTTGCATCAGGTGTTTAGGGTTCATCCAAACACTTGAGCTCAGGGACACACTTTCTCCTCAGGGTCAGCTGATGCAAAGGGCTGATGAATTTACCTCATCATAGTAGCACTCCAAACCATTGCCTATGTGTGTGTGCGTGCATGTGTGTGTGTGAGAGAGAGAGGTAGAAAAACACCCCACGCTCACACTGCCTTGTCACGCCTATAAATACTTCCGATTTGCATTTGTTGTTCACACATAAAAGAAATGAGATGTATACAAGGCCCTTACAATTAAAAAAATAAATAAAATAAAAATACCATAGGTTCTTTTTAGTACAGTAACATCTTAATAAATTCATATTCAAGAATTTTATTTGCATTGTCTCTGTTTGTTTGTGTGTTCTTTTGTTGATCACAGATTGTTGTAGTATGTTGGCGGTTACCATGGTAGCATACTGGACTTCTTCATACTTATTTCAAATAGAAAATTTAATAATAATAATAAATTAAAATGCAATCATGAAAGTAAGTTTATGCATATAACATATCTAAAATATGTTTTATTGTTTTTATTTAGTATTACTATTAGTAGTAGTAGTAACAATTTATTTTAAGAAGTTTTATTTTTTTTAATATTCAATTTTTTTTTTTTTACATTTTAATAATAAATTATAATAACAAATATAAATTATAATAAATAATATAATAAAAATATAATAAATTGTTTGGGGTTTTTTTGGATTGATTTTATTGGTAAATTTATTTTAAGGTGATAATTATACGTTACGTGTACTTTACTTTAGTAAAACAGTAAGTTATGCATAATTACAACTAACCCAAACTAAAGCCCTAATCTTAACCTTATCGTATGTAGTTAATTAATATTTCTTAATACTTATTTGTGTAATTACTGTACAGTATAACAATGTTACCTTAAAATGGTCTAAACATGTTATTATTATTACTATTAGTATTATAATTGTTGTTGTTATTATATAACTGTTCATCCGTTAATCTTAAATACACAAATTGACTGTGTCCTTTAGCTACAATTCAAAGCCATGGTAATATGACATAAGTTTATCACATTATGCTGGCGGCATGAGGGTGAAGAAACTTTAAATGAGTGAGTGAAGGAGTGCAAAAATGTGAAAAAGTGTGCTCAGAAACACGTGATCCAAAAAGCCAAACAAACAAGGCAACAGTGATAGTTGTGGCAAAGTGGTTTTGGATGAAGTCTGTTATCTCGAGTAAAGAGAGCTTTTTTTTTCTCCCCGAAACACTTTGATCTTCAGTATGAGTGAAACGGTTTCTCAAGACCACACAATCGAGGAGCTGGAGGGAGAGGTGAGACGGTGAGACGACAGAGGGTTTGGAGGTGGGGAGAGGGGAGAATGGGAAGACAGAAGTTTGTCGGTGCTTTATTTCTTTTTACCAGTGCTAAAAATAGGCTTGCTTCTATCAGAGTCACAGACATCAAAGAGAGTCAGCTGGAGCATTATTAGCAATTCATATACTTTCACACAACAGCTGATTTGAATGAGGATAACCTGCTGTGCATGACTTCATTTATTCTTTGTTTTGTGGATGATTTCAGTTTGATGTGTGCTAACTTGGTAAATAGACAGCCGGTGATGATATCATAATAGTATTTCAAAACTTAAAGTGATAGTTTCTCCTAAAATGAAAGTTAAATCATCATTTACTCACCCTAGTTTTATTCTAATGCCTTATGCCCTTCTTTCTTTTTTGGACCACAAAATGAGAATAAAAAAAAAAAAAAAGTGCCACTCGCGCTCGTCCAAATAATGACTGTGAACAGTGACCAGTGTCAAGAGGTATACGATAGGGTTTGGTGAAAAACAAACCAAAATGTAATGTATTATGTTACCAAAATCCTGACCTTGGCCATTGGTCTTATGTGCTCGCCATGCGTTCATGCCACTCTATTATTCACTTCGACCCACACAGAAAAAGCACATAAGTTGTGAGAAATAAAGATTAATAAAAATGCAACACAAATTCAATTTGATCTTCACTGAGGTGAATATATCTGTTGTGTTTGTCACAGCAAGAAGTTATTGCACAGCCGTGCACAGAAGACCAATGGCCGAGGTTAGGATTTATATTAAGTAATACATTAAATTTCGGTTTGTTTTCCACCAAACCCTATTGTATACCCCAGAACACTTGAAATATATGACACGTGTTGAATGAGACTGTTCAGTGATACTTCTGCATCTCTTTTAAAAGCTTCATGCTGGTCGCTATTCACTAGCATTATATGGACGAGCGTGAACGGGACATTTTCTTTCAATTTCTCATTTTGTGGTCTGAAAAAGAAAGAAAGGCATACTGCATTAGAACAACACCAGAGTGAAAACATTTTCGGTGAACATTAAGGTGAAATATCATGATTTTAATTTGTTGTCTCTGTGTGAGTTTGTTGTGTTTGTAAAGACTTGAATGTCTGGTAATGTGTGATCCTCAGTTCTTTAGTGTATGATGCCAAGTGTTTTCAAATCTGTTCAGCTATGTAGTGTATTCCATTGGTCTCCTTTCTTTTATTTGTTTGCGTACTGTATAATGCTTAGCCTGTGCTTTCTTACATTTATTTAACCATCTTTACTTCATCTCTAGTCTATTTTTACAGGGACATTTTAAAACTGTATTTTTGCTCTATTAGCATTCTTTACTGTGGGAATATTTCATTTACAAGACCTTTTTTTGTCGCTCTTAATCCATCCTTGCACCAGGGATGCTTTATCGTTTTCAGCTAAATGCAGCACAACAGAATGGAAAAGAATATACAGTAGATGAATTGAGACTTGTTTGTAAATGTTGAGGTTATTTTAACTTGTCACTGTACAATCGCTGCAAAACAGCAAAAAAAAAAAAAAAAGATTGTGTGAATGGTTTTTTAAAACGTGGCACAGAGGCCACATCGTGTGTTGATTCACAGCCAACTGCAGTTTTAATGTGCCTAAGTAAAAACTGTAACACTTTTCTTTAGTTCTCTTGTTAACCCTATGCGCTCAGTGGCTTGAAAGCACCTTCAGGAAATGCATATAAAGTTTTTGGCACTGACCCTTTGTATGAGAACAGTGAACAGTCACAGACCGTGATTTGGAGCAGAGCTCTGCAGTCTCCAGCAACAGGTGTAAAGTTCATCCTAGGCAAGAGAACTGACAGTTTTTGACACTAAGAGGCAGTGACATCACTTCTGCAGACACCCCAGCCTAGGTTGCAATTTTATGATGTCACCACCTTATATCAGCTACTCCACTCTACAGTTCAGCCCCGAAGCGTATGCCTGTATGTCAGCTCTTCCTCATGTGAACTTCTTCCTTGAGCAAAATGCTATAGTGCGCATCAGCGAAAAAAAAAAAGTTTATTTTCATGGGGCAAATGAGGTTGAGCCCATGTCCTCACGATGTCAGAGTAGACATTACTTTTTAATGCTGGGTTTTAGAGCTTTTTTTGTCTAGCCTTGTAAATAAACAAGTGTAGCATTTCTCAAGGATGTGTGTGGCTGGCAAAAAGCTGTTTATGAATATTGTAGGACTTGTTCTGGGAGTGAAATGACAAGCATTGGTGTGTTCTTGCTTTATAGAAATATCACTCTCATATAAAATGGCGCTCAGCATACTCTGGTTCTTTGCTGCATTAAACACCTGTGATATATCTTGATGAGTGCAGTTTTATTTCCTTTTTTGATGTTTTAACTGTAAGTGTTAAGATTGATATATCATACGGACTTCCATTCTTTCTAGATATAGCCAAAATTGTTATTTAGGTTTAGCTAATCAGTTGCAAATGGTATTGGGGGCGGGGCATTATTATTTGTGCATTTGATTGGACAAAAATATGTGTAGTCCAGGATGAGTCATCAATATTGGTCTGCAAAAATTTTTTTTTTTTTTTCTTCTCATTGGGTGTTTCATAAGGAAAAATAAATATTATATTATAAATACAAATATAATATAATATGCATAAATACATATTATAAATACTATTTAAAATATTTTTAACATAATAAATGTATTACATGAACAATAATATTAGTGGTATTTTTGTCATTTTTACAGTGTATATAACTATTTAGAAATTCTTTAATAAAGAAGTCAACAAATTCAACATTTGTATTTTGGCAAGTACAGTGATTTGTTTTTCCTGTGAATTGCTGCTAAAACACTGTGAGTGGTGAATGTCTGAGTTAGAGGACCTTGATTGTGCTGAACAAGGACACAGATGGTTGTCCTGTTTATGTTATATTTTGCTAATATTTTTCATGATGCAATGTTTTGCAAGGCCAAATATAATTGTTCCAGTTAAAATATTAAACAGATTTTTTAGGCTGAACAGGTACATGTGTAACTGTAGGCTCACAGTTGGGGCTGTTGAGTGATGGAGGTTATTTATTCCTTCTCTCTTCCATAAGGTAAACTGTGGATTGATGACACTGTTATGGATTCCATACAAAGACAACACAGATGTAATTTATATGGAAATGACGTGCAGAGAGCGGACAGAGGCCTGAGCATAATTGACAATGAGTTTATGAATGTGTGTTTGTGTGGCTACACTGGAATTATTTTCTCAGTGTCATACCATCATGGTCTGGAGGAACAGGACACACTGACACCTGCTATCGGTGGAGGATGGGTTTTAGTCAGTGATCATGAATCAAAGTTCAGTGTCCTGCAAAAGCGCTGCAGTGCACGGCCTAAACAGTAAATAAGCATAGCGTTGAATAGATGATGAATTGCTATCATTACAGAGCAGAGCATTTAGTATGCTGATGTGTAAAGGGAAACAAACAAAAGCATTTTTAAAGAGATAGTTCACTCAGAAATGTTTAAGCATGCTCCTTTAAGCTTTAACTATATATGGCATACCCTTAAATTTAATCTATTACTACTTGGTTGATTGCAGCAAGTGCATGATAATGGTATTTAAATGACCACCCATAACCAACAAGGTCAAAATCACCATGATGGACACAAAGCCCAGCATTATACATTGCAAAGCACGATAACAAAAGAGATGCTAAAGTGGCTATCGACACACCTGGACTCGCCAGATTCTATTAAAGCTCAGTCTTTTTGGCTGATCCTCCATTAAAGTGTAGGAGCCGTGCTGGTGTGTCTCAGTGCTGCATTCTGTTCCCTCATGCTGAAAGATTTAACTTGCATTTCCTGAAGTCATTCTCAGACAGACAGAAAAAAATGAGCAGGATTATAAAGGAGTATGCAGGCTTGAAGTTCAACATCAAAGGTATTTTGAGGAGAGAAACATATATGAATTCACTTTTGAGGTGAGAAATGATAACTTTCTAAATTGTGGAAGGCTTAAAGTAAGTTTCATGCTTTGATATTTGCAGCTGAATAGACCAGGATGAAGGGAATAGGATTGAGCCAGTACGTGTGTGTGTGTGTGTGTGTGTGTGTGTGTGTGTGTGTGTGTGTGTGTGTGTGTGTGTGTGTGTGTGTGTGTGTGTGTGTGTGTGTGTGTGTTGTGTGTGTGTGTGTGTGTGTGTGTGTGTGTGTGTGCGATCATCGAACTCAGTACTCTGCCATTACCATTGGCTGATGGTGTGAAATGGGCGTTAGTGTTTTGACAGGCCCCACTGAGTTTAGTGGTTGTAAAGATTAGGATCCTGTCAGCCTATTTGACACAACACAACATCAGAATGAGCAAATGGAGCCAATCGCAGAGAATCCAGACAATCTAGACAGAGCAGAGACAGACGCTGGACCAGGGGCGGCCATTTTAGCGACAGTGGGCATAAGATGGCATCCTGCCCTGGATATCACGAGAGATCTATGTCACTGCCCCTTAGCTTCTTTTTACATCCACTATATTCACTCTGTTCCAAATCAAGGAGCTGCCTACTGCCTACATAGTTGGATGCACTCTCTGGAAGCATTCAAACTGAAATGGACCCTCATGAGTAACTCATTTGGAATGCACTACAAAGACAACAACTGATCCCAACATTAAAGGGATAGTTCACCCAAAAATGAAAATTGTCATAATTTAATCTCCTTCATGTTGGTCCAAACCTGTGTGACATCCCCACTTCTGTGAAAAAAAAAAAAAAAAAAAAAAAAAAAAAAAAAGTTGCCTTTTGTTGTTTTGCTCATACAATGAAAGTCAATGCGACCCAATGTTTATTCTTCAAAATATCTTTAATTGTGTGCTGCAGAAGAAAGTAAGTCACACAGGTTTGGAATGTGTGACAGAGTTGACAGATAGGCATGAGGGTGAGTAAATGATAACAGAATTTTCATTTTTGGGGGAACTTTCACTTTAAGTTTTCCAACGACTCTCCATGCGTTTTAATAAGTGCAAATATATATAGCCCACACAAAATTTATTATTATTTAAATGGATTAAAACACACACAAAACTATTTCACATCAGTTTTTCATCCTACTCTTCTTTGTTCTCTTCATTTCCTCTCTCACACCTGTACGGTAAACTATGTGTTGCATTTCTTATATTCTAAGGTCCAATCCGCCTCCTTTTCCTCTCTGTCTTCAGAGTGGTTGAATGCAGGTGTTGGGTGACGGTTGAGCTAAACGTGTAGGTGCGCTGTTGATGAAAATAGAGGGAAGGAGAGAGTTTGGTCGCAATGATGAATGGCTCTCATTAGGGCGGTAATTTGTCACTTTCCATCTGACTGGGCTCCAGCTGTCTCTTCCTGAGCTTTTTGGCCTCTTTGGCTCACCGTCTCCTCACCGGCCAGATGGGTGGAGAGATATTGTGCCGTGTCCCATGTGTTAGTTAGACCCAGACCGCGGTATTAGAATACGTCTGTGAGCGCATTCGTGAGAGTTTGCCGAAAGGAATGCCTCAGTCAGCGGCATGTCGACTTCCATCTCATAATCCGTGAATCTACCGAAATGATTTTCACATAATGGTATTACATTACATAATCTAATTTTGTGAGCGCACTTACCCAGAGGCTCCAACAAGTGATGGAAAAGTTAGACTCAGCAGCAATCAAAATAAAACAAGACACTGGACAGGCTTAAACTTTATGAATTATGAGCTGTGTGAAACCAAGCGTCACAATGCAGTTTCATGTAGTCTATCCACAAACTTTCTCAAATCGAGTTTTGTCAGAATGGACTAAAGCCAAAAGCAACGGCGGTGAAGAAATGCTGGGTAATGAGAGACTGAACCCAAAGTACAGCTGACGGCTCTTTTTAGCTATAGCAGACCAGCCATGTATAGCTTCTTGTCAACAAAAGGCACACAACTGATGCTCATGGACCTCAGTCAGAGTAGACGTCATATTTAATTTTACCTTAACAAAATCAAGCCCGTGAGGGATAGAATACAGTCGGTTCAAACGACTGCACCTGGGTATTGATTTTTCATTTGGCAAAACATTGAAAATGTTTTTCCCAAAAATTCCTGCTAAAAAAGTACATGAGCAATAAATTATGACAGCATATGTTTTTACATTGAAGCATACATTTTTTTGAAGTCAGTTTAGTGTAATTTAAAACATCCAAGTAGATTGTACTTAAAAATTTAGGGCAACAATTTTTTTTTTTTTTTTTTTTACAGTGTATAGACAAAAAGTTCAAGGAAATACACACTACTGTTCAGAAGTTTGGGGTCAGTAAGACTTTTTAATATGTTTGAAAGAAGCCTCTTATGCTGAGCAAGGCTGCATTTATTTAATCGCAAAAAGCAAAAAACAAAAACTGTAATATTGTGAAATATTATGACAATTTAAAATAACAGTTTTCTATTTGAATATATTTTAAAATGTAATTTATTCCTGTGATGGCAAATGCAACCAATACTGTGAGGTATACCGTCTTCCGTGTCACATGATCCTTCAGAAATCATTCTAATATGCTGATTTGGTAATATGCAGTGCTTTTTCAGGATTCTTTGATGGATAGAAAGTTCAAAAGAAAAACATTTAATTTAGAATATGCATCATATTTTTCCCCAGCCTATTTAATTTGTATTTTGCTATGAGCAGCTCAAACTAATTGTGCAATGTTTTGAAAGTGCCACAAAGTTAACACTCTTCAGGAAATCAAAAGTTGCCTCTGCACATTGAGTTGGGATCGGAGAAAGTATTTCAAAAAAAGTTTAACTTCAATGCATTCAATCTACCTAAGGGCCAAACCAGGGACGTTCAAGGTCAAATCAGCTTTCCAGGCCAGCAGATCCACAGTAGCACATCTTCTCCCATTAGATAAAGGGAATTTAGGAAGGACGGCAAAGGAGAAGAATCATCTAGAGGAACAGGTGCCCCCCCTCAGCCCCCTTCTAACGAGCCTTTGTTCTAATAACACAAAGCAATTTATACTGACCTTTATAGAAATGTAGCAAAAATAAATTA
The DNA here is from genome assembly GCF_949319135.1 of Squalius cephalus. Lineage (NCBI taxonomy): Eukaryota > Metazoa > Chordata > Actinopteri > Cypriniformes > Leuciscidae > Squalius > Squalius cephalus. Next base: position 18,693,317 of record NC_137135.1, read on the forward strand.
CAATAGTTAAAAAATGCCCCTGAGCCTAATTGCAAAGGAGATTAAGTTTCCTATAATTGCTTTTGGCCACCTAATGCATTTTTTCCTTTTTTTGTAATTAAAGTGATTTAAAAATTTAATAACCCCCAACACACACACACACACACATACTGTAGGCGTATACACACAAAGGCTTCTCTTGTCCAGTGCCATAAATACTCTCATTATTGAGGCAATGGTCCATTGAAAATGGTGTCATGGTTTTGTGTGATGAATATTATGTGCTTGTTAAAATGAGTGCAACGACAATAAACATTCTGCCTCTGAACTGTTTTAAATATTTATTGAAACTTACCAAATATTATTCTCTGTTTCTGTTCATTGGTCCATCTACTGTTTGACAAGAACACTCCTGCAACTTCACAGAATTCCTGCAACACTTCTGTCCTCAGATGCCCATATGCGTTCTTTATTTTTACGGCCGTATTCTCCATCCATCTTTTTAGAAGTCAAGCTAATCAGCCAGCAGCACACTTAACCTCTCGCTCTTTCATCTGCATATTCGCTGAGCTTTTCAGAGTTTATTCATCTCCTCGGTGCATTAGTGAAGATCCCAGTATCTCTCGCTATTTCTCTCCTCCCATTTACTTGTTCTCAGTTACATATGCCATAGATGCTTTTATGAAATGCTGACCATAAACATAACCTTCCATCCTCGTCTTACTTTTTTATTATTTAACAGGACTCTGCCCCGTGTCCCTGGGGTCTGATTAACAAGCAGTCCAATCGGCCCGCTTCTTCACATAATATGCATCCGTCTTCCAAACAGAAGAAAAAGGAGAAAACAGTATAAGACACATGGCAATTCAGGGTTATTATTATTAATACATAAAAAGTATTCGTTTTAAAATTTCGTAAACTTAAATAGCTAATTAAATGAAAATAAAGACTTATATACTATATATATATTAAGTCTAAGTATCTAAGTCTAAATATTGTTGACAACTGAAATATATCAGTTGTCAAGAATATTTAGACTTAGTTATTACTTTTACATTGTTAAGAAATATTTCTATTTCAATAAATGCTGTTCTTTTGAACTGTTTTCAACATTGATAATAATAATAAATGTTTCTTGAGCAGCAAATCAGCATATTAGAATGATTTCTGAAGGATCACGAGACTCTGAAGACTGGAGTAATAATGCAGTAAAATCCCATCACAAGAATACATTACATTTTAAACAATATATTAAAATAGAAAACAGTTCATTTAAATTGAAATAATATTTCACAATATATCCGATTTTACTTTATTTTGATCAAATCATACATTTGTAAATGGTATTAAAAGAAATACTAATGTGAAAACCTCTAATAAGCTCTGCGTTTTGCGTGTTGGTGTGTGATTCTGGCACAGGGCAGCGCTAAACCAAATCAATAACACAAGGCACAGCCAGCAACCTCGACTCAATATCCCTGAACGACCGCAGACTGTACTGACAAAGGAGTCACGGGGAGAGGGAGGACGAGCGTGTGCGGCTGTGCTCGAAAAGGAAAGTTGAGTCAGTACACTTTCAATATGCTTTCTGCATTCAAGGTCTCTTCACCCTCTTTCTTTCCTCCATTTCTGCTAACAGGCAGTCAGGGTTTGATGCGATGAAAGGAAGATGAAAGGGTAGCTGTGTGTTTGCGCGTGATAATCTGTTTGTGTACCCATGCGGCTTTTTGAAGTTAAGACAGAGAGAAAGTGCACAGTCTTCGTTTGATCCCAATTAAAACGATGGTCAATATGTTGTCATTTTAGTTTTACTGATATGAATCTTAAAAGAGCTCCACTCGGATGTCTGCAGGCCCGATAACAGCGTAGCACGTTTGTAGCGAGCTCCGTCTTTTCCCTCAGTGCTGTCATTTCAGGAGTAATTAAGGCAGGTAATAGCCTCATAATTTCTCCGCATTTATGAGGACTGACTGCACACAGTTCTTTAAAAGAAGAAGAAAAAAAGCCTTTGCAATTTTACCCCCAATGTCATGGCAATTACTCAGAAACTCAGATGCATTGAAAGGCACTCGTGCATTTGCTTGGAGTAGAAAAATTACATGCACTTCATAACTGCCGGCTCTTTATTGTCATATAGCGTATGTATACGGTTCTATTACAGGATCCTGTTGGGAAATCACATCCGAAACATCTGTATTACAGTGATGAAGTAGAATGTGTTTGTGTGTAAATGTACTCATGCAATGCTCCCAGTGTGGAGTTTTACTGGATAAAAATGCTGTGATCAGCTTTTCCTGTCTGCTGTTCTGCAGTCCAAGCACTCCATAACTCACAAACGAGCACACATGTACATGAACACACTATTTACTACGGTATTTACTTCTACCTAAATTTTCTTTGTACATTGTCAATGCGCAGTGAGTGTGATGTCATTTTCTACCCTCATTGTCTATGCACAGGTGTGAGCAGATCATTTATGTATGCATTCGTGAGCACATATAACTTGCACCGTAAATTTAGTCTGTGGCCTTATGAGAAACACCTTGGAGCTCACTTTATGAGAATTATTTTATGAGTACATTCATTTGTCGATGTCCACATCACAGGGGACTGTTATGGTTAAGGTCAACATGACATCAAAATTGACCCTATTTACTTTCTTACTGCACATATCTGGTATTATTGAGCACATTTTTATCAGTACATGTTCTAAAGTGAAAAATGAGACTAATTAAATTGCCTTAGAAACAACTTAATAATTAATATTAACCGATTGCCAAATAGATACAGGTGCATCATTTTAGGCTATACTGTTGTAGGCAATGTAATTTTTACAACAGTAACAGCAAATTACGATAGATTTGTAGAAGAATTACCATTGGAATTCATACTAATGTTCTCAAGGGTGAACTTTATCTTCAGCCTCCACGTATTGTAAGCTTCTTCAGAAGTGAGTGTCCATGGTGTTTCAGGAGGGGAGTAGTACTAAATAATACTAAATACATATTCATGATCAGACACAGATCACAAACAGACACTTTCATGATCCAGTCAATGCAGTCCTGCATTTTTGTATTATCGCGTTTCACTTGCAAACACATAATATAATGGAAGTAAAATGGGTTGTAAAACATATCATGTTGATCACACTAGTGGGTGCTTATTACATAAATGAGAGCATTTATATCATTTGTCTATGTGCTTCATGATTCAGTGTAATCTGAGTGTTGTAAAACTGTTTATATGTTGTCTGTAGTATGTTGATATCTGCCGTGTCATGTCACATGATCAAGTTTGTCTCCTCCTTTTCTCTGTCCATTCCTCAGGTCGTCCTCTCCCTCCCTCCTCCTCCAGCCTCCTGCCCCCTGCTCCTCCCCCACCCGCCCCCCTCCATTCAGCCCCGCCTACCATAAGGGAGTGTCAAGTGCCCCTGCTGGACAGCAGCTCCTCCCACACCATGCTGGAGCCCCACCCAGAGGACCAAATCTCCAACTCATACCTGCTCCGGGCACAGCCCCCCACTGGTAAGCCCCTCCCACTCATATCTCATTGGCTGACGCCCCCATCATCATCTTATTCATTTACTGTGTTCTGTATTATCAGTGGGTTGTCTGCTATGAAAATAGTAGTGTCCTAACTAGACGCAACAAAATGAGCAATAAAATCAATTAGAGCATTTTTGATGAGAAATGTGATTTTGGTAGCCTAGAAATCTAGACGCACCATAGCGGCAGCAAATTTTATTTTGCAGCCAGGGTAGTCTAGCAACTCTCCGTTGACTTTCGAGCTGGAAAAACCAAACTCTAGTCAGGCCAATCACATCATGTATAGAGTCGGTGTGCGGGCTTTACATAATGACGACAGAGTTGCGACGGTTCCCTGCTACTTGAAAACAAAGAATGGCTGCTGCTGCTGGCGAACAGCGGTCTTTCGAATCACCTTTGGCCGCGACTCTGGAGGACTTGGAGTTAAGCTTTTCTTTGAGAAAAGAACAAAGAACGGCACTTACGTCATTCTTAAAAAAAGGAAGATGTGTTCGTAGTTTTGCCGACCAGATACAGCAAAAGTTTAATCTATCAACTAGCTCCGCTGGTGGGAAAACACTCTGGTTGGTTGTAGCGCTATCCAATTGCGTGCAGAGGGAATTTGAAAGACAACCGTTTATCCCGCCCCTCGGATTGAGCCCTGCCAATGGTGAGTTCTCAGACCCAACATCTTGATGTGGGTCTGGCTTGCCAGGGTATGATTTTGGCCCTTTGTTACATTGTCAATGGCTGCTGGATATCTTCAATCTCCCACTGAACATGAATAATCGGAGTTTTCTTTGGCTTCCGTCACACTGCAGGGAAAATGTTATCTTTTCTTTTTTTTCTCCTGTTTTAGATCTGCTTTTAGACTATTCAGTCACTTTTGCTGGCAACCACAATGGATAAAATAACATGGTCATAGTAACAGGGTTGTTATTGTTAAAAGTGCCTAATTATGCTTTTATATATATAATACCTTTCATGCAGTGTGTAATATAGCTGATTGTGAATGTCAAAGGTCTGCAAAGTTTTAAAGATCAAAGTGCACTGTAAATAAGTAAGGAATAATTGACGACAGGCCGTTGAATTATTAGAAAAATAATGCACACCCGAGGGTGTGCATTATTTTTCTAATAATTCAACGGCCTGAAGTCAATTATTCCACTTATACTACAGTTACCACACCTCGAAACATTGTTCAGATTATGTATTTCAAGATGTTTGTAAAGTTTTTGTCATTAAAACGCTTTTGTATGTAGGACTAATTTCTTACGCATCTAGTCCAATGCCTCCGTTGCGAATTCCAAAACGTAATTTTAGAGTTAGTAACGGAGGTTTGAGCCACTGATAGCAGACTAATGCTGGGACACACGACTAGCTGACACATTCTCGGACTGTTTTCATCGACTGCAGCAGATTTTAAACACCGACTTTGAACACAGACTGAACGCGCTGAACGCACGTTTGGGCATTATCAGTCATAAGTATCAAATTGCATTCATAACCGGCCTTAAAGTGTGTCCCCGGCCTTATGCAGTTATTAATGCAGTTATTAGAGACAGAAAAGCATGTGCGTCAGTATTATTAGCCTATTTATTTATTAATTTAATTCGTTTTAATTAATTCGGTCATTCTTTTTCTTTTTTTTTTTTTTTCATTGACAGATGACAGTAGACTATAGCCAAATAAATGAAACACAAAGCCCTTTTAACAAGTGGGCCTATAAATAATTATTTATTTATTATTATCTGCAATAAAAATCCGTACTGCAGGACTATCCATTTATTTAGCCTATATTCAGTTTAATTTTCTATTGATTATAATATAGACAGGACTATATACTTTATTTATTAAAATTAAACTGCATGTTTCTATTGATTGTGAAGCTAGACATTGAAAATTGCAGATCAAGCGCATGGGGCTAAATGCTTTTTATTGTTATGAATTGTATCCTATTTTCCGCTATAACCGTTAACTACGCGAAGTGATATGGAACTGTAATGCGGTCAAGACCTGCCTGGAACTACTTTAGCCATGCGTTTCCCTGAAAATAATGCACACCTTAGAACGTTCGTCAACCAATCAGATTCAAGCATTCAACGGCCCTGTAGTATAAATTTATTTAATTTATTGCCTCCTAAAGAAAGAATCGATTCTGAACTGTCGAAAACGAATCGTCAGCAATTCCAGTCTCACTTCCTGTTACATACCTATGTAACAATGTAATACATTTGCATAATGCCAGCCTATAGTCTTTATTGGCTGCCCGTGAACAATGTCTACTTGGACCCGCCCTCAAACGCTCTAGTTGTAGCTGAGACCTGGAAGAGTTTGGTTCGTATTGTCAAAATGTAAAAAAGGACGCTGTTTTAAGTGCTGTGAATCCACTTTGCATGCACTTCAAAAGGACCAGAGGGCTTGGGCTGGAACTGACAAAAAAAAAAAAAAAAAAAAATACAACTCCATTACTGTTCATATCACCTTGTATCATGTGCTGAGGAAGTTCTGGAGCTGAAATTCAGATATTGTAATGGACGTTTAATTTCCAACACGCTGTAAATGATAGACCACGACCAATCACAACAGGCTGGGCCATCTGACCAATCAGAGCAGAGTAAGTTCTTGGAAAGGAGGGGTTTAGAGAAACTGAATCTTCTAACAAATTGCTTTAAGAAATTAGGTGATGTGCAATGTATATTACGAGAAAATATTTGAAGTACTAAAATTACTAAAACTAAAATTGAACTAAATATATATAAAAAATAAAAATGACAAAAGCATAGAACAAAATTAGTCAAATGAAAACGTAATGTAAAGAATGATAATTTAGAGTAGCCTATTATTAAATACTAAAGTTGTATATATATCTTAAAATAGCACTGCATATTAACGATACAAACAAACTTGTATGTTTAAAATGCATCTGGCTTGTAAAAATTCAATTTCATGTGTTTGTTTCCTGGTTCACAATCCAAAAAACACTAAACTGACGTAACTCGGAAAAGCAGGAAAAATAAAGAAAAAAGATTTTTGCTGTTTGCCTGCCTGTGTGAATGTCTCATAACGTAGGAGAGATTGGGTTTATCGTTTGTCATTTTGTCATGTTGCGCTTGGCTAGGACATAGTGTTAGTTGTTGTCCCTAAAAAGGTTGTTTTATTATAGGAATATATGCTATTTATGACTAGTGAAGCTCAAGGTGAAAACAAATGGATATGATATCAAACAGCATTGGTTTCCTACAAGGGCATTAAATATGAAGCACTGATTTATGTTATGGTGACTAATTAGACTTTTTCAGGTTGTGTAGAACCTCACTATGCATCACTATATCACAGCTCAGACTGAACAGAATGTGTGTCTGAGTCATCCTAGTACAGCTGCTCTCATGCAGAGTAATTAATGCTCCGTACGCTGCACAGTCCTCCAAACTTTGCCCCGCGTCCAAATCTGCAATCCAGGGGATATATTTAGCGGGGAGGAGAAAAAAAAAGTTGTTAATGTAATTTCTGCTGGAATATAATCTATTGTTAATGGCATTAGCCTCTCCTTTGATCTGCTATAAATCTTTATTACGTCTGATCAGGGGCCCAAGTTCAGGAGCAACGCGATTATAAACCTTTTAAAATGACATTACATCATGCCTCTAATTGGTTTACTGTTTGCTGCAGCAACATCAATCATTTGCAGACTAACCACGCTGTAAATAAATTCACTCCAACACTGCCAGCACAACGGCTCTAGACCGACGCACCAGAAGGATTATGGATGAGAGAAGATCAAAAATACAAGAGGGGAAATCATAGTGTCTTTCAGTGCAGACAAGGTGACCACTAATAATTTTATTGAGCCTGTTAGTAGTCTTGCTTTTCCTTCTGAGCTGCCATCAAATTTGCATTTGCTGAAAAGAAACAGCAAAATAAGAAAGATTTTTTTTTTTTCCGTCAGAATCAAAGAATGTAATCTGTGATTAGTATTTTAAATATGTCAACAGAAGAGCGACAATAGCGATGATGATTATGATAATGATAATGGTGGTAATAATAGTATAACTATTAGTTATTTTATTCTTTCAACAATTTAGTACTGTATTAAATTCCTGAATATAAATGCTCTAATCAAGCTGTAATTTTGATGTAGATGCAAATATCTATATATTTCTAGATTCTAATCAGCTATATATGAGAGAAAACTTTTTTGCTTTGGCGAATGCCGTTCATTGTGATGCAGTGGGGTTTTTTTTAACCACATTTCGAAAAATAACTACTTTGAATATTAAAGGCTTGCAAATCATCATTCTTATTTCATATTCTTTACAAGTTTGTCATATAGTTTGCATTTCCTTGATCTGATGACACATTCAGCTGAGAGGAGTTTCAAAGCTCGCAATTAGCCTGAAAATAAAGCGCTAAATAATTGCCTTATTATCATGTTGCCTTGAGCTTAGATTTTTGTGTACGAGTCTGAGAATGTTGCTTCAACAAGTGAGTGTATATGTGTGTTTTACATCTTGCTGTGTTAAATTGAGATTGAAATGTGTGTTTGCGTGAGACAAAGTCCAATTAAATGTCCTGCAATCTTGTCGAGGGTGATTGCTGTGCAGGAATTGAAATGTCTGGCCAGTAACTGAGAGACATTATAAAAAGGAAGAGTGCTCTGAGTAGATGTTTTTGAGCTTGTTGTGTGTCTGGTGAGTGCATTTATTAATGGTTGGTTTTGTATTTAAATACATAAAAGCTTCAGAATTCGAGATAGGGGAGTGTATCTCTGTATTTCTGCTTAGTTTATTGCGGGTCTGTGCTCCAGTGGGTGACGTGCACAGCTGGACTGTGTCTCTGCCAGTGGGTAGCGCTGACACTGGTGGCATGCACACCGTGCCACAGTCATTACTTGAGCTATTGCAGCTGTCAGTGAGACCCTGTGACTGGCTGCCTGACTGTGTTAAAGAGAGATCTCTTAGAAATCTGACGAAATGCCTCCTTTTCTGACATGAATTCTATGTAAAATAAAAAAAAAAAAAAAAAAGGAAGACATAGAAGATTTGGAAACACTTTCTTTTAGACATACACTAAAGAAATATTTCAAAATTATAAATGTCTTTACTTTAACCTTTGATCAGTTTCATGTTTCATGTTTTTATGCATTATAGTACTACTATTCATGATTCTACTTTTAAAGAGTCAAGAGTTTTTAAAGGTACACTTTGAAGGAATTTCTCCCATCTAGCAGTGAAATTGTATTTTGCATTCAAACGAATAGTGCTCTCTAGTGCCTCACTTTTTTCAAATGCGTGTTGCAAATACAGTAGCCATTATGTACCAAGAAGCTATGACAACATGTCTTCCAATAGCACTTCATCGAGTTTAACTATATATGTTCTACTGTTATGTTGCCTATATAATGAATTCCACAACCAAGCAATGAAAAAAAGCTTATAATTTAGATCGTAGTATGAAGTACCGTGCAGTGCAGCCTTTCATATTTGCCGGGGCAGTGACAAGCGCCTCTCACTGATCTCCTTGTCCGCTGGTTTCAGTCACGTGACGCTGGCTCTGAACGAAAACGCGTTGTGTAAACACGTTGAGGTAGGCTAGTGTTTTTTGTCCCTCTCTGCTATTATAGTTTTTCAAAATGGCGGAACAACATGGAAGCCTCCTTGGATTTACTTGTCCAATGTGAATAAAGATAAGAAATTCTTCGCAATCATTGGCAGAGGTAATTTTACACCAATGAGGACATATTTATGAATAAAGACATTGATTTTAGCCTATAAAATACTTTACACAGTGTACCTTTAACATCTGCCATCTCTCATGTGTGTGTGTGGGGGGTGGGGTGGGGTGGGGTGGGGTGGGGTGGGGGTGGGGGGGTGACTCATGTAACTGTGGGGACCCCATGAGGAAACAAGCTTATTAATCATACAGAATGAGAGATTTTTTTAAAAAGTAAAAAGGCAGAAAGTTTTCTGTAATGGGTAGGTTTAGGGGTAGGGTCAGTGTAAGGGGACAGAATATACAGTTTGTACAGTTTAAAAACTATTACGTCTATGGAGAGTCCCCACAAAGATAGTAAACCAGATATGCGTGTGTGTGTGCGTGAGAGAGAGAGAGAGCAAGAGAGAGTAGTGTTTGCATCGCTATCCATTTATTATAAATGGAGAGTGTCGGCTGGCTATTTTTAGCAGTTTCCAAAGTCACATACTCCTGCCAGTGAAATCAGCCGTAGATCCTAATGCGATGAATTTTTAATCACTGTGTGTTTTGAAGAAATTCTGTTAAAACAATTTAGTTTGGACTGGATGCCCCCTTAAAGCTGCAGTCCGTAGCTTTTTTGGGTTAAAAATGATCCAAAATATTTTTTTTGAGCAAGTACATAACCAGCCAGTGTTCATCAGCCATCTGCTTGCCTTAGCTTGATTCAAAACAATAATAACGTTTTTAATTCCAGTGGTTCTGGTGGATTTCCACGGGAAATTCGAGCATGTCTTTGCGTCATTACATCACATCTGTACACATAAAGAAGGTGTCTCGGCTAGTAGGCTATATTGCGTGTGAGGATGTTGGAGGTGGAAATTTATAGCCTTTTCTCACTGCACTTGATATAATTAAACTTATCAATTTGATGGCGGATCCAGAAAGGTTCAAACGACAATCACCAGTGACAACTGGAGATTCACCCATTGTAAAACACGAAAGACTTCGGACTTCAGAGAAAAAAAGAGACTGCAACCGGGCCCATGCGAAAACAAGGACAAATATCGGAAGGGCTTTAAATATAGTCACGCAATGCTGATGTTGTTAACATTAACAATTTGCGAACAAAGTATAATTTGCACTGTTTGACGTGATATGATAAGCGATCATTAGATTTAATCGGCGCGATTTACTGCAATGCTTTTTTCCCCTTAGTTGGTCAGAACAAAAGTGGATACTTACTTGTTCAGACGACATTTTTCAAAATTCAAAATTCTTATGTTGGTCATACTTCCAAAAAGGAGAATCTGTGATTGCGAATGACAGTATGCACACCACTAGCGCGGTGATTGACAGCCGCACATTCTCCTCAAAACATTGGATTCATCCGCACAACCCACGTAAAGTTGATAATTCCGCGAATAACTGCAATTGCAGATTTCGAACAGAGATGGTGACAAAGAGGAAAAACTGCAGACTGCAGCTTTAAAGCTAATGTTATGCTGTTTTTAGTTGTAATTAAGGTTGTGCTGTTGTATAATTGTTTTGTTTTTTTGTATTACTGTATTTAAACCTTTGTATTCAGAACAGAGGGCCGTGTATGTTTGTGTGTGGGAAGGTTTTAGAGTGGGGTTTCAAAAGCCTGTTTATATTCAGGCTGATTTGATGACTCTTCTCTCAGACTGTTATTATTGCTCATTACAGGAGGGGATTGGGCCAATGAGACTGAATGTGAGGGAAATGTTTCGTTCAGAGCCCAGCACACAGCTTGGATTTACTTCTGTTACCACCAACCAATCTGTGTTTTAATTAAACCTCCTCTCAGAAAGAACGTCATGAGTTCAACAGCATGACCTCCAGACCAGCTGCTGTCCCTTCATTCTGAGGGAGCAGGTATCAGTAAATGTCTTTTTGAGGGATAAGAGAATGTACTGGAAAAACACTGGGATTCATTTTAGGGATTCACTACATTCAATGAACCTGTTCATTTGAGTGATCATGTTGGGTGAAACAGTGGAAACAATTTAGTGTAGACTTGACACTGCCTTTAAAAAGCTCATTTTATTCTATTTTGCATTGGTAATTAAGTTGTATTATTATTTATTAATTTTAGCTGTTCATTATGTATTAGCATGAAATGTACTGAAAGGTTGCAAAGAAAAATAGCATAGGGAAGTCAATTCATTTAGCGTTTCAGTTTTTTTCGAACATAAAAAAACAGTCACTTATTAATTTGAGTGATCATTTTGAGGAAACTGTTGAAGCTATTTAGTTTAGACTTGACACTCAGATTTAAAAGTCATTTTCTTCCTGTTTTGCACAGGTAATTAAGGGTGTGCTGTTGCATAATTGTTATTGAAACATAAATTAGGTGATTTTTATTTTATTTTCAATTAGGTTACAAAGATTGTGTCAAATTGTGGTTCCAATATGATTCACTCTTTTGGTTTACTGATTTACAAATGCTTTGCAAATCAGTTTGAACCGGTTCAAAGAAATGTTTTGTTTGTCGTCTGCCACTTTAAATGAGCTCTTTAAAGCGGAATGGATTCTGATTGGCTGTCAATGTTTTTATCATTCATCAGCTGGGAAAAATCAATCTGACAATGATTCCAACAATATTATTTCTCGGTGCTGTTATCGATATAGTTAAGGGGTGGACTCTGCTATTCTTTTGTATTTAGAACAATGTTTAGAACTACAATACATCTTTATAATTATCATTATTGTCATCATCCTTGGTGTGAACAGGCCTTTAGACTTGTTTAGGCCAGAGGCTACGCTTGTGAGAGCCTCTGAAAGGAAGCAGAAGTCCTGACGCCTACTGCTCCTCTTGGCTGTGGCTGCTGAGCGGGCATCCTTCCTCAGCATCCGACTCTTGTGTTGAACCACAGAAAATATCAATAAACATTTTTACTGAGGCTGGGCCTGGAAAACAAACATGGTGGCTTTCTGTTCCCGCTGCCAGTGGGCCTCCGGAGCGCTACTGTGAAACTAATGCAGTGTACTCAAAGCCAATTCCATCCTGCCCAGTGCCTCCGCTTCGCTCTGCCCAGCACAGGCACGGTCCCAGAAAGAGCAGGGGGTGGGTTTAAGTGCTAACCTCAGGCACGCTGGACTGTGTGTGGGGATCTGCTTTTAGTAAGAGCGAGCTGAACCATGTAGTTTTGGATCTGTGTCAAACTAGATGAACTCCATACTATGCTATTGAGACAGGAACAAAATTCCACTATGTTTTCAGTGTTTTCACACACACACACACACACACACACACACACACACACACACACACACACACACACACACACACACACACACACACACACACACACACACACACAGTGCTTTGATGTACTTAAATTGTAAGGTTGTACATGTTTCCAGTGTACAAGTAGTAAACTGTCAGATCATATTTTTGTGTGTGAGTAAAAGTTTAATGTGTGTGTTTTTTTTTTTTTTTTTTTTTTTTTTTTTTTTTTTTTGTGCATTTAGAAGGAAAAAATGTCTTCCTTTATAAATTATGTGTCTATTGATTGGCTCATCCATACCTGAATGTTTTGTTATTCTATTTACTAGGAGTTGCTATTAATGATGAATGTTGAATGCGGAAATAATAAACTTTAGTTGCAAGTAAATATGGTTGCACTGTTTAAAATAACTATTCATATGGCAGTGATGTTTCAAACTGGGGTCCAGGGATCCCCAGGTGTCCGTAAGGGAGTGACATGGGTCCGTAGAAAAGTCTAAAAAATAAATAAATAAATAAAATTTATAATAAAATATATAAAAATAAATAATAATTAATAATAACATTAAAATAAGTAAATTATTAGTTATTAATAGGTTAAAGTAGATTAAAATAAGTAAATACAACAATTATAAAAAATTAAATGAATAAATAATACATTTAACAGTACATTATATTGAGTAGAAAAAAATATAATAATCTAACTTAGAAACTAATTCAAGATTTCTTTGAGTGTGTAAATTTGGTTTTATATTATGTATTTTTATATCATATAGTTATATAAGTATCTTTTTATATTTGATTATTTAAATGTCCATTTCACATATTTTACAGAGCTCTGTAAAAACAAATCAGGCACTATTCAACTGAAAATCAATTATATTCCATCTGAACATACAGCTTTTTTTATATGGCCATCAAAAATATGCTTTTTGTAGTCAGATGATGTACTTCTCGCATCTATTAGCAGGGGCTAACTGGACCCTGCCAACCAGCCAAACCTTGACCTTTTGATTATAAAATGTATGCAAAACTCTTTCTGTGTGATTATTTTCTGAAATGACTTTCATATTCCATTTTATTGCTGTCATGTACAGCATAGGGAGCAGGCAGCTGTATTTGATGGGCCTTGAGCTGGGGTGTGCTGTATATAGCCTCACTGTAATCTGCCTTGAATCTTGGCACTCTCCATGGCGAGAAAAAAACACCTTGTTATCAGTGAAAATGGTGGGAGGGGGTGGTTGCATTGGGATATAAGAGTAGGGGGTCTAAGTGGCTGTTTCCTAATTACACACTTTTATTTATTCACACGCAAACACAAGCCTGTGGTCCAGGGCCTCTCTCCGATCTCTTATATCATCCCAAATTGACGTTTTATGTTCTCACTCCTGTTATTTCCTGAGGTTTCTGCCACTTATGTCCAGCGGTTTATTTCAATTTGTGTTGGCTGTTGTTGGTTTAACTGTAGCCAAAAAGAGGAATTGGGCTTTAGCTTTATCCTTGAACGTATCCTTGGTGCATGACTGACTGATAGTTTGTGCAGACATTTCAGTTTTATTGTTAAGCATCTGAAAAAGTACGCTCTCGTATTTAATACAGTTTCCAGAATAACTAATGTGCAAAAGTCAATCTGTTTATAATAGGAATCAATTAGTTTTATAAAACATTCATGGACAAAGAACCTCGATTATCCTCTAAAGTAAAGCTTCAATTAGTCATTCCTAAAATAAGCGTGCAACTCTGTCAGTGTCCTACAGTAAAGGAGACATCGAGAGTGAAAAGGACAGCGATTACTGTGCGCTGCGGGTGTGAGTTTTTACCCTCACACACACAGAGCCTCTACACAGCCATTTCAGAGTCGACGCGGGATAAAAGTTGATGATGCGTGCAGAGGTTTACGAATGAAGAATGCTTCTTCATGAATATGAAATCAACCTTTTCATCAGTCCAGGAAGGGCTGACGGGGGAGCCTACAGCGTTTCACCTCAACCACAAGTGACTTGCATTTGTTGTTTTCTCAAGCAATGTGCAAACAAATATTTCTCTCTCTTTTTTTTTAAGCTGGTTGCGCAGCAATAAGCACAAAGGCATTTGTGAAGAATGAGGGAAATAGATGCTGTTCTTTAACCTTGAATATTTGAAGGGAAAAAATGGACTGACACAAGCAGGAGCTCTATTTAGCTTGTGCGTGATATCTCATCTGTGATTCATAAAAATGTCCTTTTGACAATAGGAGTGTTTTGAGCCATAATTTGTCTTGTTTAGTATAGTGCTGTTTTTTAATGGTTTGTCAAAGTAAACAATGAGATGAGCAAACTCGATACACTGACTGTCGTTTGTCGAGTAAGAATAATTATATTACTTGCGATAACATTCACTTTAATTCTCTTTAGAGATGCTGGATAAGACAGTGACAAGTTCTGTTGTGTACACTTACTACACTTTCATTCAAAAGTTTTCTATTTCAAACAAACACTGCTCTTTTGAACTTTCTATTCATTATACAATCCTGAAAACATGTATAAAACATCTATAAAAAGTTAAGCAGCATAACTGTTTGCAACATTGATAATTAAAATAAATGTTGCACCAAATCAGCATATTAGAATGATTTCTGACGGATCGTGTGACACTGAAGACTGGAGTAATGATGCTGGATATTCATATCACTGTAATAAATTACATTTTAAAATATGTTTAAAAACAGTTTAAATTGTAATATTTCAGAATGTTGCTGTTTATAAATACAGCCTTGGTGAGCATAAGAGGCTTTTTTACATAAAAAAAAAAAAAAAAAAAAAAAGAATAAATCATATTGACCCCAAACTTTTGAACGGTAGTGTATGTGTTTATGAAAAGCAACTGAGCAACAGTTATGTAGTTTCCTAGCTACTCAAGTTACCCAACAGACATTCTGAGTTTTAATTATTTTGCTGTCCTTAAATGTTTTTACGCATGCATATTTATGCGTGGGTTTGACCGTGGGTATACACATCCTCAGGAGAGTGTTTGAGTGTATATTGGCAGATGCTAAATGTCTCTCTCAGGTTAAGGGGTCACCCCCCTCCCTCCACATTGAACATCTGTACACTGCCCTCCCTCACCCTGCACCTGGGCCCAAAATCAGGCCACGTCTCCCACATTCACTGTTATAGCAGCATGCTGACGAGGACTTTTACTACAGCCACAGGAATCATGCCTCTAGAGAAGAGGAGGCATTCATCTTGTGGCCTCAGACAGCCATGCATAGTGTTACAAACAAACACCATATAGAGCTAATGAGAGACAGGGGCTAAACTTTACTTCACCTTAGCACTGCAGAATCACTTTCATAGTTATATTCTGCAGATCTGGAATAAACAGAATGTAGGAGAGAGTGGGGTAAAATGTGTCAATGGGTAAGTTGTGTCGCCCCCTTAATCTAGAAAGTCAAATTTTTGACACGTTACGATAAAGTGACCACCATGTGTTTTGTATGAATTTTTCTCATGTCAGAGTATGATTTTTAAGTGGCAGGTAAATTTTATATCAAAGTAAATTTATTCAGTTCTAAAAATACACATTATACCTGTTGCTGAGCTGCCAGTGTATAAAATCTGTTAAATTATCTGACTATGAACATTAAATAAAGTGGCAAAAATACATTTTACAATATATTTCATATTTTTCACAATATATTTCACAATATATTTTGCTCACTGATGACAGATCTGAGTTTGGGTCATCAGAGCATGTCACCCCCGGATAGAGCCACAGGGCCACTGAGCTCAGATCAGTCCTGCATGATCTTTAGACAGGGGGTCAGACCCCATCACCCACCCCACTGTGCCTGTGCGCCAGGATCACTCCCAATTCCCAGCACTCAGGGACCGGCTTTACGCTTATTCCATGTTTGATCCAACACTGTTGCCATTGTAATACAGCGAGAAACAGCAGATTACATGGCCAGGCCAGCACTGATCCACTCTACTCATGCACACACATACTCACACTTACTTGATCTGTTCTCCTTTGGTTGGATTTAGATTCTAAGAACGTTCTATTTGTCAATACACGTCGTTCATGAATTGAATCCCCCACACATACACATCCTTGTCCTTGGCACATGCATGATCTTGTATTAAAAAAGAGAAGAAGAGGATAAGAGGAGAGAGAGAGAGAGAGCGTGAGAGGCTTTTCAATGTCGCAGATTTAAACAGGGGTCAAGCCGACAGAAAACCAAAAGTCTTTGGCTACATCATTGATGAATAGGAGCTTGCTACAAATCTCTTGTCTGTGTACAAAATAGGAAATTAATCTCATTGCATAGCTAAAGGGCAGTTTATTTAGATT
The DNA here is from genome assembly GCF_949319135.1 of Squalius cephalus. Lineage (NCBI taxonomy): Eukaryota > Metazoa > Chordata > Actinopteri > Cypriniformes > Leuciscidae > Squalius > Squalius cephalus. The sequence goes on from NC_137135.1 coordinate 18,710,093, forward strand.
TGAGAGTGAGCAATTATATTTATTAATTATTTTGTTCAAAATTAAACTCGAGGCTTGGAAAGTGATTTAAAAGGGCTATCAAAATTAACATGTTAACGCACACAATTAATTTTTTCAGTTTAACATGTAAAAAATATTTAACGCAATTAACACAGCATCCTTTTTTCCCCATCATCCTTTGGCTAGCATTACATTATATGACCACGCTGTTATACATGCAAATGCTTTTAAACCATTCAAGCGCGATAACACACAGTGCAGTACTGGCGCGCGCCAAACACACCAAAATTATGCCAAAATGCCCGTTTTTTCGAATATCCTCGCAAACGCAGTCTTAAATGAGTCTTAAATGAGTTAAATGAAGTCTTAAATGAAAAATAAAGAGTTGTGAGAAAATGGGATGCACGTCATGTGCTGCAGGTCTTAAAGTGACAGCAGCCTAATAAACCCACTGCTGTTGATAATCAAAGAACAAAAGAAAAAGAGAAAATCACTCACTGCTCTTGACTGAATAACTTTTTTAGCTTTGATAAGGATTAATCTATATTTAATTTATAATTTATGCAGTGAAGACTATGAAGTGTTTGACTTTATTCAATTTCTGTATATATATCCTACCTGTTAGACCTGTCAAAAACAACGAAAACAATAACTTTTTGTGCTAGATAGAATAGAAAAAATGTTGCCCTGATATACTGAAGGGCACAGGTAAATGTGACAATTATTATAATGGGTTTATGTGAAGATTAACTTAAATTAAAAGTATTGGTATCGGTGATGCCTTCTTTAATAAAATACTACTGTCTTTATGTTGTTTCTAATTTGGATATTAAATGTTAATGTTAAGCAATATAAATATATATTAAAAAATAACTAATGTAAGGTTAGTTTTTTTTTTCAGTGACAGTTCTTTATATTTACCATGGTATTCATGGTATATTCATATATTTACCATGATACTTTGATTTCCATATTAAAATACCATGGTATTACCTTCCAGTACCAGCCACAGCACTTTTAGTAAGCATGTGAGGCTCTTCATATTATTTTAGCCTATCAGCTCACACTGATCAGACTCCTGACAGCCATAGACAGGAGATCAGGCCATGGGACTCGCTTTCAGGCAACTGTCATGGATCAACAAGCATGAGATGGGCAACCTGAGAAAATGGAAATGGTTTTGGGTGTTGGTGGAAAGAAAACTTGGATTGGGAGGTTCATCTTTATTGCATTACTCCGTGTTTCATGGGAAAACATTATTAGGAGCTTGTTTGATGCTTCTTGTCTGGCCTCCACCTCCTCCCTGCTCTCTTTCCTCTGATAGACAAGAGTTATAAATGTAACATGATAGAGAGATTTGTTTTCTTTTTGTTTTAAAATTATATGCTAGACAATTCCCAAGCACCGCAGGTTACCTCTTACAAAAGCAGCGCTGAAGTGAACAGCCTCCGCAACGCAGTTGTGTCCAGGTACAAAGTGTTTCACGGTAAAAGAGTCAGAGCCGGTGCTTCCTGCAGATTCATGCTTTGAATTCAGGCTGCATTAAGGATTACATTGAGCCAAACAATGTCAATTAATGCTGCTTCATGAGGTACAAAAACGCAGCATCCAGCAACGCTGGCACAGCTTAAAAAGTGAAGACAAGAGTTTCATGTCTGACAAGTGTCTTAACAAGCTGGGTGGTTGAGTGTTTTAGGGGCTTCCTGCCGCCACGGAATGCGAATTTGGAAAGAAAGAATAACAACACAAACAGCTTTGGCAGGCTGTCATCACAGAGAGCGTCCTTTCGTCCCTGATTTGATGTTTATTCTGATTGCACTTCACCCTCACACTGCTGCTATTCCGTTTGCATTTCCTGCATCGCTTAACACAGTTTTTGACAATGCCAATTGATAATTGATTGACAGCCTGATAAAAGGGTTTTTCAATATTTTTTTCCCCAGGAGCTCCAAACCATCACAGCCAGACCCTGCGGCCGCCCATCCCTCCACCGCACAACCACCAGACGCTATCGCACCACCAGTCCTCTGCCAACTCCCTCAACCGCAACACGCTGAGTGGCCGACGCAACCCCATCCACGCCCCTCCGTCCGCCCCGGGTGACGGGCCCACCACACCCGAGTCAGTGCAGCTGCAGGACAGCTGGGTGCTCAACAGCAACGTCCCATTGGAGACCAGGTCAGTGGCCACTTTTTGCCCACAACAAATCTGTATAAACAAAGAAATGAACAATGATTAACTTACATTTTAGACACAAAGTATTTGATTCCTTTTCATCTGCACCGTTAAAATGTCATTTCCTGACAGATTGGAGAACCAGATCTAACTGTTTTAGAAATAGAAATAAATGACAGTTTTGCATTCAGGAAATTTTACCGTCACACAGTTAAAAACACTGTTGTTAGAGACATTTCTTGCAGAAAAGAGACTTTAAATAGCAGGTTATATCCTAATTCTGACAAAACAATCTCTTTCTGCCCCCCAGGGCGCAAGATTATTGAGTACGATGTGACAGAAATACTGTCTCAATCCAAATAAGTATTTTTTATTCAAATCTAGGAGTGTTATTAGTTGGGTGTAAGCAATTTAGGCATTTTGACAAGCTTGTCGTTTTAAAATATATATTTGTTTTTACCTATTTATGCTAATAATTCTGTAATATTATAAAATTACAGAAATAATAGGTTAATATTTTATTATTTTCAAATACAGAAACTAATTTGAAAGCAATGCCTTATTCTTCATTTATTTATTTAATTATAAAATAATATTATAAAATTATAAAATAATATATAATATATATAGTAACAATACATCAGCATCCATAATGTAGGTCTGAAACCTGAATATGCGCCACAATATAAGGACCTCATAATGTAGGTCAAACCAGTACACACACACACACACACACACACACACACACACACACACACACACACACACCCACTACCATTCAAACAAATGTTTGGGGTCAGTAGTTTTTTTTGTTTTTATATGTTTTTAGAAGAAGTCTTGTACATTTATTTAATAATAAAAAAATTCCACTGATGGCAAAGCTGATATTTTAGTGTCACGTGATCCTTCAGAAATCATTGTAATATGCTAATTTGGTGCTCAATAAACATGTATTATTAAAATTAATTTTGAAAAGTTTTGCTGCTTGAAAAATATTTTTCGTTGAGAAACAGAAAATTTAAAGAACAGCATTTATTTGACACCGAAATGTTTTGTAACATTATGAATGTGTTTACTGTCATTTTTTAATCCATTTAATCTGTCCTTAATTATGTGCTTACAGAATATATAGCATTATAGTTATGTGACTTTCGTGCTCAGTAAGTTTTCAAACAGACAGAGTACTGTGTGCTTACAGATCACAAACATACACTGTATTATGCATGCACAGCTTTTAGAGGTATTAGTATTCATAGTTCCCTGAAATACAAATGCTCTGTCTCTCATGCGTACACACACACTCACCCCTGTGGCTCAGCTTTTACACACACACACACACACACACTCTCTCTCTCTCTCTCTCTCTCTCTCTCTCTCAATATATATGTATATATACTGTATATATATAATTTTTTTATTTTTTTGTCTGTATCTTTCTCCTGCTGGGCAGAGGGTCACCTCCTCTGTTCCCAGATCAGAGAGGAAGCATACCTGCATGTACTATTCATGAGGCTGGGCTGCATGTTTAATTCACAAGGACAGGTCTCAGGCCTGTTGGAAGTGCAGGTTCCTGACTGGCTGTAATTAAAGCAGAGCTGATAGGCTGTCCTGTATGTCAGCATGGGCCATCCAGCACTCAGACATGAATGCTTTTGGGACTGCTGGGGTCGTTGTGTACAGGATTGGATAGTGGCAAGGTTTTGTTCAGTTCAAGGTCGGTATACGCACACATATATTGACAGTTTGCCCGTGACCTCCAGCGTTAATTGTCTGCTGGGTTTGATTGGTTTCTTTGTGTTGGTGATTGTGGACACGCCCACCGGCACCTTCCTCATCAGAATTTACCCAGCAGACGTTTTGTGGTCTACGTCAAGGGTTTTCAGTCTTTACAGATCCAAAGGCCCCCAAAGCCAGACTCCCAGCCAAAATAGAGACTCCCAGAATTAAAATGTAAATATTCTCTGAAACACTTTAGAACCTTCATTAAGAACATTCAACTTATTATAAAATGCAAATACGTCTTTATTTAGAAATGTGTTAATAGAAATGCCATGAAAATTTAAGCTCTTTATATTTTATTTATTTTCGGCATGGAACCCCTGGAGTACCCTCGGGGAACCCCTGAAGGTTGAAAACCCTGGGTCTACATGAAGGGTTTCCAGTGGAAAGAAAGATAAAGAGCTATGGAGTGCACTAGAATGTAATTTCAGTTCAGCAAATCTAGTTATTTTGTAGTTCTTGATCCTGACATTAAAAATTCTTTAGAAAGTTTATAATTAAGATGAGATTATTTATTTCATATAGTTTATGCTCATGTGCTTTATTTCATGTCATGTTTCTAGCTTGTTCATGAAATAAATACAATTAGTGTAATTTAATCAGTTTCCCAGAAATTTTATTAATGCTACATCTCATAATATATTTCATTATACATGTATTTTATATAGAGAAACATGGAAACATTTAGTAGCACAGAAACTTGTCAACACTGCCCCGCAACTTTTATGAATAAATTAGCTTCGCTACTGAACCGCTACATTATATTACTCAGCAATGAGGTATGTTGCTGTTTTTGCTGTTTAATTAAACTCACAGAGAGTGCTGCACAGACGCAGGTAATTCAGATGCTCATCTCTCTCTTGATAGACTTATTAATTCAAATAAATGTTATGATTCCATCAAATAAATGTAATCTTACCACACTACTAGGGTGACCGGTTAGTCCTGAAATTGCTATTTTATTTCATTATTTTTCTTTTTATATTATCTTTTATCATCTTATCACATATATATATATATATATATAAAATATATTTTATAAACTACTATAAATGTAAATACATAAATAAATTAATGTAAATTCATTTGTCCATAACCACTCCATAAAGCCTGTTGTTTCATATTAAACCTCTGCTAAGCAGCACTAACCCTGACAGGTAACAAATGATGATATTTCTTAAAGTACTCCTGTCGGGAAACTCCAGTGGGTTCCAGCATTTAATTCTGTCCTTCGGTTCTCCACGCTGTCGTCATAAATCACTGGAAGTTGCCAATGTGTGTAATATCTATCGGCTTTATGCCTGGGTAATATTTAGACAGCTAACTGGCACTGGATAATTGTCACACAATCTTTCCTTATTTGCACACAAAATTATGAAGCGATCTTAAAATGAAGGGCCGACATTCGGCATTGAATCATGAATGTTCAGGTGTGTTAGAATGGGCTCCTGTACTGAAGCCATCAGGACTACCCAGCAGCACTAAGCCTGCCATCTGCTGAGACAGAACCACACTCCCCACACCAATCCAAGCCTCACTAAGCCAGGAAGCCAGCCCAAACTCTGGCCCCTCTCCCCGTTCCCCTGCTAGCAGGCCCCACCCCTATCACTGCAGCTTTTTAATTGGGGTTCTGTCAATGCAGATGGGCCACCTGTCACACACATGCACGTGCAATTCACAAACTCATTTCCAATATATTCACATTTATTAACTGCATTACTCATTGCATTTGCGGAGGCTTTGAAGTGTGGCGAGAGAACTCACGAGTACAGACTGGAGCACCAGCAGACCACCCAGGATCTGTGCTGGCATTGCCCAGCATCACACACACCATTCATGGGCAACAGGCGAGTGTGTGGGCCTTCTGAGTGGAATCATGCAAGTGCCTGTCCATTTCAATTTTAAGTGTTAACCGCAGAGACAGTGATCCACATGGACACAGTCTTTTCCATATACGTTTTATCAATGAGTTAAAGAAATAGTTCACCCCAAAATGAAAATTCTGTCATTATTTACCCCGCTGTCATGTTGTTCCATGTTCTTGGATCTTTTGTTTCACTGAAGAAAAAATTAAATAAAATAAATAACAGCATATGGACATAGGAGTGACATGATCTGAATGTCTGAAAATAATGGTTGGATTTTCATTTTTTGTGTGAACTATGGAATATGATTAAAGCCTGAACAAATATATAATAATATTTTTTAATACACTTACACTTTTTTGGTTAAACAAAATTTAAATAAAAGAATAAACTATTTTTTGATAATAACGTTTAAAGGTATTTTGTCTTGAGAATGAAGTAAAAATATCAAATGATGTGTATATTTCTAGAATAGACATTCAATTTTGCATCCCTATATTACTAATTAAAGTAACTCAATTTTGAGTTTAAATGGTAACACTTTACAATAAGGTTTCATTCAAACTAACTATGAGCAATACATTTGTTTATGTATTTGTTAATCTTTTTTAATATTAGTTAATAAAAAATACATTTGTTCATTGTTTGTTTCTGTTTATTAACAGTGCATTAACGTTAACAAATACAAATTTTTATTTGAATAATGTATTAGTAAATGCTGAAGTTAACATTAACTGAGATTAATAAATGCTGTAGTCATAAAGTGTTGTTCATTGATATGTTTCACGTTAATTAAAACAGTTAAATAATGTTAACTATGAAACCTTACTGTAAAGTGTTACCGTTTAAACTTAAAACGATCATTTAGATATTACAAATTATAACTGTGTTATGTATGTATTTTGTCCTCAGAGATTTTAATTATTATTATTATTTCTTATCTATTCTGTAAAATAATACTGCATAAAACTCCCAATTTTGTAGTACAGTAGATATAGTGGAAAAGGCCTGTTTAATGTTGATGCCCCATTCAGGCTCTCAGCTGTTTTATCTCTGAAGGTCTCCAGTTCAGTTTTGCCCCAAAATTCCTAACTTTCTTTGAAAATAGGTGAGTAAAAGGTAATTTGAAAATGAAATCAAATATTTAATAAAAAAAAAAAAAAACTAGCTGCCATATTGTGCTTAAAATGGGATCCAGCACATTAAGTAGCCGAATAGATCAGAGATGTGTTCAGCTGTGTAAATAGCACAGAATGTCACATGGACAGTTCCTCAGTGTGCAGAGATGGAGGCTTGGAGAGTCTGTGTCTGCAGAGGCTCATCTCCTCTCGCCTCTGGGTCACACAACATAAGCCGACACACTAAAGTTAATAGGCCTATTTTTATTTCTGTATCAACACTAACAGAGAGAGCATTTTCAATCACTGCCTGCCTCTCCCTCTACAGGAGAAAAACACTGACAAAATCCACCTTTTATAAACCAAAGAGAGAAAGTTTGGAGGAAAATCTCCAGCCCTGTGATGCAACAGCAGCCTCCTGTAAGGCCATGATCGGAAGAGTTTTGGGTCGTCGCTATTCTAGTCACTTTTTTGTTGACAAATAAGTTAATTTGCGAGTGGTGCATGGCGCAATGTACTGTATGTCAGCTCAAAGATGGGAATGACATGAGCTCCCATAGGATGAATGGTTCATTTTCCGTTCAGTACATGTCTCCTAGTCACTATTTTTTCCGCTTTATCATCCTTTTTTCTGTCTCTTTGTGTGGCTAAAGGTGGGCAGGCATCATCTATCCATCCAATAGAAAACAAATAAACTTTTAGCTTTGCTTGGCTTTAACTTTTTTCTAAATTGATCATTGGCTATTTTTTCCAAAGGGCATTTTCATTCAATGAATGTAGACAACTCCACTGCTCATAACTAAGACGTTGTGATGAGAAGACTGATCACAAGATGCAGATGTAAGACACCTATACATCTCTAACGATAAACAACTACGTTTAACATTAATCTCTCACATCAGTTTATGACTTGATGCTAAGGAAGATTCTCTCTGTGTGGCCATCCAGATGGTCTTGATTGAGTAACATGACATTTAAAAGCAAAGAATATTTTTCTTTCTTTCTTGGAATTGGAGGTCATGCCTGTTTCTGTTTATGTGGGTGACTTTTATAAGGATTTAGATTGATTACCCTGAATATTCCACGTACAGATTAACACCTTGAGCCATTTAGAGAGGAACACACAGCTCTGTGTGTGTGTTCTCTATGTAAATTATGTTATTTTATAGGTCAGGCCTTTCCTGCTAAAGAAGAAAACCAAACCTTTCTCTGAGAGGTGCCTGCACAGCTGCCAGCACCGGAAGATTGATTGCCAAAGTATGCAGTTGTCAGACAGGTAGAGGAAGGGAGAGAGACAAGCTGGGGGGAAAGGGGGAGGATCCGAGAGATTGCTTCGGCGCAAGAAAGAGAGAGAGAGAGAGAGAGAGAGATCGGAAAACAAGAAGGAGGGTGGAATCGGTTTTCGGCAGCATAAATGACTGAAGATGGCCTGGTCCTGTGAAGGCTTATTTCCAATCATAGAGTGAGGCCTCTTCACCAGCTGATGCCTGCTTCAATTTTACTCTCATCTCAGGACTCGCAAGCTGCTCTCTTCCCCTTCCATACAGACTCGTGCACACTCAAATAAGATTTCCAAGCAGGTCGCACTATCACAATTGAACCAAAGAGGAGCAGCGCTTTCACATGCATGGCATAGGGGATGTTTTTGGAGGTGAGCATTGTCGTTTCGGCCTGGCTGGTGTTTGGTTTCGAGTGTGTTTGTAGCAGGGTCCTGTGTCAACTTCTTAAAGTGCAGCTTGGGTCCGTTAGCCATGAGAGAATTTGATTTGTTTGTTTGTGCAGATATCAGAGATTCAATTTGAGTTGTGTGATATGCTGTGCACACATTCACAGGTCCATGAACTCTTTGAACCAGATGTCTTTGCGGTTATTTCTGCATTTGATGGTAATATCCATTCTGCATCATTTCACCTCCATTAGCTATGGGCCATGTCATTTTTGACCTCAGAAGAGGATTCTTGTGAATGTTTAATTATAGCACTTGCAGTCTCACTTATGTTTTTTATTCACATACACTTTTCAGCACAAACCGCTTAATACATTCGTACTTTTGTTGTATATGGAAATGGAATGGAAATGGAAATTGTTTTATTTGAAACAGGGACAATGCACAAATAAACATTAAACTTGTTAAACAAGAGAATATGTCTTGGGCCAGGTTATAGCAACAATTGCTAATTTCCACCTGTAGTCCCTGGTGATTATATCAGATAATTTCACATTTATACCAGATGTGATGCTGTAAAGGTACCTGGTTAAGACATGGTGGTAGGTGTTCTCTGTAGCTGAAGTTTGATTGTGAAGTTTATTCAATATGCATCATGAAAATCCCACATCGACTTAAAACGTGTCCTATTCACATACATTTGACTGCTATGATGAGAGCTGTATTAAAAAAAAATCGAACAAAAGTACACACAGGAGATCGCAGGAGAAAGCTTAGCAAAATAACCATGTTTAACTTGTTGATGACACCAAACAAATAACTGAATGAACCGAGTGTTTAAATACACATGGGAAGCTTATTAACAGAAACTGAAACAGGTGTGTAATTCAAATCAGTAACCATAGAAAAAAAACTAGTGGCGGGAAATGAGAACAAAGGAAACAGGAACTAGAATTAAAACAAAACGTAAACGTGACATTATATTTAAAGAGACATCTTCTGTAAAACTATAAAATATTTGTATAATTGCAAATAAACAATAAATACAATGTAATAAAAAAAAAGTCTTCCATTTGAGACAAGACTATTCTTGTAAAATCCACACACTAGATGGCAAAGTACAGCGTGAAGTGTAAGTACACATAATTCGGGATGCAGAATGTTTACTACTCCAAATCTCACCGACAATAAATTTGTGGTCAAAGTTTTGTTGAAATTTTCGTTCCCCATCACACAAAATTCTCAATCTCATGGATTGCTATTGAAATCACTGAATTTTGTCTGTGAAAATTCACTTAACGGAGATAAATGTGACTGCACATTAATGATGCCATAGTATTATTTGCATACTGAATTGTTATTGATCTTTATTGCACATTATAGTAAGTTCTACTATTTCCTTCATGCAAATTTAGTTTGCACCATTTACTTTCCAGCCTTTTTTTCAGAAAAAGAGGGAAGGAGAATTGTTGCACAATTTTAGGTCATAAATGCAGGAAAATTGTCCTAAAAGAAAATTGTTTGAATTCCTGAGCTCAGGCTGAGAAGTGAACAATGCAACACTCTGCTTCTCTCTGCCTCTTTTCTTTATTTCCCTCTATTCTTTCACCCCCCTCTTTCTCTCTCAGACTTCATCAGTGGTTGCCAAGGTATCTGTGTGGGGCAGATTTAAATTCTCAGCTGCGCTCCGAGGCCAATTTGTTATCCTAACAGGAGCCAATCAGAATACAGGTGCCCGCAGCTCGCTGAAGATTTATGGGCCCTCTCTCTACTCGTGCCGCGCGCAGATCATATTCTGGATATGGCACAGCAATCCCAGCAAACATAATTAGACAAGTTTTCGGAGACCTTTGTTTTGGTGTTTAGAATACCCCTCACCCATACTTGGATTGGAGGTGAAGAGGAGAATGGGGAGTGAAGAAAAGTTGTAAAAAACCGAACAAGTGTTGTTTGGGTCAGGGAGAAACTTGTCTCAGTGAACTGTCTGGTCTGATGCTGGGTGTTTTGGTATGTGGGTGTTCCCAAAAAGAAAAAGTGGTTAAAAAAGTATTTTACTCTTATTACAGTATGCACAGAGAGGTATTTCATGACCAGTCACTTACATGCCTTGATAGGCGCTGATGTTGGTTATTTAAAGTGGAGAAATGATGTATATAATGAGGGTGTCAATCAGAGGTGTGTGGGCAGCGAGTGTGAGATCAGACAGTTAAATGAGGGATAGATCTGAAAATGGAAAGTTAAAAATGAATAAATAAACACTGGTGTTTGACACTAACTACATGTTTGGTGATGAGGGGTCTTCTGGGGCTGTCACAACTAATGAGTGGCAGGGGCCATTTTCAGCAATGCATATTTAATAGGGCTCAATGACACACACACACACACATATATAGAGTGAGAACACACACCTGTCTGACTGAGACATGGTCATTAATCACCTCATGCACAACACACACCATGACCTCAACAATGACTTCTTCAGTATCTGCAGAGAACTTACAGAAAATACCTCAGCTTATATCCTTTTTTTTGTCTCACGTTCTTCTCTTCTCTTCTCTTCTCTTCTCTTCTCTTCTCTTCTCTTCTCTTCTCTTCTCTTCTCTTCTCTTCTCTTCTCTTCTCTTCTCTTCTCTTCTCTTCTCTTCCCTCACCTCACCTCACCTTACCCCACCTTACCTCACCTTACCTTCCCTTCTTCTTTTGTTTCATCTCCTCTTTTATCATGTTTTCTCTTTGTCTTGTTTTGTCTGACCTCGTTCCATCCCATCAAGTCTGTTGGTCTGTCCTCATCTTATCTTGTCTCTTTTTATCTCCTCTTCTATCCTTTGCCTATCTCTCCTCATCTCATCTCTCATCAGTTCTCCTTATCTCACCTCATCTGTTCTTGTCTCATTTTATCTCCTTTTCTCTCCTCTACTGTTTTTCTCACTTCATGTCATCTCATCTCTTTTAGTTCCTTGGTTTTGTCTTCTGTTTTCTTGTTCTTTTCCCATATCTTCATCTCATCTTGTCTTCCTTGACTTTCTTTTTTCTGTTCTTCTTTTCTTGTCTCCTCGCATTTATTTTATTTCATCATCTGTCTCCTCACTTCATTTTTTACCCTCTCATTTCTTCATCTCTTCTCCTCTCCTCATCTTGTTTCACCTCATCTCCTTTCAGCTCTTCTCCTCTGGACTAATTTGTATCTCCTCTTCTCTCCTCCTTTAGTTTTTTTGGTCAATTTTCCCTTCTCTTGTCCTATCTCTTATGTGACCTTATCTTGTCTCTCTTCTTTCTTCAGTTCGTCTCTTCTTGTCTCATCTCCTCACCTTGTCTTGACTCCTCTCCTTCATTTTATCTCTTCTTCTCTAGTCTTATCTCTGCTGGCCTTAGCTTGTCTTTTCTCAGCTTTTCTCTTCTTATCTCACCTCCTCTTCTCATATTGACTCCCCTAATCTTTATTTCATCTCCTTTTCTCTCTGCTCTCCTCTTCTCATGTCATGTCATATCATCAGGTCTCCTTGTCTCATTTTGTGCTCTCCTCTCCTCTCCTCTCCTCTCCTCTCCTCTCCTCTCCTCTCCTCTCCTCTCCTCTCCTCTCCTCTCCTCTCCTCTCCTCTCCTCTCATCTCCTCTCCTATCCTATCCTATCTTATCTGCTCTAGTTCATTTGTTTTGATTTTGTTTTCTATAGTCCAATCTTTAATTATCCTCATCTCATGTCCTCTCATTTCTTTATTTGATCTCCTCTTATGTCATCTCATCATTAGTATCCATTTCTCATTTACTCTCATCTTGTTTCACCTTGCCTACTTTCAGCTCTCCTCCTCTTGTCATCTCACCTCCTCTTCTTGTCTTGATTCTTCTCCTTTCTCAATTTTATTCCCTCTTGTCTCAGTTCATCTCTTCATCTGGCTTCTCTCCTTCTCTCGTTGTTCTTTCTCTTCTCCTCTCACTTCCTGTCTCCCAGTAAACAAGTCGTGTTCCTCCTTCAGATCATTATGTCCCTAGTTTCTCAGTCCCTGTGGACTTTGAAAAGTGCAAAACTGACATTGTCTCCAGACTGTCCTCTGCATAACCCCACCCTGTCAGCACTCCTTTTTTGGGTTCAATCTGGCCTCTCTTTATTTCTGTCCACCCCCTGGTCTGGGTTCATCTCTCTCTATCTCTCTTGCTCTCACGTCTTCCATCATCTCAGTTGGCTTCAACTCTTCCCCCAGCTTCCCTCCCAAACAATGCTCGACATAAATCACTGTCAATTAAGCACACTATGTAAATCAACCATTTTAATTTCATTCCGCAATTAAGCCACTCCATCCGCATTCGGCTTCCCCTCACTGTCCCGAGATGAAATGAGCTTTCAATAGAGATTCAGCCAATAGCTATGAGTTACACTTCAACTTGAGCGCACACGCTTCCAAAATGACCTTAATTAATTTCACTCCGTCACCCCTGTCAGCTGGCAAATTAGTGGCTGCAACCTTCTGCGTGGGTAAAAATGATTTGGCATTTAAGTGACTGACTTGACCTTGTGAGTGGCCCAACTTCAGACAGCGGAGGAATGACACAGAGGCGGCCTGCAGGAAGTTAGCAGAGCTATATTTTTAGACGTGCACTTCTGCTGACTTCTTGTCACTCTGCTGCTCATTGCAGGGCTGATTACTGCCTACCTGCAACCTGCTAGCTTCCCTTTACAGTTTGTGCACGGTCGCACCTGACAGGAAGAACGGAAGCGATATGACGCAGGTTCAGATAAAGGCATGGAGCTGGAGGTGGAGGTGCCACCTGTGGCATCACACCATCATTTGGAGAAGCGAGAAGGGGCGGAAAGAACGTTATAGAGAGAGAGTGTGAATACAAAGAAATGCGAGATTCTGCTTTTTTCCACACTTGACTGAGCCTCCCGGTTCATGCACACAAGTTTTGCATGAGTTTGTGCACTTCTGTGTGTATGTGTTATGCATGCATGTGTGTGAGTCAGTGAGGCCTAAGGCAGTGTAGATGTCACCCTCAGCTGGGGAAAAACAGCTTTGTTATGTAAAGCCACCGTGTGGAATCCTCCGTGTGGCCTATTTTCATTATACGGCTGCATTATTATCATTTATTACCATTCATTACGTTTATCAACCTGCTCTCACTCTCTCGGTCTCTCCCTGAGTGGCTTGTGTGAAGGACAGACCTCTATCTTTTTCTTTTGTATTTCTTCTGAGGTTTATTTTCCCTATTGTGGAGAGATGAGCGAATACAGACGTGGTGGGTATGGCGTCATGACTTGGAGAGGTTTTTTTCTTTTTTTTCTTAAGGAATCATACATAAGATATTAACATGGGACAAATTAAGTGTGAGAACTAAAAGGGTGTCCTCACTATGAGTGCTGATATACAGTCAGCCAGCACTGGAACTTTTCACTGTTTCACTCTATTGTTTCTGTGTTTATGCATTTCAGACAGATTGTACTTCTGTGCAATAGTGGTGGGGAATTTTCATTGTTTCACCAGTAGTAACAAGTGACTGTCTTTATGAGTGAGTCATTGAATCACTCACTCAAATGGTTTATTCAAAAACGCTGATTCGTTCAGGAACTAAAAAAGTGACTGTCATTAAATTATTGTATTATACATTCAATCAATTTGTTTAAAACACTGATTTATTCAGGAACAAAACAAGTGGCTTACTGAATTGAACATACCATACTAGGTTAGTACTCTTACTATTTCTTTATTTAGAACTTATGTTTTAGACACAATACTTTTTTTTTTTTTTTTGCTCCTTGACCATAAATTGACAACTGTCCATTTTGTGTCTCAAATGTAAGTTTAGACAGAAATAAGTCAGTATTAACTTATTTTTTATCAAACATTTTTTTGCTTTTTAATATATTTTTTAAAATATATTTTTATAGTATTTTGTTTTTAATAATTCAAAATATAAAATGACCAGTACTGTTTGTTAAACTAGTTTAGTATTATCTGGTCATGTTCTATTGTGTATAAGTACAGTATGTAAGAAAGCAGATGTAGGTGCACTGTAGGTTAAAGCTTAAAAATCGCTTGGTGATAGATTAGTTAGTCGCTGACCCCAGTAGCCCCATCAGGCCTGATTCCAGGGGGGTTCAGTCTGTCCATTCATGGGTGAGTGTGGGATGATAGAGGGATGTATGGGGATAGGCTGATAAGAGATGGAGGTAATGGAAGGGCTGGAGCACGACGGAACAAAAATCAGCTCTGGAAATGGAATCCACCGCTGGAACGTGTCCAGAGATATTGGAAGGCATCTTGTGGAAAGAGGCTATTAAAGATCACAGGAGTGAGCAGCCTGTGGCCGTTACCCTTGTAGGTTAGAGGTATGAGGGATGGATGTGCCTGGGGGTAGTGTGTGTGGGCTGGTCCAAAGACAAACCTTTTAGGCTGATAACTGACCGAACTAAAGCTCTCAGCCTCTCGATTCGGTATTAATAGAGAACGGGACCTGATAAAACACGACAAACCCCATGACCCCATGCTAATCACAACGGCAATGTGACTGCAGCTAATCCATTTTACACTACATCTTTTTTTAACACCGCATCCGTGCTGCTGGCATGACCAGGCTTAAAAGTTCTCATTTGTAGGGCAGGAAACACCAGCATGGGGCTCAGAGCAGTAATTAACTGCTAAATTATTTAAGTACAATGCTAAATTGTACAAGTTTCATCAATAATCTATTGAAGCATTAAGGCTATGTTAGTAAGTGTCACAGCACTGAATAGAGGCTGGAGAACACCAGTGTGACACCAGAGAGACCGCTCTGACAGCTACTTTCCGTGTGACGTAATTTCTTAAAGACGCAGTGTCCTAACAGAGCTGTGTCATGGCTTCAGTAGTCATGTTTAACATGATTTTAGGTGTTTTGCATCAATGTTGTTCAGTATTAATTTTGTCACAGATTTCTGTTGTATTATCAGTATTGATGCACTGATAATAAATTATTTTTTAGGGAAGAATTAGGAGTGTTTTGGAAACAATTCTGTGTATCACAGAAATTACACTTTTAAAGGGGTCATATGATGCTATTTTTAAAGATGGGTGTAATATAATATGTTAAGATGTTTTAATGTTTAAAAAATACATTATTTTTCCACATACTGTACATTATTGTGGGTCCTCTATGCCCGTTCTTTCTAAAATGCATCGATTTCTACAAAGTCCCTCCTTCCAAATAGCGCAGTGTGCTCTAATTGGCCAGCTGACCCAGTGCATTGTGATTGGCCAAACAACTCAAGCGTGTGTCGGAAATGTCACGGCCCTTACCATAATCGCAAGCTTCAGCTTCCAAAGCAATTATAAAGACAGTTAATAGACTCCGCATTTGAACAGTCAATAGCAAATACTTTAACAAACAATAAAACATACTTACAGGCTCTGATTCAGAAGTGCCAGATTGCCCTAAATTGAAATTATCCTTTTTTTTTTTTTTAGGACAGCCGGCCTTATACTCTTTCAGGTTCAGGAAACTGTCTTCCATAAAATTCTCTGTACACACACTAACATTTGGGTTGTACTGTTCTGGAACAGTGTTGTAAATAAATCTAAACCACTGATTCCTAATTGCGTCCACTTTCGGAAGGCCAAATAAAGTGTTGCTTTTGCTTTCGCACAGAAACACACAGCACCTCCACAACATGGCGGTGACAACACTACTACGATAACTGAAGCCACGCCTTCTTTCTTTGCGTATGCATTTGGGCGGCTTTATGCGTATATTTCCACCTAGTGGCGTAGGTCGTTGAGGGAGAATTCGATCGAGGCGTTTTAGCTAGGTCTGGATCTGCCTTTTCTTTTAGATAGAAGTCTTTTTGTGGGAGACTTTGAGCTTTGTAACTTTGCAGATCTTATACATGCACAAACAGCTACATAAAACACAAGAGAAAAAGGAAAACATGAAAACGCATTATATGACCCCTTTAAAGCTAGTCGGGGGTAAAAGTGATTTGTGATGCATTTGTTAGATCTTTCAAATTGCACACTGTAGTGAAAAGCATTCTGTGGGATCCTGCCAGGCTGTTGTTACATGACTCTGTGGTCTATGGACCACATTTTAGCTTAACGCTGATTATCAGTGAGTATGTTCTCTCTCTCTATAGTCTAGGTGCCGAGACTGGATATTAACAAATTACATCCTGTTTGTCTGCACCAAGAGTCAGTTTATAAGGCTATAATGATTAATCTCTCTGTGAAGTACACAGCAATATCCTCCTGTCTATATGTTTCTATTCATCAGCTCAGCGGAAATGACCCTGCACCAGAGAGCCGAGCCGCTGCGTACGGTCTCAGTGAATTGTGTCTCTGTACAGTATGTGTTTGTTGTTGTACCTGAAAGGAGCGGAGGCTCTTGAATTATTGAGTGACTTTGTTGTATAAGTGTCCCTCGGTGGGCCGGGACAGGCCTGCGGTGCCGTGTGTTCGTGTGCCATATGTCCACTGCACCACACTGAGGCGCTGCATACACTGTCCTTCACCCCCAACAAGTGCCTGCGACACTCAACGGTCAACACAACACACACACACACACACACACACACACACACACACACACACACACACACACACACACACACTCATATATACCTTAAAGCTGGAAGCTACAGTACAGCTGAGAGGGTTTGATACCAGGGATGGATGTGACCTTCCATGTGTGCTTGAAATACTAAAAGCGCTATTTATCTTTCTCTTTTCTGCAGGCATTTCCTGTTTAAGACCTCTTCAGGGACCACACCTCTCTTTAGCAGCTCATCTCCGGGTTACCCTTTGAACTCCGGCACAGTATATTCGCCCCCACCGCGGCTCCTACCCAGAAACACCTTCTCCAGAAGCGCCTTCAAACTGAAGAAACCGTCCAAGTACTGCAGCTGGAAATGTGCGGCCCTGTCGGCGATCACTGCTGCCGCTCTGCTGGCCATTCTGCTGTCTTACTTCATCGGTAAAATATCTCATTCTCTCTTTTTTGGCTGTAGCTTTTAATTGTTTTTGTATTGACTGTGATTTACCATTTTTAAATCAGACACTATAATGTAGGAGACTAGTACGTTATTGCATCATCACTTTTTTAAATCATCTGAGAGACTCATTTAGGCATTGCAATGAACACTTATATCTGTACAAACAGTTGTTCAGCAATAGCAATAAGCAGAACATTTAATTCCACATAGAGATTAAGTAGGCTATTCATCATTAGATTAGTGTGTATGTATGTGTGTGTGTGTGTGTGTGTGTGTGTGTGTGTGTGTGTGTGTGTGTGTTACTGTATATGTGTGTGCATATGTTATCCAGATGCTGCTCATTATTGAATGTGCCTGAGGAGAAATGTCGAAATGTTACCTAACTCATACCGGATGATCTGTGACTAGAACTGTGACTAGAACCTGTTACATTTTTAAGATCTGAATTATTAAAAGCAACAATCGCCTTGTGCTTTATGCATCGAAGGTACCCAGCTGGCTTTATTCAGTGTATATCTTAGAAGGACTCTGTCTTCTACAGAAGACCATTTCTGCCACAGAGTGAAAAAATGAAAAAGTAATTGTGAGATAAATTTAAAACAAGATATAGTGTCACACTAGCTACGTTTACATGCACCCAAATAATCCATCTGATTGATGGCTCAATCGGATTGAAAATCCTTCATGTAAACACTTCAGTCAATCCAAATGAGCGCGATCCAAGTGAAATTTCGATCAGATTGAAAGGGGTGGTCCTTTTAGGTATGTCATCAAGGCATAAACGACAATTATACTCACTATAGCTCCGGTGACATTAGCTTTTAATAATTTTTCACAAGTATAAGTTAAGTGGGGAAATCCTATAGGCTGATTTATTTTTGTGTTGTTTTATTATTTGGCTTACTTAAGTAAACTACATAATATACTTGTGAAAAATTATTTCAGTCTATTTACAACGTATTCGTTTACTCGATGGATATCCAAGTCAACCTAAAGACAAAGTCAACCTCTTATTGTGGAGGACGCTTTAAATGCAAAGCATTGCCATGCGTCTTTAACCTTGCACTTGCACTTGTTATTATTTTCAATAAGGCGTCTCTGCTTTGTCTTTTGTGAGTGTAAGTTATTGGATAATGGAGAAGCGTTGGCCTTCCCCTCACACCTCACAAAGCATCGTAAAGACCCCCAGTTGAGAGCAGAAATGAGTCCTCGCTCTTCACACTGGATGACTTTAACACTGAGGGTGTGAACAGCATGAGAACGCAAGAGAAAATGAGAAAATGTACACTCTCAATGAACATCAGAGAGAAAGTGAGACAAGGATAAAGGCACAAAGCCACATAGACAGACAAAAGCGGACACAGAGGAAGAGGCTGGCTTTCTGTGGCCTCTATTAGAAGCACACCTGGGCTGTGGAGTCTTGCTCTGGCAGGATGCCTCAGTCCCCTCTGTGTCTCTATTTAAAAGCCCCAAGCAAGGGGCAGATGTGTCACACGGACCCGCACTGCCCCTCTTCTCTCTGGAGACGCCGCTCAACAGATGGGGCAGTCAGCAAGTGCAGGAGTCAGCACAAACGCCCTTGTTCTTCCTGCCTGCGTCGCTGTACGTGTATTCAACTACCCGTCTGCCTTTCCCATGTCCTTCAGTGCTCCACAGTCTTTTGTGCTGTCTGAAACTCGGCTCAATTATCCCGCTCCAAATAACACTACACAGAAAGCCAGAGGAACGATGTTTCAGCATAGAGGCCTCAAAAAGTGTTTGGACATTAAAGTGAAATTTTAAAGTAATATTGTAATTTTATTGCAATTGAAATGAACTGTTTTCTATTTTAATATAATGCTTTAATATTGAATAAATCTAATTTATTCCTGTGAGGGCAAAGTGGAATTTAATTTAAAGATTTAACTTAAAATTTATTTTAAGAAGTGTATTTTAAGATTTGTTCAGTTTTAAATCTTAAAACAATAGATAGAAGATAAAAAAAGTCTTAAGTCTCTTTCTGGTTGTCAAATGTTAATGGAACATTGTTAGTTTATGTGATGAACTACACATGTGGATGAATTAAATTAATTAAAAGTAATTTCAAAAATATCTCAAAGTGAAAAGTGAAGTTAGTACTGACAAAAGTATCTGGCTTCATTTGTTTGCAGATATAGGCGGATTAACCATTTGGGCAATTGGGCGAGTACTCTAGGTGTCAGTGCCCAGGGGAACCAAATAATCTTAATGCAGATTGTCGCACTAAGTTTGGTTAAGAAATTCAACTAAATGTATGTATTTGTAATTGTTACTTAGTGTCCAAACACATCATCAAATAGTAGTGACTCATATAACAGCTGTAAATTGTTTGAAATCAGAGGTCAGACTTTTATTTTGGTCTGAACAGGATTCATTCCAGTGGGATGATTCATTCAATAAATGTGTATTTACTTTTCTAAAGGTAATTCTATCGGCACTGTCAGCAGTATTCAGTTGATGGAGGTCTTAACTGTCAGAAACTGCCCCTGCTTAAGCTGTGTTTATGGACTTGTGCACATTTTTGTGTGTGTGTTTGTATATTAGTGCATCCCCACAAACAGATAAATGTGCCACTGCGGCATTTTCCCCAACACAGACGTGGCTGCTAGTCCACTGAGAGATGCCCAATCTCCCTGGGAATGGAAGGAGCTTCCAGGGGAGAGAAAGAAGAAGTTATTTTTATTTCCGCATCTTTTACTGGAGGCCTGAAAGACTCCTTTTTGCTGCTTTCTCTTTGGGGATGGATAACTGTCCCAGAACGGCACTGTAGCCCCTGAAAGCCTAAATTCAGCACCAGGAGAGGAGAGCTCACAGATGCTCGTACTAACACATATCAGCTCCCCCTGGCTTACACACGCACACACACACACTCACACACACACACATACACACACACACAGGTGTGCAGAGTAGTTATCAATGAGTAGAGCAAAAGATAGGAAAAAGAGAGGAGGAGACACAAAGAGTAGCATCAAGATGAGATGAGACAAAAGAGAAGAGACAATATAAGCTCATAAGATGAAGACCTGGTGAAATGAGTTGAGATGAGATACAGTAAAAGGGGAAAAGGGATTAGACATAAATGACACAAGCTGAGACCAAACGAGAAGTGAAACAAGATATCAAGATAAGACAAGAAATAGAGATGAGATGAGAAGCATTGAGACAATTGAAAAAGATGACACAAATTAATACAAGATGAGAACCGAATTAAAGTGGAAAGATGTGGGGGAAAAATCATGAATTAAGACATGATAAGATGAGACAGTAGAAAGAGATGAGACAAATTAACAAAACAAGAGGGCAAAATTAAAAAAAGCAATGAGAGCAAATGAGAGGAGAAGCGTCAAGATAAAACCACAGGCAGCGATGAGATGAAATGTTAAGAGAAGTCTTGAGACAAAATAAGAAGGATTTAGATGAGAATGAAATGACACAAAATAATGAGAAGAGAAGCATCAAAATTAGATGAGATAAGACAAGAAATGGAAATTACACAAAAGAAACAGGATGAGAATCGAATAAAAGTCTCAAAACAAGATACGAGAAGAGATGAGACCTGACGAGAATAGACATGACAAGGGAAAGCCAAAACGAGAGGAGAAACATCAAGATGAGAGAAACTGAGATAAGACAAGAAGATAAGAGAAGTATTGAGACCAGAAAGAAATGAAACAAAGATGAGAAGAAAATGATTAAATAGAGATAATGGGATGAGACAAACGAGAAGCATCAAGATGAGACAAAAGAAACAGAGATGAGTCGAAATGATAAGAAAGGCGACAAAGGAAATAAATTCGACAAATTAACACAAAATGAGAAGACAAACAGCGAAGAGAGAAGACAAAATGAGAAATAGAGATGACGAGAAGAGAATAAAAGTGTCGAAACAAACAAGAGAAGAGACTTGTTGCATGCATTCATGACATCACTCTCACCACTGTTTTGTGAGGCTGCTACAGCAGGGAAGGGGTTGCTGGGATACAGGTGAGCGGTCCTGATGCAAAAGAGAAACAGGTCTGTCATCATATGTTGTGGAGAAGACAAACGCTCAACAGCTCCCTCGCGGTCTCGTCTGCGCTAAAGACTGCTTGATTCATTGGCCCAGAGTGATCAAAGAGAGGAAGAGGGAGATAGAGGGAGAGCGGACAGGGGCAGATGGAATGTGTAACAGAGATAACAAGGTTTAGACTCCATCGGGCTACATGTTGATTCCACAGGCTGCAGTCTGAATGGCTCAGAGCCCGGTGAGGAAAAAACACTACATCAGACCTGCAACAGGAAGATGACGACTCACTTATGGCACACTGACACAGCTAAAATACACACCGTAAACTGCAAGTCAAGCATACTTGCTGCTGATAAACATGTTATACACAAGTAGACCATTTTCTTTCTTCAAATTCTTGTTGGTCCTGGAACTTATTAACAATCAGATTTTAGGGTGAGGGTCAAGCATAGGGTTTGGGTTAGGTTCCTTGAACAGCAACCAGTCCTTGTCCACTGATTCACTAAGGGTTATGTTGGGATAATGATGAGGGTTAGCACATACATACATACATGCAGGGCTTGACATTGACTTTTTTGCTCACCAGCCACTGTGACGAGTGGTTTTCCAAAGTTACCACTCAGCATTTTCACTGGCCACAATTTTGACATTGATACCATATAGATATTTGTAAAAATGATCTCAATTTGGCAGCAGATATATTAGGCTGCTGTCAATTTAAGAACTGACACACAGATCCATTATACTGTTATTCATCTTTCTCAACTGTTTACGTTCACTTCAAACATCATTTTTTTACTCACCAAGACAGGCATTTTGACATTATTTTGTGTGTATTTGACTGTTTAAGCGCAATAAGCCGTGAAAAAGAACTCAATTTAGTACGGAGAAGCGGTGTTATGTGCTCACACCCAAAAGCTGCGGGATTGAGTAAAATGATGCGCAATCCTAAGACGAAATTCAAGCCCTGTAACACCAACAATATTCATCTGAAGCAAATTAAACGAGTGAATGAGGGAGGCTGGTTTGTCAACTCGTTGTCGGAGAGATGTGATTTAGAAAGCACAGCTGGAATC
Organism: Squalius cephalus; assembly: GCF_949319135.1. Taxonomy (NCBI): domain Eukaryota; kingdom Metazoa; phylum Chordata; class Actinopteri; order Cypriniformes; family Leuciscidae; genus Squalius; species Squalius cephalus. The sequence continues at coordinate 18,732,754 of NC_137135.1, forward strand.
GTGTCTGCAGAAAATGAGTATTGGAAGCGTTTCAGATATTTCAGTATCGATATGTATTGAAAAATCTATATTTTAGACAACACTCCATTGCAATTTATTATTTCACTTAATTATTTCAGATGCCTTAAAATTTGACATATATTATACATAAATTTCAACCCGCAAAAGTGGCTATAGTAGGAGTGATTGTGTTACACACCACTGCTGAAATCCACCCGCATTTGGGTTAATGTCAAGCCCTGCATACATACATACATGCATACATACAAACATACATAAATGTATTTATTAAAATTACAAAATTATTTTTTTACAAAGTATTATTTGTATCATTAGCATTAGAGTATTTATTAGTGTTTTTGATTATATTATCATTCATTTATTTAAACTATTAATATAAAATGATTAAACTAATTATGAATTATTTAATTATTATAATTGCAAATGTATTTATTGCTAAATGACTGCATTGAATTTTTTTCTTATCACAAAGTACTTTTATTTGTATTTGTTTATTTATTTAGTTAGTTCCAGAACCAAAAGAATATGTTGCTCTAGTAACTAGCATGCTGCTAGATCACAGTGCGTTTTCCGTGCGCATCAGTGTCCTTGAGCTGGGAAAGTTGTGTGTGGGTATGGCGATAGTGTGTGGTGCATGTGAGTTCTGTGTCACCTCTGTGTTGTGCGGATACAGAGGCAGCTCATACATCAGTGGAGACAGGCCGTGTGGTGAGTGTCATGGAAGTAGACAGAAGACAAATTTGCGCACACACACACTCTCGCTTTCTCTCTCTCTCTCTCTCCCTCTCTGTACCCCCTTCTCTCTGTATTTTTAGCAGCATCATCACTTCCCTTCATTGCCCACCAATGACTCAAATGCTCATCGCCACTCTGGGCCGTTGACCTTCACGCCAGCCGATGCGTGCACCTCCATCCATAACGCACCGCTGTCTGAAGCGTTATTGAGTAATCAGAGCCGCTTTCTCTAACCGCATGCCGCAGTGTTGGGGCGGTCTGAGGAGTCAGGCAGCATCCATAAACATCACCCCACTACCACCGAAAACACATCGATTGCCTAAGACAGTTTTAACTGCATGCTTCCTGATGTAGCTTAGGGATCTTAAAGAAAACATAAAACTGCATTAATTTCCATAATGTGATGTATTTTGGATTGAAACAGAATGTTCACTTGCACATTATGTAGAGCAGGACTTTGTTGTATCCATCAGGATGTTTTATTGGATTGTGATTGTTTAGCTATTATATTATTGTTAATATTGTTTTCCACAACCCACAAGGCTTTTAATCAGCAGAAAAGAAAAGTAATTTCAGAGGCAAATTTATTACATTTTCATGCAAAAAAAAATAAAAAATGTTTATGAGTAATGTAAACTCATGGATAATGCACAATAATATCATGGACATCAAGTTAATAAAAATGATTTTAATTTCACATTATTTTTTAAACAGAGTTCACCCAAAAATGAAAATTCTGTCATCATTTACTACCCTTATGTTATTCAAACCTGTGTGACTTTTTGTCTTCATAGATCACACGTAAAATCACTAATATTGTGAAATACTATTACTATTTAAGTAACTTTTCTATTTATTCCTGTGATGCAAAGCTGAGTTTTCAGCATCATTACTCCAGTGTTCAGGGTCACATGATCCTTCATAAATCATTTTAGCATGATGATTTGGTGCTCAAGAAACATTTCTTGTTATTATCAATGTTGAAAGCAGTTGTGCTGCTTAATGTTTTTTTTTTAAAGGAAATTGTAATAGATCAATAGAACAGCATTTATTCATAGAAATCTTTTGTAACATTATAAATGTCCTTACTGTCACTTTTGATGTAATGCATAAATATATACTGACCCCAAACCTTTGAATGGTAATACAAGTCTTCTGAAAGCATGACAGCTTTGCATGAGGAAAGTAACTATTCATACACATACGGTGCACTTTTATGATGATACTGAGGAAATGAAGTCATGCAGGTTTGGAATGACATGAGGGTGAGTAAAGGATGACCAAATTTGCATCTAAGTTGCAAACAAGATGAAGAGTGCTGCTGTGTTTAGTTATATGTGTGTGTGTCAGACGAGCAGCTTTATTCCACATTGTCATTGTGTCTCTGAGGTGACCTCGACATGTCATCTCACGGCAGTCTTGAGGGACATAGAGACAGTGAGAGAAAGAGGAAGCTGGACTTTGACACTGCACCAACATATGGTACATAGGAAACAGGAAGCATATGGCGTGTATGGTGTATTCCTGGTTCGGGAGCAGCAGGAGTTGTAGTCTGGAAGCTGGTGACTCTCAACAGACTGTTTAGGTCAAGAGAAGTCGCACCAAGGGTAAAGGGACACAAGTTCACTTCGGTACGGCGGGCTGGAGGGGAGAGCGTTCGCGCTGGCACACATTAGAGTGCAAGATCTCTCTAAAGAGGAGAGAGTGCGTGTGAAGGACGGCTTTCATCTCCTATCTTCTCCTCTGTTCATCGTTGTCCTTGTCGGTTTTGATTGATGTGTTTCATTTCTGGCACGGTGGTCAGCCGATCGCATGCACACGAACCCCCTCATCCAGTGCTAATGTTAGCAGCGCTAATGTTAGTCCACCGCTGCTCTGGCTAACCCGTACTGTCCATCTGCAGCTGGACCTCCTCTCTGTTCATGTGTGTCCCTGTCTAACAAAGGGCCTTCTCTGAAGTAAAACTTTCAGTCTGTAACCTCTATCATTGACTGATTGGCTTCCAACACATCAAGCGCCGTCAGTAAAAAGAAACGATGACCGCTGACGACCCGCAATAAAAGAGGCTCTTGAAGGTATTAGATTGATTTCAGCTCAAAAACTGTTTATAATCATGACATTTGAAGTGGTTGCATTCGCTGATACCAGTAATCAATGATGCCACATGTGGCGAGTCTTTGAACCGGACATGAGGATGTGTGCTACTTTAGAGTGGAAAGAAAGAAAAAACAAAGCTTACTATTTCATAGCTGCAAAGACAATTATGCCATACTGGCATACAAATAAACAATCTCCATTACAGACATCAAGGATTTTCTGATCTCAAAGGAAAGAAAGGAGGATGTGAAAAAGTTGGATATAAAAGATGAACAGTATGAAAATACATCAAGAGAAAGTGCCGATATGATCTCACCTGGGACGTGCGATAGCGTTGGACCCCTGAGTGTGCTAGAGACAGACCTGAAATACGTCAGAATGTCTCGTAATGAAACCAGAAGAAGAGACAGAGATGGAGGGAACGAGGGAGGCGGCCATAATGAAGACAGAGAGATAGGGCGAGTGTGTCTATCTCTGTGTGCCATTGATCTAGCTCGTGATTTCAGCTGCCTCTCATTTCCTGTCGCTAATGTGAATGGATGAGCCTCTAGGCACAACACACACATACACAGACTGCATACAAAAACAGCATACCACAAGCTCCTCTCTTTGTGTCTTGATAAGCAGGTTTGCAGAGCACCAGCCATTCCTGCACTGTATTGAGCTCTGCACTGAAAAACTCTTATCAGATGTGTTTGTGGCTCTGTTTCTCATATGGTTACTGTCTCTATTTTTCTCTAAAAATGAACGGGGGGTGAATCTCATGAAAATTGTCAAGATGTCCAGTTTACATTTGACCCCATATCAAAATAAATAAATAAGAATGTGTGTTTGTTTGGCAATGAAGCCTACTTTTAGTACCATTTTTTTTTTTTTTATTACAAATAGGCAAATTTTCCTTCCAGTTCTCAAATAATTATTCTTCTGATTTTGGTATGACCTGGACTTTTTTTTTTTTTTTTTAGACTGGCAAAATACATTTTCACTCAGTACATGTTACTGTGCATATAGCCTAAATGATAGATTTAATGCATGTTTGTGTTCTGAACATAGGGGTGAGTGACGAACAACCTTTGGAGTGCAGGCAATGAGCTTTCAGTTGCATCATTTAGTTGGGCTGGGCCCCTGGAGGAAGTGTGTGTGTATTTGTGTGAGGACAGTGCTTCTCTGATGGATTAGGATGCTATTGATGGCTGCCTCACTCATTAACTGTGTATTTGAACTTGCCCCTCTCTCAAGAGACAGAGGCCAAGGCTCTATTGAAACACACATGCATATATACACAGAGCCCATGGGAATCTCCCAGTGCTTTGTAGTTCCATTTCAAAGCCTTTTGACCAGGCTTCTTATTGGCATTGACTCTACCCTGTAGCCTTACCCTATTCCATTTCCCACTCCATAACACATTTCTGATGTAGTCTAGCTATTACTGTAAAAAAGTGATGTATTCAGGTATGTCCATTTCTGACTGATGTCAGCTGAACAGTTATAATCAGTGTTTGTTTATTAGTAACATGTTACTCTTTATAAAAAATTGCATTGAATTACTTTTTAAATTAATATGGAAATTGTTCATTCACATTTGCATATCGTTTTCTAACCATCAGCTGACAGAGACTTGCAGACATGAAATGGCAAACTTTGCTGTGTATTAAAGGTGTGGTATAATGCCCCTTTTTACAATATGTAAAATAAGTCTCTATTGTCCCCAGAGTGTGTATGTGAAGTTTTAGCTCAAAATACCCCACAGATAATTTGCTGACTCGTAGGTCACATAACAATGACAACATGGCAAATGTAGTACGTCCTGATTGCATTCATACTACACACATTCCTACTTTGAAGAACATAGTTTATAACGTTCATGAAGTTTGTTCCTCATTAATGTATCTATTCAGACAGTATATGATTTTGGACATAGCTAGGATCGTGTTTTCTTTAACCTTGTGTAGTTTTTTTTATTAGGATTAGGGTGTTGGTATCTGCCTCATTTGACTAGCTTCATTAGCATATGACTATGCATGTTAGTATCAGAACCTATTCATTCTTAGTAGTAAAAACAGCATGTTTGCTTCTTTTATTGTAAGCGTCAGTGAGAATGCTAAGTTGTTATTGTTAATGTGTTACTGTTTCAGATGAGATGTTGGAAAAGGGTGAGGGTTTTTTTTTTCTCTTTTCTTTTACAGTAGGTTTCGTAAACCAATTACAAATGCCGTCCAGGATAGTCTCAGCTTACAATTAGTGTCCTAATTGAGGTCAGTCTTGTTAATTTAGCGGGAAATTAGAAGAGCTAATATGCGTTTATTATGGAGGCCAAAGGAGACCGCAAAAATAAGGTAAGGGAAAATTACCTTTTAAGTAATATGAGGTCTCTTTTGCGCTCTAATTATGGCTGTGTAATTGTGTGATATGTTGAGTGGAGGTGTGTGTGGATGGAGGGATAGGATGTCCTGGATTCTGCCGTGTGTTGTGGTATGTTAGAAAGGTGACCTGAGAGTATGTCCCTCAGCTCAATGACACACACACACACACACAATGCCTGGAGTGTTTTTGTGAGATTGCGAGATTCTCTGTCAAGAATTGCCAAGCGAGTCAAGGAGCATTTTCCCACATTCGTTGTTTGCTGATCGGACAGATTTTAGCAGGGAAAGCTTCCACGAAACGCACAACTCTGAATTCTCAAGAAAGTGCCTGTCAGAGGAACTATGCAGATGAATTGCACATGGACTCACTCAAGGCATGAAAGAATTTAGCTGCATGCCACTCATAAGTGTGGACGCTAGAAGCTGTTAGCATGTGTGATGAAAGAAAGAAAGAGTGAGAGGGAAAAAATACAAACAGATGAAGGTATGTAGACAGAGTTGCTGCTTCTTTATGAAAAATGTATTTGCTTGCCTACAGAGAAATTCATGCAAGAGCCCAGCCTCATATATAACATCTGTAGGGAAATAAGCGCATGTATTCTTTATGATGAGCAGATATGAAGACATCTCTTTCCTCTTGTTCACTTCATATTTAACATCTTAGGGAGCAATAGTGCTTATAAAATGTGTGGCCGTGAGATTTATTTTGGTTTCTAGCAGGCCCGCATGGACTCGGAACTCGGCAGAAACTTCCACATTTCCTTGTATGTTCAGTTTTTTAGCTAATGAGCTAATGTTATTATACTGTCAGCTATTAATAAGACATCAGCTCCATTTAACCCTTGTGTTATGTTGCGGGAAAATTTGACCCGTTTAGATTTTCTAGTTGTTGGAAATACTGGTTAACCTATGTTTTTTTTCTTGATATTTTGTGACTTTTTCTCATTTATCATCATGAAAGTTTCAACATGCTGGTGTTTTTTGACATATACAAACAAAATTACTGTTCCTTTCGTGATGTTCGCGGGTCAATTTGACCCGCATATTTTAACGCTCTAAGGCAACTGTACGGACCCAAAATAATAACATTTCTTGGTTATATTTTGTTATTTTATTTTTTTACTACCTTATGAAGCTAAAAAATTTGGTTTTCCACACTTATTTCAATACAGAAAAATATTTTGTCAGCCACAGATGGTAAAAATTACCTATCATTTATTTTTTCAAGCTACCTGAAATAATATTAAACCTTTTTTTTTTTTTTTGATATTTTGTGACTTTTTCACATTTATCATCATGAACATGCATGCAAAGTTTCAACATGCTGGTGTTTTTTTTTTTACATATACAAACCAAATTACTATTACGTTTGTGATGTTCGCAGGTCAATTTGACCATCATAGGCAGCTATTCAAAAGCAACTGTACAGACACAAAATAAAAACATTTATTTTATGTATGTCAGGGCATCAACTCCAGTTCTAAAGTGTAAGTGTATCTAAAAGTGCTCTAACCCAAACCAAACACACTTGAAAAAGCTAAATCATGGTGTTCAGAATTAATTGCAAATTACAAATGAAATTTTTTGACAGACACAGATAGTAAAATAAGCTCTCATTAATATATTCAAGATATCTGAAATATATTGAGACTTCGACATAGACAGCAGGAAAAATTATGATGTTCTAAGCAAAAAAAAAAAAAAAAGTTAAAAAAATGTATATGCAAATATATATATATAAATATAACGTATATTCAAATTTTAAATAGTTTTAAAAAATGGTTAAAAAACATTTTCATTAAATCATATCTTAAGATATATATTTTGTGGAATATTTGACAAATGTTGATATTAAAAGTTTACAGTTTGAAGCTGAATCTTTGTTGTTTTTCATAGTGTGAATTTTGAGGAATTGTATTGAATCCAATGCGGGTCAATTTGACCCGGACCATAAGGGGAGTGCACAGAATTCCAACATAACACGAGGGTTAACAGATATTTCCCCCAAAAATGTGAAAATGGTGTGTGTGTGTGTGTGTTTGTGTATCTGCTGTCCATTGTGTTATTTATAGCCATGTCTCGGGGTGAGGTTGGTCCTGGCCGTCCACTCGCATGTGACTTACTTTCCACTCGGGCCAGAAGCAGCTCAGCCAACACCAGCATAGTACACAGGCATATGGATCCGTTCTAGCAGAGAGAAACCTGCCACCTGCTTATGACTATATGTGTGTGTGTGTGGTCACAGAGGTCTAATCGGTGATGACAGGTGCGGCTGAATCATAGAGGGACATCTTGCCAGACCTACTTCAATATGCACATACGTCCGCTGACTTTCTCTTTTTCTGCGTCTCCCGCTCATGCACACAAATAAACAGACGGGAACTGCCAAGAGCTTCCTCCAGGTCCCTGTCACGTAACTGTGCCTTAAGGACAACCTTAAACCCGTTTCAGCGGCCCAGCTTCACACTTGTTCTGTCTCTCTTCTATCTCTGTTCTATAGCATTTCTCTCACCCTATGTCGTTCCATTGTTCCCTCAATGCATTATCTCTCCTATTTTTTCCTTGCTCCATCCCTTCTTTCTCTCTGTGCAAGGTAACCTTGTAGCAGGGCTGTTGTCATGTCAGGCCAAATTTTGAATTCTGGAATATTCCAGCTGTAAACATCTGCCACAGTATAATTATGGTGCAGACAAGACAGCACACATGCATACACATATCTATCTATCTATCTATCCATCCATCCATCCATCCATCCATCCATATCGTTTGTACAGGTGAATTAAACATCAACACATCTATATTATGCATTGATTTAATCATACACATTTCCTCACAAAGCTGAGCCTTTCAGTGAATATTCATCAGGAGTCTGAGAATAAAGCTGTTATCTATAGCCTGATCTGCACACATGCGTAAAATAGCAGACAGCTTAATGTTGTGCAAAATGTGCGTGAAGACAGAAAAGGAGATGCTAAAACAACCGTTCATTTTAACGTCAGTGACTATCAAGCAAGCCATCAGCTTTGGTTCTCTTTTCCTCTCACGCTCATTAGATTGGTCTCATTCCCTCGCTGTTGTATTGAACACCCGTCACTTCATGCAGTCAAGATTTAACTCAATACTGCCACCTACTGGTCCAGAATATATTAGGCTTACGCTGCACGCACATACACACAGCATGGAGGGCAGATATCCAGAGTGTCTGAGCTGCAGTTAATCTGTCTGAGTCCCGTCTCTCGATGCTTTCAGTTATTGTAGTTCAATGATTTGTTTGTTAATTATTTAATCGATCGAAAAATTTGCATTCAGTCGCTCTCGACACGCACCATCAGAACAGAGAGACAAATGAAGATATAAAGAGAGAGATATTGAAGGACAGGAGGTTGAGGAAGATCAAAGGAGTGGAAACGTTAGAGGTGAAGGAGTAGATTGAAAAGCACGGAGAGAGGAGTGGAGGAGAGAAAGGCTATCTCAGTGTTTGCTCCAGACCGTCTGAAACAAATAAAAGAGCTGACAGAGACAGCAGAGACACACTTAGAGTGTCAGCGCTTTCCTTTAACTGAGAAAGAGGCAGAGAGAGAAAGGGAGAGGTTTAGAGAGAGAGAAAAGGAGAGGGAGACTATGTCTGAACGCAGGCAGATGGGGAGATGGAATTTGACAGAAGAGAAAATTGATTTTCTGGGATGAGATTTAGGTGTGATAGGCAAGCAGAGGAAAGGTGAGAAGAGGGGTGGAGTCACTAAGACAGTATACCTGTAAATCCTGTAAATCTCCACCTGCTGGATCAAAACCACAAGATGCAAAGAGAGAGAAAGGCAGGCAGAGAGAACGTTTACAATGACGAAAATGAACCAGAAATCGTTAGTTTGCAAATAGATTTCGTGATTTCCAGTGACAGAGACAGTTGGCGATGTGATGTGTAAATGAGCAATGACATGATACAGCGCCAACCAATCAGAGTGCAGAAAGTGATCCACTACCTGATACAGATGGATACTGAAATCGTGTAGGAACACCTGCAAGAAAACAACAGCACAGCAACTTGGCAACTTCCAGCAGTTTAATCGTTGTTAGTGTGAACAGGGCTTTACAGAGCGAGACGGGCATAGAAATAGTGAGATAGAGAGTGAGACAGGCAGATTGAGGGGTTTGTAAAGTCTTACCATGATAGGATGAATGTGAGAGATGGATATAGTTAAGGAGAGGGTGAAACAGTGAGGAAAGAGAGAGACAGGTAGAGAGGCATAGTGAAGTAAATTGAAAATACAGTGAAATTGAGAATGGAGGTAGGGAGAACGTGAGACAGAGACAGAAGAGAGTTAGACAGGCAGAGAGATAGTGAGGTAGAGAGTGAGACAGGTAGAGAGATGTTTTTGAGAAAGGGAGAGATAGATTGAGATAGAAAGTTAAAGGAGAACTCGGCAACTCTAGCGAACTCTAGTCACTTCTTCGCTGATTTTCCCTTTTGTTGTCGCATGTTTTCCCCACGAGCTCCCCCTATAGCTGTGGGGGGGCGTATATGTCACAACACGGTCGTAAAAAACTCACTTGCGGCGGCCTCCTCCCCCTCTCTACCGCTGCTCATGTGCGTTTGTTTTGATCGGAGCAAGCCAACTGAATCGTGTGGAGCTTTGTCTACCGAGGTGGGGTAATCTGGTAATACATCATACATGCGTGTGTGTTTATGTTGAATTGCCGTAAAGCGATTCGTGTTTCGCGCTCGTTCTCGTTCTCGCTTCTCACGAGACTTCCAATTTCTATTTTGCCGGGACGGTAGTCCCCAAGTTGCAAGGTTGGTTTTCCGCCTGGGAACGCTGGGGGGAGCGGGGAAAGTCACCAATATCACCAGAACAGGTTGTTTAACCATCCAAATGATTTCTAGACAGTTTTATTAAGTTAAAAAAGTTACCAAGTTCTCCTTTAAGAGTCCGACAGACAGAGATGGAACGGAATATAACTGAACTGAATTGAATTGAGATACAAGGTAGAGAGAGTAAAGGACCTTGCACACTGAAATTTTTGCAAGTTAAAAAATAAATACGACCTCATTTTGTCAATCACGTTTACATACTGGCACCGAAACTTTCATACGTCATAAAAAAATTCGGATCGAAAATTTCAGACTCAGTGTGCAAGGACCTTAAGACAGGCAGAGAGCAAGGTATACGGACAGAGAGAATGAGAAACAGAGATCGTTTGAAAGGCAGAGCGAGTGAAACAGATAAAGATAGAAAGAGTGAAAGAGACAGTAGCGAGATGAGAGAGAGGTTTATGAAATCCTGCCATGATAGGATGAGGGTGGGAGATGGATTTAGTCATGGAGAGATAGTTTGAGATAATAAGGGAGCGAGTCAGACAGGAAGAGAGAATGAGATACTGGAGGTAGAGAGTGAGACAGGCTGGGAAAGAAGAACAGAGTGAGACCGGGAGCAAGGTATACAAGTAGAGAGATAATGAGACAGACAAAGTGTGAGACAGGGAGAGAGTTAGACAGGCAGAAAGATTTAGACTGAGAAAGGCACCGAGAGTGCCAGACGGACAGAGAGAAAGCATATTCACTATTCTAATAGTGTGTGCACATTTGCACTATGGATTCGCAAGTTAGTAAAAGAATCGTGCAGTAAAGGAATTCACAAATGAGGTCACACATGAGAGTAACACAGCACCTCCATATGAACCTCCTCCTGTGACTCAGACTACTGAGGCAGTGATGGCTGCCGTCTCTGATGACTCACAATCTCACACAATCTCAGCCCGTCTTTACCGCCACTGTGAAGAACAGATGACGCAGACACACAGGAGCGAGAGATAAAGCACAAGAGCTTCCTCTCTCCTGCGATTCCTGCGCCACCTCTGGAGTTCAGCAGACTAAGCGCTCCTCTCTCTTCTGCTTGTGATAAAAGTTTCTTGGCAAAACTAGAAAGGACGCGGGTCGGGAAGAGATTCAGCTGACGAACTGCAAAGAGACCTTGGAGCGAACAGACCAAAATAAGCTCCACAGGCATGAAAAAGAAACAACAGCCCCGCAATAAAAAGAGGAAAGATAGAGAGAGATCTGCTTTCTTTCAGCTGTCACTCAGATTGTCGCTGAATCATGCCAGCTTGACATGAAAGCTCTGAATGCTGTCAGGTTTCTGCTGCTTTTCTGTCTACGCATTTGTTAACTTTTTTTTAACCTGTTGAGGTGCGAGTAATTCCTACAGACGTGGGTCTCGCCGCCTGCTTCTCTTTCTGTCTGTGTCTTTAGAAGCGTGTCTACATCATTTCCTCAGGGCTTCATTGATTGAATGACTGAAGAGACGCACACACACACACAGTTAAAGTGATTTTGCCAGTCATATAATTTACTAGCAGAAAATCATTTTGTGGCACTTTCAATGAAGGCTCTATATTACATTACACATTTTTTGAATTTTTTATAAATAGTAATTACTTATAAACAGTTATAATACAAATGTATGGCTGTCTTTAAACACTACAAATCATTAGTACATAAAACATCAGTACAGCAGACATTTGGTGTTAATCTTGTGCTGTTATACATTATGCTATTTAAAGACCTGACAATTATTACAATACTGCAATCATTTACAAAGACATGCAATGAATTATTAAGTGTATTATAATTTATTATAATGCCTTATATTGCATTGAGTATTGTATACTGTACAAGCTTTACAAAAGGCAGTAAAAGAAATCTTTTTTGTGGCATTTTTGCACTTATTTTGTGGGAAATATGTAGAATTCTGTTGAACATAATCTGGTAATATTGCAATATATGCATGTCATTATTTAATATTTAATATATTCAATAAATAAATGTGCAAGGTGCGGGGCATGTGCTAAATTTAGCTGTTCAAATCTGGTGTAAAAGGAGTTTTATTATATTGAGTTATTGCTATAGTCAGAGCAATTTTTTTAATTTTTCCAATAAGAGAAAGCCCAGACTGGTTTTATACAAACACACAGCGCTGTGACATATATCAGACTGAGGATCAAATGCAAGTGTCCTGTGAGTGGCAGATGGCTCCTCAGTCAGTCAACATCAATCAGCCAGGCAATCAATAAAAATGACTAGGCCTGTCTGTCTTTTTTTTTTTTTTTTCTCAGGGAAAAAATAAACCACTTCATCTTACAGCCTCTCTCTGTCTGTACTAGGTTTAACAGATCAATATTATACATTTTAGACTTCGTATTTAGTTTTGAATCATTTGTGCTCTTTGTGAAGCAGCAGTAGCCTACAGAGTAGCCTTTGCAGTCCTCGAGCTTTTCATTTTCTTGCTACCTTTCTTTTCACATACCTGCACTGTTTACACTCTTTCTTTCTTTCTTTCTTTCTCTCTGTTGCTCTCTTTCTCTCTCAGCCATGAATCTGTTGGGGCTGAACTGGCAGCTGAAACCTGTGGTTGGTCCCATGCTGAACAATGGCTTGGGAGCCGGACTGCCCAGCAACAGTGATGTAGCAACAGCGCCCTCTGGAGGCAGAGGTGAGCAGCACAGCCTCACAGCATGCTGTAGTCCTGCACGCTCTTTTCCATAAGGACGACGTCGAGATTGACAGAAAAACACAACGGGAAAAAGGTCTATAAACTAGATTCAGGGGGGGGAAATCAGTTGTGCTGAAACCTCCATGCCCTGTATATCAATTTGTTTCCAGCTTGTACCCATTTAGTTTGATTTGTGTTTAGTAATTTGCTTCTCTGTCGCACACTGAGGTCCCATCATGACAGCACATTTATGCCCACACACACTTCTCTGCCTGCTTCCACGATCGACAAAGGACATTATTCTCCGGGCTTCATTTCTGCGTGTGACAAGAAACCAAGTAACCATGTGATTAGGTAGAGCAGCAAGGTATTGTGGGCCAGTGATGCTGTAAAGGTGATTATTTTTCAAAAATAGTGGTGAAACAGTAGCCCATGTTACGCAACGAGAAACATGTCAAAAGGGCTTTCGCACTGCGAGTAACCCTCGTGATATCGTCATTCTAAGCCTTGCTTTTAACCCTAGGTAAAGGAACGTCTTACTCTTGTAATTTGGAAGCGAAGTTAGCACCACTTTAATATCCTGGGTTATAAAACCCCTGCTTTTGCGGTGTTAATTCCCCCAAACTTGTACAGTGTGAAACAATGTTAGCAATGTTGGCAAGATGCTTGACAACACACACCAAATTGCATTCTTTGGATTTGCATGCTTTGGGCAGTGACAGAAACACATGCGTTATGACTGCTGTCAAATGGTGACTGAAAAAACCCTTCATCTGGAGTGAACAAGAGACTCCAAATGTTTTATTCTTACCTTTATAGAAAGAAAGGGAAACATTTGATAGTAGCCAACAGTGAGTGATAAATGAGGATGTGCAAAGCTAGAGCCTTTTATGTAAACAGTTTGTGTGCGCTGTTCGTCCAATCAATGACACTGACACAGCAAATATGCAAATAAGAACGTTAACACTGGCTTAACCCTCTATGGTGTATCGTCATTATTAAATGACGCAGAGAAAATTGCATTTGAAATACAATAATAATATTCAGTAAAACAAATATTAGAAATAACTAACATTAAATAAATAACATTTTAGCATTATCATATGACATCCCCTTCAGCCACTAAAATTAAAACATATGTGCCATGTGCTTGACATTTTTGACAACAAGGAAGTTAAGGAGACAATGGCTGCATCAGAAATCGCATACTTCCCTACTACTGTATAGTAGGCAAAAAACAGTATGAGACAAAATAAGTATTCACAGAGGATTTACGAATGAAATAATGCTCGCTGGTAGGTCAAGTGATGATGACAGTATGGTGAACGTAGAACGTCCAGATTACAGTCATACTATATAGGACGTAGCCTACTGTTTTAGAGGTCGTGAAGTAATTACTTGTTCAAAATAAGTACCTAGCCTACTCAAGAGAGTATGTGATTTCAAGTATGCTGTAAAGCCTCCATTGTGAGCTCATTTTACACTAAATACATATAAAAGTATTATTATTTATTTTTTATATCATTGTACATCCAAATGTGTTCTCTTAAGTTTTTGGTCATTTTTTAATACAGATTTTGGAAAATCAATAACTCAAAGACCAACAAATCTGTTTGTTATGCAATAAATGACAAAGTCCATTTAGGGGATACATATTTTCTGTGTAGCTGCCACTATTGTTCATTACTGGAAGGCAGTATAATAGCTGTTTTGCTTGTGTTTTAAGTTGATGTTAATAATTTTATAGAAGCTGAAGCTACCTTTTCCAGAGAGTATTGATGATAGTGACGGCAGTGCATCAGAAAATATGGTCTTAGTAAGAAAGGAAGAAGTTGAAGATCAAGAAGGATAGAAGCAGTAAGGATGATGGCAGAGATGAAGAATAGAAGTCATAGATTGTTGAGAAAGTGAGGCATTTGGGTATATTATCCTATGCCAGTTTGGAAGATGTGATCCACACTACAACCAGAGGTCAGGAAAGACTCACAGGGATGCTCCAAAAATGAAGACTAACAGGTCCATATCGAGTTACATGTGGAAAGTGTGGGCTACACTGAAAAAGAAGAGTCTTATTGACTTTCACCTGTGCTACAATCATTGATAAGAAATTCCAAGAAATAAACAATGTTGATTTTTGTTTTTTAGTTTTTTTCTAACACTAAGACATGGTTTCACTATTTTCCAGGCAGCGAAGTTGCATCTGAATTTGTGTCAAGTTTTTGACATTTTCACATGCAGGTTCCAAATTAAATAGTAGCACAAGATGAAATAGAATGGTACTAAATGCTTTTTAAAGTTTTTGAAACACTAACACATTTTCACTACTTTTCAGAAAGTGAAAATGTATTTGAATGTGTGTTTCAGACAATTTGCCAAAAATAGTTTACCCTAATAGGACTAAGTCAGTTTTAAATGATGAAACCTTAAAAAAGGTCAAAGGTCAGATATAGAAAACTAATTTTGGAGAATAAATGTATGTAAAATATAAAGTCTTTTTTTTTTTTTTCTAGCTGTGATTCCATAATTAGTCCCATAGAGGGCTTAAGGAATGTACAATGTAAAATGTCAGTTTATGACTACCCAGGATTAATTGTTAACCCCAGGTGAAGTATGAGCAGAGAGATTTTTTTTTTTTTACATGACCTCATTATGCACATTTAATCTGCGAATGGTGTTCAGTTATCATCTTAGACACATAAAATTTAGCATTTTTAATTCAATTTTGTGTAAAAACAATATTCTGTAGCAGTCCGATCAAATAATTACTCCAGAAAAAGATGTTAGGGGTCATATGATTATTTTTAATGTTTTCTTTTAACTTTAGTGTGTAATCTGTTTGTGTATAATATCTGCAAAGTTTCCGTCATCGTCTCCCGTTACATTTCCGACACACGCTTGAGGGTCTGCAACGCACTGGGTCAGCTGGCCAATCAGAGCACTCTGAGCTTTTTGGAATGTGTTTATCCTATTCTATTAACCCAATAAAGAAAATAATGAACTTTTAAATATTTTGGAAACAGAAGGTCAACAGAAGTTGTTTATTGTATTCTGTACAAATTGTGCTGCAAACTTTTTCCCAGATATAGTAGATCATACAAGTATTACTGTACATGCATAACACAGTATTCATTCGGTATACTGCAGATATTGTAGTATGTAGAGTAGTATGGGAGGATATTTAATCGCAGCCAGCATAATCCCACATAATTAGCACCTCCTCATAACCTACTGATAACTCTAATTGAAAGTTTGATTGCTGGAAAAATCAAAGTTGATTAACATTGCAAGTAACAACCCATTGCTTCACCTATATCTTTTCCCCAGCTCTCTCTGGCTGTCTCTTTCTTGATCTCACACGCTCACAGATTCATAGGAAGTGTCCTAGAAAACAACATCACCTCTGTATGAAGGACAACACAGCTTTTTTTTTTTTTTTTTTTACAGCAGGCAGTGGCTAGTCATGTTTGAAAACACATACACACACACAGAGAGAGAGAGAGAGAGAGAGAGAGAGAGAGAGAGAGAGAGAGAGAGAGAGAGAGAGAGAGAGAGAGAGAGAGAGAGAGAGAGAGAGATGTTCTGTTACAAAACCTAGTGAGCAGCAATAGAGACAGCATTGTAAATCAACATAACACAACAAAGTGAAGCTACTTAATTAGTCTACCTTCTTTTTATCAAGGCAGCATCACATAAAACTGACTATTTTACCAAATATTTGCATGTTTGGTGCAATTTGTTCATGATAATATAGCTGCATTAGCTTAGTAACTTCTTTACTAGTGTGCTCCAGATTGCAGATGCAGTCTAAGAAGGCAGCTGCCAATGTAAGTAGCTCTGCGGCATTTGAAACGGAGTCGATACATATGAACACACCTATCTCTGTGATTACTGTGGATTATGTGGCGTGAAAGTTTGCTGTGTTTTTGTTTGAGTGTGTAGGTAACAGAGTGAGTTTGTGAGCTTTGAAACAGCTCTTCACCTCAAGTGCTTCAATCTCACCTCCTCAGCATGTCGCTTTCAATTTCATCCATACAGATATGACTTCTCTCTCCCTCTCACTCTTTCTTTTTCTCACATACAAACATAATGTATTCCACATAACAGTGAGATTTCATTAATCATACATACACAGACAAAGCTGCAATGAGGCTATCAGGCAGATTTTGCTGATTGCTCTGTATCAGTAGCATAACATAATAAGTTTTGTCATTTTGCTGTGTCTGGTGGTTGTTGTTGCTTTTTTTCTCTCTCTCTCTCTCATCCTCTACTGCGTCTTTGTGTAGGCCTATAACTGTTATCCTACCTTATTGTCTGGCATATTGTGTTGAGATGCTCGAATCTGAGCTTCTGCGGGATGATTTGATGCTCTGGTCTGATCTGTGAAATGATTTGTGTGTGCTTCTGCCTGCTGGCTACATTAGCTTATGATTGGCCTCTCTGCACTCGACTGGATTCTGTTATGGTACTTGATGCTGTGCTTAGACACTCAGATTCAAATGCGCTATCTCTACGTTAGCTCTGATTCGAAACCTACTAGGCTGCCTCTATGGGAAACTATTTGTGTATGCTTTTTGTGTCCAACATATAAAAAATAATTAAAAAAATAAATAAAATAGGTTCTACTCTAAAGGGGGTCGCACACCGGACGAGAAGCGCAGCGCCACATCTTTAAAATTCGAACACATTATTCTCTCTGAGTGTACACACACCGGCGGCGCCCAGCAACGGCTCAGGACCTTGTTCAAAATCCTGCCGCGCCACAGAGCGCCATTTAAATAGTTTTATATTACATATACATTTATTTGTCTCAAATCGTAGTTAATGTATACTACTGACTTCACCCTGTGCTGCAATATACATTTAGTTTTACATTCATTTACATAAATCAGCTGCTTGAATGAAAATTGATGATGTTATCGGAATTTCAGGTGATATTCTCAATTCATTCAGGTAACGGACGCTCTGAGGTAAAGTGTTCAGACTACAGACTTAGCAACGATTGTATTTAATTGTACAGTACAATCATAACAAAGTACAGACATTGTCTTAATTCCATAATGTCCTCTTACATAACAATATTGCTGGCCATAAACTGAGAAAGTGCACGTCCGGTAGTGTGCGATACCTAGAGTTGTCCTAGACGCGGCGCTTCTTGTCCGGTGTGCGACCCCCTTCAGTTTGGAGTCAGTAAGATTTGTTTTTAACGTTTTAGTCTCATTTGCTCACTAATGCTGCAAGTAACTGATAGAAAATAGTATTACTGTTTAAAATAACTGTTTTGTATTTTAAAGGTGATAATAATGGCCATTTTCACAAGATGTAGTTTTTGTGTGTGTCCCTTTAAATGCAAATGAGCTGCTGCTCCCCGCCTCAGAAGACTGACGATCCTTTATGCAATAACAAAACACGCGAATAATCGCACTCATCCAAAATCTCAGAAATAACCAGTATGGAGAGACTCGGGAAGAGATTGCAACTTTTAGACTGCACCTGTCCTGTACCTTTCTTAATGGTTAGTGGATACATGTATGTAATTGTGGAGTTACATTGATTCATCTCATCGACTTGCATTTACTGTAAAATTAAACTTTTACACAAATTGACACAGTTCCCTGAGGTCTTTATAAGACACCTGTGACATTGTTTTGGTCAAATAGTTTTCAGTGCTCGTCTGTGCAGCCAACGACAGAACAGTTTGCATGCTCTGCTCGAACTTTTGCCATTGCGTTAGAACTGGTTTAGCTGCTACTGCTAGCTACTTAACTTAACATTACTGCTAGTCGCTTGCGAAAGCAAATGGCGGCGGCGTGGGTGGAAACGTGCAGATTAAAGGATTAGTTCACCTCAAAATGAAAATTTCCTGATAATTTACTCACCCCAATGCCATCCAAGATGGTTATGTCTTTCTTTCTTCAGTGGAAAAGAAATTACGTTTTTTGAGGAAAACATTTCAGGATTTTTCTCCACACCACAGTTGCTCGTCTTGTGCTGTTCTGCGACGCGCCACGCATTGCGTCATCACGTTGGAAAGGTAACCTTCATAAATCAGAAGGGGAGCGATGCTTGCAGAGAAAGGCTTACCAAAACAAAGTTACTGGGTTAATTGCCACTTTTCATGTTTTCTGATCAGGAGTCAGATTTTCATGTCTTACCTTTAATATATTTTACAGTGTAATTTATTGTAATGTAAGTTCAAAAGAAGAAAATCTTTTGAAACATTATAAATGTCTTTATCACCACTTTTGATGATGTCCTTCCTGAATAAAAGTATGGTTGCCTACCAAAAAAAATTAAATAAATAATAATAATAATAATCTTATTCACCCCAACTTTTGAATGCTAGTCTATAAAAGCACATTATGGATTACTTTATGTTGTTTTATGCAATTCCAAGAAGTAGGAATCTTAATAGGGGTTATGCGGAACGCCCAACGTTCGAACCGGAAAACAGGTATAAGCATTTCCGGTTAGCACTACCATACGCATCTGCAGCGGTAGGTTATCTCTGAGGTAACTTATTTGTCGCTTTTTTAGAATACAATTCTTATTTCTATTTTAATTAAAATGTCACGAATGCTTAAGTATCAGAAAAAAAATTTTTTATAAAAAAATAAAATGCAGTCTTCATTTGATTGTTTTAATCGTCTGCAAGCAAATATAAAAGGTTAAACTACTATGATAGCATACAAGTCTAAACTAACTTACTGATAGTTAGCTGTAGGCTACATCTGAAATGGATAGAATGGGTAGCTCCTGTAAACACCGGCTATAAAAGGTCGCCATTCCTACGCTGTGTTTACCTCAGTAGCTGACGACCGGAAGTAGTTATATCTGTTTCGTAGAACCCGGAAGTATGTTGCGCATAACCCCTATTGCTCTTTTTTGCCAATTCTAAGGAATCAGACCCAGAATGCACTGTAAAATATATCCCAAATGGCAGGCGAAGTGAAATAAATTTTGATTATAGATACTGTACATTTCATGACATACTGGAAAATATAGCTAAATAAATAAATGATCAGTAATAATTAAAATAGACTATTTGTGTGCAATGCAAATTTACATGTATATTTTTTATTTATTAGAGATGTGTATAACTCAGTGTACAGCATTCCAAATGAGTCACTTATGCCATTCTGTTCCAGTGAGGATGTTAGGCTACCTGCAGTCAGTGACATGGCTCACTATGTTTTGGAACCGATCTATTGTGTTTTGTTGTGAAATAAAGCTGGACTATTGCTTCAGCCACAGTCGCAGACTGATCGCTCCTTCCCTAAGGAAATTCTCATCCGGCCTCCCTCGCTCTCTATTTTTCCTTTCTTTAGTTCCATTTCTCCTCTGTCCGTGCTCTTACTGTATTAATGAGGGGGGCTATTTCATCTCCTGTTGCGGCTGCTCCGTCCTGATTGTGTTTTCATTGTTCTTTATTTCCTCACCATTTTTCACAGGTTTTCTCTGTCAAGGCTACGGTCTCCAGTGTAGATCTGACCTGATTACAGGGGAGCTGTTTTTCGTGTGTGTGTGTGTGTGTGTGTGTGTGTGTGTGTGTGTGTGTGAACATCACAACCATAGGGACAGAGGGAATCTGTTGCATGCAACCTCCATTTACACTCGGCCATTGCCGCTAGCTACGAGCAAGAGATAGAGAGAATAAAAGACAGAGAGGTAGAGAGCAACCATGGATTTTCCATTAAATGAAAAGTGGATAACAGCTTGTGTGATTATGTTGGTAAACAGGATGGTGGTGTTGACATGCGGTATGAGCCAAAGCCTGAGGGTGGAGAATACACAAACTCTCGCTATAGGAGAGATCTCTCTGTTGGCCTGAAAGTCCACAAACACCAGAGACAGAAAGATAGGAGGAGAGAAAGTGAAGTAGGGGATAAGTGAAAAATCAACTTATAACTTTCAATTTCAATTTCCTTGCAGCACCCTAAGAAAAGAAAAACAACAACCCATGAACCCACTTGTGGAGAATATATATATATACATTATTCCAGTATTCAGTGTCACATGATCCTTCAGAAATCATTTCTGAAGGATCATGTGACACTGAAGACAGGAATAATGGCCATCACAGGAATAAATTACAGTTTAAATACATTAAATAGATGAAGAGATTAAATGGTAATAATATTTCACATATTTAATTTAATAATATTACTGTTCTACTGTATTTTGCAGCCATTAGAGACTCCTTTTAAAAATCTTACTGACAACATTTTTTTATGTTTGGTAGTGTGACATCTTTTCATAATTCCCATGCTACATTTATTTCACTGATTATACTATTTCACTATCACATTATGAGAATAAAGTACTTTATGAGCGCTGTTTCATGTCGACTTTAAGAGTGTAGGTCTTTCTGAAAACCAGATGTCATTCATAATCGTAGAGCCCTCACACATTTGAAAAAATGCTGATATCATGTGACAATTCCAATAAAGCTCAGCTTCTTACAAGGGACATTAACTTTTCATCTTTAGAAGTTATTCCTCTTTTTTTTTCTGCGAGCTGTGTTTGAAAAAAAAAAATAACACACTCAGATATTCAACAAAGAAGCCCCTATTCCCGCTCTCTCGGGCTCTCTGCTTTTTAACGTGATACGCTCTCGGCTTTATTTGTGCTTGGTGGATACAGTGAGGTTATGGTCAAAGAGACTTCAGGAAGCAGCATTTGTGTTTTTCAGTTTCCATCAGATAAGTGTCTCCCAGAGAGAAAGCGCATTTGTGCGGTTTCCCTTTGTTTTCTGTTTTCAAAGCAACTGCCTCTGAATCCATAAACAAGGGGCAGTTGCAACACAGCCGAGGTGAGAGATTGATTTTTGTTTTATTCCTTCCTCTCCGTCTCAGGTCCCTGGGCCACACGCAACAGCAGCATAGATACGGGCAGCCTGGAGGTGGGCAGGCGCGTGACCCAGGAGGTGTCGCCCGGGGTGTTCTGGAGATCCCTGATGCACCTCAGCCAGCCTCAGTTCCTCAAGTTCAACATCTCCTTGGGCAAGGATGCACTGTTTGGGGTTTACATTCGCAAAGGGCTGCCGCCGTCACATGCACAGGTGTTTATATCCATTCTATTTACAGAGAGACCACTCTGTGAAGTCCTTTCAGGAAAAAAAAAAAACACTCTTTCATCACAACAACGGATCAATCAGTCATTGCAAATACATTTTATAAGTCAGCAGGTGTTAGATAAAATCTTTCCTTGAGCTCGACTTCAAAAGTATTTCACTGTTTGATATGTATGAATGCTGTCAAATCACTTGAGATCACAAAAATAAAAATGTCCCCTCTCGTTCTGTGTTTCCCCTCTGTGCAGTACGACTATATGGAGCGTTTGGATGGAAAGGAGAAATGGAGCGTTGTGGAGTCGCCCCGCGAGAGACGCAGCATTCAGACGGTGGTTCTGAACGAGGCCGTGTTTGTGCAGTATCTGGACCCCGGCACGTGGCACCTGGCTTTCTACAACGACGGCAAGGAGAAGGAATCTGTCTCCTTTAGCACAGCTGTTCTGGGTCAGTTACTCACACACGGGTTAAACTCGACATTATACATTTGCTTCCTCAAAACACGCACTATACCTCTCAACTGAGACGCGTTAATAGAGAACGGGAAAATACAGTATATTTAGATGATAGGCAAGCATGTAATCAAATATTCAATATAAAAGTGTTTTATAACAGGCATATATGTTCATAAAGATATATAAGTTAATTGTGTGTACCATTCAAAAAAGTTTTAATACGTTTATTCAGCAAGGACACATTAAGATCAAAAGTAACAAAAGACATTCTCTGAATTTCCTATTCATTAAAAAATCATGATTTATAAAAAAAAAAAAAAAATTTGCACAGATTCCACAAAAATATTAGGCAGCACAAGTGTTTTCTACATTGTTTCTCAATCACCAAATCATCATATTAGAATGATTTCTGAAGGATCATGTGACCCTGAAGACTAAAGTATTGATGTTAAAAATTCAGCTTTGTCATCACAGGAATCAATTACATTCAAATAAACTAAGTTATTTTAAATTGTAATGATATTTCCACTATATTACTGTTTTACTGTAGTTTTGATCAAATAAATGCAGTCTTATAAAAGTATAAAAAGGCATTTCAAAAAATCTTGCCGACCCCAGTCTTTTAAATGGTAGTTTAAAACTAAGTAATGAATGAGAAAACTAAATTGCCCGAAGATAGATATTCAGAACAATTCACACAGACATTTGTTCAGCTTGTTTCATAAATGAGGTCTAATAACAGACCAGTTAATTTTAAAATATGAATAGTTTTTTGTCTGTATAGAATTATAGATGTGTCCTTGCCATCCAGCAAAAGTGAAATAATTAAATAATGTCAATCTATTAATGTTAAACAATTTAATATATATCATCATCCACTTGAAATGAGATAAGCACCTTGTGGCTCTGTTCTATGAATATTCACATGCATGAATTCTGCGAATAAGTGGTGTCTCACCAATTAACCTTGCGCTAATCTACTGTGATATGGCCTACTTTCATTGCCGTGATATACTCATGGCTAATGAAATGGCGTGTGACGCTGTTTGAATGGGTTGTATCAATAATGACCAGAGACCGCCACTCAGAACTGGAGTGAAAGAGAGAGAGGAACGATGCAGTGGAGGAAAAGACAAGATGAGAGTTGTATATGGTGGTTACAGCTGTCATTACCATCAAAGTGGCTCTTTTTTTTTTTTTTTTGAAAGGTTTCATTCTTTTCACAGACTCTGTGCAAGAGTGTCCCCGTAACTGTCATGGTAATGGAGAGTGTGTGTCAGGAGTATGTCACTGTTTCCCAGGGTTCCATGGCATGGACTGCTCGAAAGGTAAGAAACACTCCAATTACACCCTGAACAGAGAGAGAGAGAGAGAGAGAGAGAGAGTGATCCATTAATTTCGTGTTTAAAAGGATAGTTCACCCAAAAAAGATAATGTTGTCATCTTTTACTAACTCTTATGTCGTTCCAAACCCATATGACTTTCTTCTTTGGAAAACAATTTTTTATAAGACTATTTTTATGGTGCATTTTTGTCATTTTGGTGTTTGACAGCCCCAGACAATGAAAAGAGTGACTGGTAAATTCTTCAAAAACTCACCAGTATTTGACAGAAGAAAGTCATACGGATTTACGACATGAGGAAGAGTAAATAATGACAACATTTTCATTTTTGGATGAACTATTCTTTGAAACTGTGGATTAGTGGTTTTGCACTCATTGAAGGTTCTCTGTGCCATTCACATCTTCATCAGTCATTCCTTGTCATATTTAATAAAATATTTTTAATATTTAATAAAATATTAAATATTAAAATTAAAATATTAAAAGTAGCAAATAAAAAAAAAAAAAAACATGCAGATTAAGGTCCAGACAGACATAAAGAAAAGAAGAGCACATGCGATGGGGAACAGCAGTGAATTGTTGCCAGTATGGCAGGAGCAGTGGGATTCAAAGAGCTGAACACATCAAAGATGTGTGTTAATCTCAGATGTCCCAATGGCTCTAGACACTCAACAGCTTTGGGTATAGCCCAAGAGTCCAGATAGTTTCTAGATGAGCGTGTGTGTGTGTGTGTGTGCGTGTGTGTGTGTGTGTTTCTGACTTAGCTATACATTTTGGGACCAA
Source organism: Squalius cephalus (assembly GCF_949319135.1). Taxonomy (NCBI): domain Eukaryota; kingdom Metazoa; phylum Chordata; class Actinopteri; order Cypriniformes; family Leuciscidae; genus Squalius; species Squalius cephalus. The sequence continues at coordinate 18,757,105 of NC_137135.1, forward strand.
TTTGATGAAATAATTCCCAACTTAATTTATGGACCATCATCAGAAGTTAATAAATAGGTGAGTATCTTCTAAAAATTCTAAAACTGCCAAAAGTTTAAGAGGTAAGAGTTAGTCTGTAGCAATTATAATTAGCTAAGAACAACAAATGTCAATGGGAAGTCCCCATTACCCCCTCTGTTTGTGCTGTGCAAATTAACAATACACTCACTGTATTTATATACTTTACTGTTAAGAACATACTTTAGTTGTATGACTCATTGAGAAACTGAGATCTGTGTGTTAGTGGAGGTCTCTCTCTCTCTCTCTCTCTCTCTCTCTCTCTCTCTCTCTCTCTCTCTCTCTCTCTCTCTCTCTCTCTCTCTCTCTCTCTCTCTCTCTCTCTCCCTCTCTCTCCCCCTCCAAGGCATAAGGATGATGAATGGCAGTTCATACAGCCCAATATCTTCTATTGTTCACCTGGGAAGCTCATGATTAATAGTTTTGTTACCACAATGTTAAATTACATTTTTTTTTTTCATTACAGTTTTCTCCAACCGATCACAGCTGTGTGCGTGTGTGTGTACACATTAATATATTTACAATGCACAGAGCCTTGAGACTCTCTCATTACTGAAATCACCTTAGGAAGTATTTCTAGACTGCTGGCTGCTTAATTGACATCTTCTCACAGACAGGGTGCTAGTGGGTAATGTAGTCTAAAAGTCAAGAATTACAGTTACAGTTTAGCCTGGCTAACGTCAGACCTCGTCTCATTGAGACGTGGTCTGGGAACCACATTTTAATTTTCTCGTATTTGAGGCGTGGTTTACGAATGCCCAGAGCCGTTTATTGGGCGCTACGAATGTCTATCAAACGCGCCTGTACGTACCTCATAGCCAATCGTTTCAATTATACCAGATGACGTATGTAGAGCGACAGAAATTCAACGAGGAAGAAGACGAAATAAACTTGCGTTCTAAACTACTTAGAACACTATCTAAGGCTGCATCGAAAGGTAACTTCGCGTCTGATGCCATGTTGGATCCATAGATATAAACAAACTGCTTCGGTGTGTCGCATAGACGTCGTCATCGTCTTGCTGCTCCCTCCCCGTTCTGTGATTGGTTCCCTTTTTGAGGGGATAATCTGGTCCATGGTATCCAGGCTGCCTAGCAGCGTGAATAAAATTGCGCTGCGAGCAAGGCAGCATGGGGAAACCCAGGCTAGTTACAGTTACATTTATTTTGTAATTTATATAATGCTGTTACATGTAACTAGTTACTCCCCAACACTGGGAACATGCACCATGGTGATATTGTGTTTTTAGGACACGTTTAATGTTATTACCATGTTTTTGGACATGCACCATTACATTATGTTTATATGCACAATGGTAATATTATGTTTTAGAACATGTACCACGTATTACCATGTTTTTCTTTTTGGAGTAAACCTTGAAGTACCATGAATACCATAAAACTGTATGAATATGTACGAATATGTAATCTTGTTGGCTCTTTTTTTGATAAATAACTTGTTTTTATCTAATTTGTAAGTTATTTTGGATAAAAGCTAAATAAAGAAATCTCAATCATAATTTCAAAAGTCACAATAAGAGAATACCACCAAGAAATCCACCAAACTGATTGTACTTGAAATTTGATGCCTATATTTTACATCATATGTCCTCAGTGTGAGACTTTTCTGAGCCCATTGTTATCAGATATGGATTCTGTCCTCCCATGTTCTAATTCCCTATATTACACCATTCTTTGACACAACTGCCAGCCTGTTTCTCAATCTCTTTGTAAACTTATACAGATTCTTTTGTAAAAAATATCTCTCCCGAAGCGGTCTCATTTGTCTGTCATGCTATTCAATATGTATTTAGAGACAAAACATGAATAAGAAAACATCAGACGTCACTCATATCAAATCATTACTTGTTCTCTTTCTGTTTATTTCTCCAAGCGGCATGCCCGGTCCTCTGCAGTGGAAATGGGCAGTATGACAAGGGATCATGTATCTGCTATAGCGGATGGAAGGGTCCGGAATGCGATGTTCCCATCAGCCAGTGCATCGACCCCCAGTGTGGTGGTCACGGCACGTGCACAGAGGGCACATGTGTTTGTACTCTTGGCTACAAAGGAGATAATTGCGCTGAGGGTAAGTGTGTGTGTGTGTGTGTGTGTGTGTGTGTGTGTGTTGCTTTCTGTAGACATTGTTTCATTGTCAATGGCCTTAAAGTGATAGTTCACACAAAAATGAAAATTCTGCCATCATTTACTCATGCTCAAGTTGTTCCAAACCTGTATGAGCTTTTTTTCTATTTTAAAATGGGAAACACACATTCTAGCATATTTAAACAGTCGTCTTTGGCTGTTTCCCTAGATTCTCTGGTAGGGCCTAATAGGCTCCAGCAAAAACACTTCTCAGATATGAGTAAAGGCTGTGAAATATTGATCTAGATGTTGAGAACAATAGCTTTGGTTTTGATTCATTTTTTTGTTATCTGTAAAGCTCAGTGGCTCTTGAGTAAGACAGTGACTGGCAATAAGATAGAGAAGAAAACGAGAAGATTCCCAGCCTCCCAGGAGTCTAAAAATGGAAAGGGAAGAGAAAGAAAAAGACAGAGACAGAAGAATAAAGATGATGTATAAGAAGACTCGGATGAAAACAGCTAACAAACATAGAAATAGGTTGATGGAAAGCAGAGTTGATGGAAAACAGAAAGTCTGCTCATTACAGAGAGACAGCGATGGCAGCTAAACAAACAAATAAATAGAACAACAAAAGCCTTGCATATTAATTCTTTCTGATTCTCATTCTCCAAATCTCTAATTAATTTTTGAAAGTCTGGCATCAAGTCCCCATATTAAAATGTTTAGAGAGGGATTGAAGATATTTAAATGAATAGTTCACCTAAAAATGAAAATTCTGTCATTGTTTACTCACTCTCATGTCATTCCAATCCTGTGTAACACAAACTGAAATATTTAGAAGAATGTTCATCCCACTCTTTTCAATAAAATAAAAGCATAGTCAACAAGGGGCTATCAAGCTTCAAAAAAAGCAACACAAATAATGACAAAATGTACATTTTTGGGATAGTAATATGTTTGTCAGTCAAGGTTTGTGTACACAGAGACATTAACTGTTACCAAGAAAAAAATCACTTAAAAACACACATATTAATAATATCTAAATGAAAATTGTCAATCAAGGTTAGGTTTAGGGGATAGAAAATATCATTACTAAGAGAAAATAAACAATAGAATATCAATGGAAAGTTCCCACCATAACAGAAAAACAAATGTGTGTGTGTGTGTGTGTGTGTGTGTGTGTGTGTGTGTGTGTGTGTGTGTGTGTGTGTGTGTGTGTGTGTGTGTGTGTGTGTGTGTGTGTGTGTAAAAAGAGTTTTTTTAGTGGAGCACTTGGATCTTGAGGTATTGCAGATCACAAGGTCAGCACTTTAGGTCAGCCATTCTAAGATTTTCAAATCAGATATTCATCACAGCAGAGTCACTCAAACAATTTACCTGAAGTGCTGGTGACATATAAATCGATAGTCGTGATGTGCAGTTTCTGCAGCATCAACATTTGGCGTGAATGGCTTTATGCGCGAGAGGGGAAAGAGCGGCACTTCTGTCAGTTGAGGGGGGCTGAGACAGGGGTGTCACGCAGGGCACCACAGGGCCGGGTAATTTCTCAAATGGCTTTCTAGCACTTTTCATGGCCAGATCTCTTTCTTTCAGCAGTCGATATCAATTTTTTGAGGCACCTTGGATGAAACATGCGAGAGACAGGGTCAAAGTCAAAAAAAAAAAAGAGGAAGGGAGAGGAAGGAAGACAGACAGAGATGCTGAGACAGGGAGAGAGAGGGTTTGAGAGGTGAGTGTGAAAGCCTCTAGACAGGAAACTGCTACTCACACTTAGGGTGTAGTATATTGAGTTTTCATGCTTAGGTGAAAGTTGTAGTATGTACTTGTGGATACTTCCAAACCTATTTATAAGTGCAGGGATTAAAGTTCTCCGTCGTTACGATAGATTTCCGTTAATTGCATCGAGTCTACGACGGATTTCCGTCAATTGCAGGGTTCCCAACTGTCCTTATGTCTTAAATTCACCTTTCATAATTTTAAGGCCGTAAATATGCTTACATTTCTCTTAAATTAAGGAAAGATGAGGTGTATTCACCCTGCTGAGGTGGATGTGATCAAAGCCTGGAGTGGAGTGAAAGCACGTTCCTCTCTGCACTCTAAAGGCTGATTTATACTTCTGCGTCGGACCTACGCCGGAGCCTCTACGCTGTAGGCAACGCGTTGGTTTTCATTTATACTTCTGTGTCGTTGTCCGCGTTGTTGACGCATTGTTACATTTTTGGAGAGGTGCACGTCAGGGTACGCCGAAGAGTACGCGCGCTACACACAGCCTACGACGTAGCTACGGCGTAAGTTCGACGCAGAAGTATAAATTGGGCTTAAGCGTTCTGTAATCACTCCACTCTTGGTTTTCCATTCCCGCCCACGGAAAAACTGCTCTGTGTTCACTCCATTTTAAAAGTTATTCTAATACGTTTATTTTTTTATATCATGAATGTCTGAATTTATAATACTATGTGTAACGGTTTGGAAAGTATTCTACACATTTAATAAATATAATTACACAAAAATGCCCAAATGTAGTGAACGCGCCTATAGAGAGAAATGCACATTTTATACGGATTAGCCTACATCAGAGAGTAGTCGTTTTGAATTGTTTTGCTTAAAAGTAGACATTTCAAGCTTTCTATCTATCTATATATATTTAGATCTATATATCTATATCTATATCTATCTATCTATCTATATATATATATTTATCATGTCTGACCCCCTCCATATGTCTCCTGATATATTGCGCATCTAATGATCCTATCATACTCATGCTGTTCACGTTTCATATAATCAACATAGATATTAAAATCAAATAAAAACATTATATTATTTATTTATAATGCTAAATGGGTAGGTTAAAAACAGATATTCTATTATGTATAGTTTGTGATATTAGCTCACTTTTTGGCAAAAGCTCTGTTTGGCTTTTATTATTTGAGAAATAAAAACTTGTGTTAAAGTTATGCAAATAGTTAATTATTTGTATGTCTACATCACAAAGAGATAAGTGTTGTACAAGCATTAGATTGAAAACATTGAAATTTCATAAAGTGTGTAAATAATAGAAACGCAGTTCAAAATGGCCTTTTTTAAATGCTAATTATCTTTGAGTATTTCATTTGTGAAGGTAAAGCATGTACTCACTATACTCCTAATTACAAGAAGAAGAAAAAACTGCTCTCAAACTGAGTGTGTGACAGGCTGTGAAATGGGGTTTGGCCGAGGAAAAATTTTCAGTCAAAAGATTTGACTTTTTTTTCCCTTTAACTCCTGCATTATGTGATTGCTTTTTTCTTTTCTTTGTATGTTTATGTTCTCAGCATCTAAAGATATACAGTAAGACTTATGGATATAGTGATTTGGTCTAATAAATAATTAAGTATAAAAAAAATTAGTAAATAGGACTTTGATTATTAAACATGTAGTTGTGTGGCTTTTAGTTCACATCTACTAATTTTTAGGATAGTTTACTAACTAATGTATCCCTAAAAGTCAAAATGTATATTTTAACGCATAAATTAATTTAAAATGTACAGTCTTTCCTATATGACTCAAATTTCACTTTATCATTTTCTACAATTATATGATGTCTAGAATAAACAATGTCCCTCAGCTAATACCAGTATTAACTAAAAATAGCAATTAGCAAATTCATGATCGTGGTTGACACAAACTAAAGGCTTGGCCTTTAACAACCCTTCTATGTCCTTCAATATTCCTTTTTCAATAGAAATTGTGTCAATGCAGAAGAGTAAACTAAGTTTATAAACCAATATCATAGGGTCTTTAATATTTATGACAGATGAATTCTCATTCATGACTCTCACATGTTGTACGCAGTTGACTGCTTGGATCCAACCTGCTCAAATAATGGCATCTGTGTGAACGGAGAGTGCCACTGTAAACCAGGCTGGGGCGGACCCAGCTGTGAGTTGCCCAGAGCACAATGCCCAGATCAGTGCCACGGTCACGGTGCTTTTATTCCAGACACAGGCGTCTGCAGCTGTGACCCCAATTGGATGGGCCCTGATTGCTCTGTTGGTCAGTCTGCATGTTTGATTGTACCCTCTGTAATACAAATGTTTTAGCATAACCTTTCATTTCATTATTCCTGATTTCTAATGTATGATATGTAAATTGTGGCAATACTGCTCTATTCTTCTTTCCTCAGAGGTTTGCTCGGTTGACTGCGGGACACACGGCGTATGCATGGGTGGCTCGTGCCGCTGTGAGGAGGGCTGGACGGGTGCGGCTTGTGACCAGCGTGTGTGCAATCCACTTTGCGTGAAGCACGGCACCTGTAAGGATGGGAAGTGCGAGTGTGAGCAGGGCTGGAATGGAGAACACTGCACCATCGGTAGGCATATGCCCACCCCTGACCCAGACTGTGACCTTTTCCTGCTCCCTACACTCACCATTGCAAAAGATGTCACATGCTCTGCTTATACTGTTCTCATAAACATTATATAGAGACCTTCCTCTTATCTGTCCTTGAAGCTTAACACAAGAGGCTCCTGTTTTTGGATCATCATTGTTGGTCCTGGGGCAAAATTCGTATCAACCAGTTAGATTTCAAGAAAAAGGGGTTAGAACTAAAGTTAGGGTCTAGAACAGTGTTATCATTGCTCTCTCATTTTAGGCACAGATTATCATTTGGGAAATTCCTTCACCAGGACCAGCAAAGGATGTTGATCTAGGAACATGACCTGTTCACATGCAGCTCAGGGATTTAGGAGAACTCCAGGAAAAATTGATCCATCAGGATGGGGTATAGAGTACATCATTATAAAACCTTTCCCTTTCCCAAATTCTGCTCAAAATGCTTGTGGTCCTCCTCAGAGTCTTCACATTGGTGACATGCATAGAGGGCACATGCTGTAGCGGCTACAAAAGCAGGCGTTTGTGAGCACCCATCTAGATCAAAAAAACTTCTTTTTTTTTCTTTTTTTTAAATAGGACACCCTATGCCAGGGGTTGTCTAAAACTCTGTAGGAACATTGCCCTCCAGGAGCTGGATCAAACACCCCTGCCCTACAGTCTTATGAAAACCACAGACACAAGTGACAGTCATTGCAGGACCGCAAGTACAAATCAAGTGCGTCATTAGAGTCAGGGCCCAAATCTCTGGAGAAGAAGTTTTAAGCTTTTAGAGAATAGTGGAGAATAGCAAACTAAAAATCTTCCCTTTAAATCTCTATGTAATCACATTACCATAAGTTTATATGAGTTGTAAATAGGGCATAAGACACACCAAGGAGAAATCAGGTACAGCAGAGTCAATAGGTGTAGGAAAGATCAATGATGGCTGTGCTCAGGTGCAATAGTGTGTGGTAGTTATTGAGGATAATTAGACTGTTCCTCTGTCTGGTGTTGGACTTAGAACAGATTTAGTTGTGTTTGATCATGCCTCAAACAGCAGATGAGTGGGCTGCTGGGTAATGAACAGTCCTTGCGGAATAGCTGCGGCTGATTGAAGGGAGAGGCGTCTTCACCTTGATAAGTCACACCTCTTTTTGCCTTGACTTCTCTCTTTCAAAAATAGACTCAAATTTTCCTTTTCCTTTCTATCATCTTCTGTGGGCGTGTGTGTGCATGTTTGTGTGTCACTCCAAAGATGATCTGACAAAGACTGAAAGTGCACTGCCTTTAATCCTTCTCCCCATTGTACACCATGACAGGAAGTCTGTTTATCGTCTCCAAACTCTTTCTGTAGGCTAAAAAACACTTGTGCTTCCATCTTCAGTTTCCATTTTTATTTCTTAGAATTCTTCTGTTTTTAACTGATTCAAATGCAGCAAACACATGTATTCATTTGTCTTCTTGTTTTGATGCATTTTTGTTCTCTCTGAATGTCCTCTCTGATGCAGACTTTTGGGATGGGAGTATTGAAGGTATTGTACCTCGTCGTACTGTGACTAGTGCTAGCTGAACTTTAGTCTGGTTGTGAGCAACCCCTCCGCCTCTGATAGCTTGGCTGCATAGCGACTGTGTGCTTCTGTTTGTAGAGTAGCCGTGGTGGAGTAGAATGTTGTGTCGAGTAGGTTCATAGTGCTAGTCTGTGTTCTTCAGCGTGTGTGTTTATATTCGTGTTGTCAGTTGATGATAGTATAGCTCTAATCATCTGTTTTGCACTTTGTTGCTTTTGAAATGACCCTCTCCAACAGCATTAACTGATCTACGGAAACTGTCCAATCTGTCTGATCTACTTGGAAAGAGCAATGGCTTGTCAGTCCTTCAGAACTTAACATTTTATTGATGTTTATTAATCCAAAATATTGACCACATCTTACAGTTATTACAGAGATAATCCTGCTGGAGTAACTTTGTTCAAGTTGTTGCTTGAGTCAAAGAACAATATATGACATAATATTAAATCTCAATGCCAGTGCAACTGGTTCCACTCGAGCAGGCACCTCTTGAATGCATGGAATAGAGGTTTATCTGTACAGCACCTCTTTGCTTACCTCCGCTACACCAAATCATCATCGACTTTACAAATCCTACCGCGGGAAAGGTTTGACTTATGAATGTTAATTTGGTGATTAGATGGTCCTATAAGATTATCTTTTAATTTAAGCACAACCTTATATTCATGAGCCAAGACATTGCCATGATGTCACAGCCAGTCAGTCTGTCAGGTCTGTAGCGGAGCAAAGGTTTGAAGACAATCTTGCAGAGTAAATAGATCTTGTAACAAATTTTAAATATTTAATTGAAAAGAACCAATAGAGTTTAATGACATTTAAATTGAACTCTATTGCTCCCTTAAGTACTGAGCTTTGTTATCACCACAGTAATACGAGAATCCTATGCACAACAGGACCACACTCTTGCAATGCGTTGACCAAGCAATTGCATTAACCTCAAAGACTTTCTTTTTGTAGGCATTAGTTTTTGCATCTTTGAAGAAATTCATAGAATGGTGCCAAAACGTATTAAAGGAACAGTCTCCCTGGAGCAACATGAGGTTAAGTGCCTTGGTCAAGAGCACAATAGTGATGGCTTCTTGTGGCGGATGGAACCGGCAAACTCCAGTTAATAAACTTGAGCTGTAACCACTACAGTACACCACCCCCATTCTCTTCAACTGCTGAAGGAGCAGAGTTAAAGGCTGGGCCAACTACATGACTCCAAGCAAAATGGGAATGCCTGCTTTTAAGTACACTGCAGTTTCTACTGGAGGTAGAGTAGTGCTCACCAGCTCTTAGCAGTCTGTTTGAGTCTGGCTTTATGTTTGCACAGAACAGAGATGTAGGAGGCAGTCATCCTACTCTCTACTTCCATCAAGTCCACCTCAGACAAAAGAGCTAAATTAGAGGAAACTGCAAAGTGGAGACAAAGTAGATCACATAGATTTTGCTGTACCTGAGGGATGCAGATATTGCGAGGAAAGGGATCGGGAGGGAGTGGATCCTAAGGTAAATGTGAATATAAGCCGTTGGTGCAGAGTGGGTCAGGAACAGCAAGCAACGTTTTTACTGCACATATTTCGGCACAAAGGGTGCAGGACCACAGGAGGCATGGTAATGACTTTGTCTCGGTGCCTGCATGAGTTCCAACTCATAGGATGAATACTAATGGAGGGGCAGGAGTGTGTGTGCTTTCCTTAGAAGGGAGAGTACGGTGTGTTTGCAGGGAGTGTAGGATAATAAAGAGTTTAACTGCAGGGCCCACAGTGATCACCTGAATGCTCATGCATCATAGGAGCGAGTCTAGAACAAGAGCTAGTGATAATAGTTACTCGATTTAAATGCACATCTCTAATTGGCTGAAATGGCATTGACTTTGTATGCTAGAGTTTCCTGAGTGGATGTGAGTTACACTTGATCAAATGCATGATTGGCTCATGAGTGGAAACCACACCCACCCTGGGTAAATAAGCATACAAGACAAATGCATCCCAGCTTCCCAACTGCACATCTGTTTGGTGGATTTCCTTTTAAGGAATGGCATTATCCCCTTCTGCTAAAGTTCAGAAGCCATTTGAGTGAGAATTTTCAGCTCCTCGCTATGCCTATGTTGAAATTCAGGGTGTTATTTGACTTTGTAGTAGTACATGAAACAGTATAGGTGAGGAAAACCTAGACAGAGGCCATTTAATACAGTAGGTGCTCACTCCCTGTGGGACTTTATCGGTCTCTTCCTAAGGCGAATTTGGAGGATTTATGAATGTAACCTTTATTTTATGACCTTTAAAGGCGAGAGGGCTGCAGGCCAGTGGACAGGTGCCGGTTTAGGAGGAGGACTAGATTTATCTTCCACACATTCTTTCTCCTCCTCAAAATCCCATCCTTTAAGACATTTATTTCTCCTTCCTTCCTGCCTTTCATTCCATCCTTCTTTCTTTCTTTCTTTCTTTCTTTCTTTCTTTCTTTCTTTCTTTCTTTCTTTCTTTCTTTCTTTCTTTCTATCTTTCTTTCTTTCTTTCTTTCTTTCTTTCTTTCTTTCTTTCTATCTTTCTTTCTTTCTTTCTTTCTTCATGACTTATTTTACGCTTTCTTTCTTCCTTTCTTTTTTCCTTCATTACTTTACTCTTTCTTCCTTCCTTCCTTTCTTTCTTTCTTTCTTTCCTTTTTTTCCATTTTTTCCTTTCCACCAATACATCTGTCTCTTTCTATCCATATCTCCATCCATCAGTGGCTAAATGTTGCTATGCAGTGTGCTTCTTTCCCAATCTCACCTTTGCGTATCTCTCTCATACCGTGTGCGCTGACCCATAACTCAAGGCAATCTCAGCTCCTTTTTAAGTAGATTACAATAGAGTCAACCCACATTACTTTAGCCAGATAGCTTAATAGTTTGTGAAACCCCACTTTATTCTAGTTAGTGTGCTGAGAATCGACTGGCCTTTGGCATGAAAGAGGGACCCTACTCAGTGCTGCTCAATGAGGAAGATCAATGGTCACCATAGATTTTACTGTTCTGGTGTTTCATAAGTATTTGGCTGCTTAAAATGGCAGCTCCATTTAAAAGGCAATCATTGCTAAGTGACTTTTCTCTCAGCTCAATATTGCGTGACAATCGATGCATAGCAGGCTGTTAATGTGGCATCTCAAGGACCCCAGACATTGAAAATTACATTAATTAAAGCAACATTTGATTTGAGTTACAATGGTTGATGCATCCCAGTGCATGCTGGGTTTTCACACTCCTCTGATTAAGGCCATTTCTTTTTCCCTCATCACAAATCATCTGAAGTGTCACCTGTGCTAGGTCAGCTGCCTAATACTATATAGCCTTGTGATGAAGGAAACTGGCTCCTTCCAAAAGGCTGTGTTTCCAGGGTAACCATAAGCGGAGGCTGTGACACGCTAACAGAAGTGTTAACTGTTGGAGATTAAACTCCGAGACACCAGCAATGGTTTCTGATGACACAGTGTGGGGTCACAGCATGGATTTTGTTTTACAGCGAGGTAAGAGACGATGCCCACGGCAGTGCTGAGAATTTTAGACCGCATGTTTTATTTACACACAACTCCTGATGACTCGGAAATGTCAGGTCACATCTCCAGGGTGCTTAATTATGGACTGGTGCGGCTAAAGAAGAATAGTGCTTAGTCTTTTTATTTTTATCTTGTGTTTGTATATCTCAGTATCTGGCTATCCCAGAGAGAGCTTCCTTAAAACATTCACATCAATCCATGCTCTTCTTTTTAAAACTTTTGTGACGAGATTGTTTTCTGCTATTGTCTTTTAGGATGACTGTTTATCCCCTAACTGCATACATTAAACACCCACATACATGCCACATTTCACTCCAAAAAACCTGTGGTATATTTATCAAATCACTTCTATCTATAAAACATCTTTTAAACAAGTATACTGCCACACCTCTGTTTTCTCCCACACTATGTTCTTTTTCTAAAGTCTTTGGTTCTCTCTGTCTCTCTCTCACACACACACACACACACACACACACACACACACACACACACACATGCGCATACACACACACGCATACACACACACAAACGCATGCATGCATTCACACACACACACACACACACACACACACACACACACACACACACATACCTCGACCTAAAGAGCCATCCTAATCTGATCTGTAGACTCCGGTCTGTCCTAACCACATTCTTACATGAGAGCATTGCTCTCTATCCAGACAAATCAAATCAGCTACTGTAAATGAACAGTCGGAGAGTGTATGTGCTCTTTACAAATATCCCCTCCTGAATGGATGAGTTCAGATAAATTCATTTGCTACCAACAGCATCTATCAGTGGAGACTACCGAAGATAATTTAATTGCTCTCTGAGAGTTCGAACTGATCTGAGGTGTGAATAGTAATGCTTTTCATATACTTCACCCCCTCAGACAGGCATTGAGTGCATTGGTAGATATATATGTGTGTGTGAGCACTGATGCATGTCTGCCTATAGTGTTACGGCCAAAAGTTTGAAAACCTAGATACATATTAACATAAAGGATCATTCTGATTTGCATTTCATGTTCATTTGTGGCAGTCAGTTTTGATTGTCTGGATTATGTCTGCCGTTTTCATGTTAATATGCTTTGTGTGCTGTCTCAGAGCTGGTGCATACAATGCCAAAATTATGTTTTTTTCTAATCATCTACTAATTTTGGTTCAGTGGAGATTCAAAGTTTAGCAAATAAACAGCTGAACAAAAAGTTGATTGTCAAGATCAATTTATGAAAACTTAAAAAAATAAAAAAGATGGTAACAAACTAGAAAACGTTTTTTTTTTTTTATCACAAAATAGTTATTTACAAATATATTCAATAATTATTCAATAGTAATTCCATTGATTTTATTTTGAAATAAAATCAATTTCATTGGTTCTATTTGATTCCATTAAGTTTAGTTTAGTTAAGTTCAACTTTAAAGCAAACCTAAAGCCTAGAAACTATTTCTAGCTTGTTTTCCAAATTTTAGGTCACAATCATTGACACATCAATGCTCTTATGACTGGCATGATGGATTTCTGCCTTTCTCAATCCATCTTCCCTCTCTCTCTGGCTCTTGCAGATGGCTGTCCTAACCGATGTAATGGAAATGGACAGTGTCTGCTGGGTCAAAACAGCTGGCACTGCGAGTGCAAAACTGGATGGAGAGGCACGGGCTGCAGTGTCGCCATGGAGACTTCATGTGCAGACAACAAAGACAATGAAGGAGGTGAGAGATCTTTTGTTTACTCTCTGGGAACTTTGTGTCAAAGACTGCATGTTATTGGAACAGTCACATGTGCACAGGAACAGCTGCTGTGTGTATTTTTGGTGTATTTTACATAATTCCAAATGGAATTGAGCAAAGATATTTACAGATTTCACAGACATTTATCCTGTTTGCCATTGTTCCTGCAAACAGGTAGTCTAAACCCAACCTTACACCATTAATTGAGCAAGAAGTTGCTGTCAGACAGAGTTTATTAGCACCACAGTGTTTACACTTTTCGAGGAAGTCATCCTATGAATGGCTTGCTTATAGTTGTCTCAACAAATTAAGCTGCCATAGGATAAAGTTTTTTTAACATCAAACAGATTACACCCCACAGCTTTAGTGTATTTCATTTCTCTGATGGAATGAGAGTGACTGTTTAGTACACTCAGTCGTTTGAGGTTTTGGATGTAAATGTGCAATTCTAACCAGACTTGGCAACTTTCTGTCTGTCTGTATGTATATCTCTGTTCACAATTCTTATAAATTTCATAGGAATAAGCTAGCCTTTGAATTATGATGACTGTGCTCAGAAAATAAATAGAATTGGACTGTTGGCTTTCATCTGAAACAAGGAATTACAAAAAGGACGTCAGATGTTCTGCAGTAAGTAATTTAAATCAAAGCCTAAAGGTGAAGGAAAGAAGAAAGCACTTTTCAAACTCTTTGTAAAGGAATACTGGGACTGAGGTAAAATTCTAATCCCACATCTTTGTGTTCAAAACGAACGAGAACACTTTGATGAAACAGCCTCTTGTTCAACAGATGAAGAATGTTTCTTTTTCTTTTTTTTTTCAACAGAGAAGGAGATGAATAGAGAAATCTTTTGCAGCCTTAGGCAGCTCTGATTGATTGTGCACCATTGTAATATGACATTACTCATCACACCACTGTTTTGTTTCTTTTAGATGGTCTGACTGACTGTATGGATCCAGACTGTTGTATCCAAAGTCCCTGCCAAAACAGTCCACTTTGTAGAGGGTCTAGGGATCCCTTACAGGTCATCCAGCAGGGCCAGCACCCTGAGCAAAAAGTCCGCTCTTTCTATGACCGTGTCAAGATGCTAGTGGGCCGGGACAGCACACATATAATCCCTGCAGACAATCCCTTTAACGCAAGGTAACTTGCTCTACTGCACACAACAACTTCCCACCTGCTTAGTTGGGAAGTGGGTAATTGTCATGTCTCCTGCATTGTATGGTTGGAGAAAAATGAAATATCCACTGACGTACACACAATTTGTTGAGAGAACATTGAATGCTGAGATAGTTATTGTCAGTTTATTTCGTAACCCTGAGCTATTTTTGAGGAACTGTATTGACTGGTGCTAAAGCATCTTCCTGTCTTTCTTCTACTGGATATTTCATAGAAAGACTGACAGATTAGTTGACTAATGAGAAATGTATGAAATTTTTATTTTTTATTTTTTTATGCTATCTCTTTGGATATATTGGTTATAGATGTCATCTTGTTTGTTCTGTGTTCTCCAGTCTGGCATCACTGATCAGAGGTCAGGTAGTGACTACAGATGGAACCCCGCTGGTGGGAGTTAATGTGTCATTTGTCAAGTACCCCCAGTATGGCTACACCCTCACACGCCAGGATGGAACGTAAGTTCAATGTAGTACTTGTACGGACCAGAGTTGTATGCCATTCAGAATGGAATTGATAATACCACTTAAATACTTCCAGTTCAATTCTTGAATTCAAATTGAGGTAGCAAAGTGGATGCATAATCGCAATTTGAATTTTAATGTAAGAAATTCATGTAACTGATTTTTAACTAGAAAAGGATGGACGGATGGATGGATGGAACCCACATCCAAGCAACAAACTACCCTTTCCCCTCTGAAACACTTTATTTCTGCCGCCAAGCCTTATTTTGTGACTTACTTGTTTACATAAGCTTCTAGTGATTTAGAGAGCTACATGCTAAATGAACAAATCTTTATTAGATTCATTTAGAGCAGAGCAAACTCAGTCTTTCCACTGAAATGACTGCAATATATTAAAACAATGAATTATCCCTCCCAGCGAAATGGCATCTTTTAATGGTTAAAGCATTCAGAATGTAATAGCGCTATCAATAACCGTGAATAACACAAGTACTTTTTTTGCACTCTGTTTGCCTTTCCCCCTTGCTCTCTCTTTGTGTCATTAGATTTGACCTCATTGCCAATGGTGGAGCCTCTTTTACCCTACGCTTCGAGCGAGCTCCATTTCTGAGTCAAGAACGCACGGTCTGGCTCCCTTGGAACATTTTCTATGCCATGGACACTCTGATGTTGAAGACAGAGGAGAACACCATCCCAAGCTGTGACCTCAGTGGATTTGTGAGACCTGATCCTGTTGTAGTGGCCTCCCCCCTTTCCTCTTTCTTCAGTTCCAGGCCAGGAGAGAGGTCCATCATTCCAGAGACACAGGTGTGATGAGATCCTTGGTTCCTTGAGACCTCCATTACTGTAATTAGCGGATTAATGCATTTTGCACTGATTGGATTCTTCAGTTAGACTTTACCCTTCAATTTTGCTCATTTTAGTGTCCCAAATATTGTTCTTTTTTCACTTTATTCATGCGCCCTGAGCACTCTCTCTTAAATAAGCTGACAGGTTGTTAACCTGACAAAACTCACAGGTCATCCCTCATCAACCACTTTCACTCTAATTATACTCTTTCTGTTTTTTTTGGCATTTCCCTGTCCTCTCATCTTTCTTAGTCTTTCTTCTGCCCTCTGACCTTCTTAATAATTTTCCTTTTTTGTTTGAAAATACCCTTTTCCTATGACATGAAAGTCATTTCTCCATCTGTCCACCAGGTTCTGCATGAGCAGCTAGAGATTCCTGGCACCAGTCTGAAGCTCTGTCACCTCAGTTCCCGGACCTCAGGTTACCGCTCCTTGCTCAAGATCACCATGACTCAAGCCGTGGTGCCCCTCAGCCTAGTCAAAGTCCATCTGATGGTTGCTGTGGAGGGCCACCTCTTCCAAAAGTGGTTCCACGCCTCACCTAACCTCGCTTACACCTTTATATGGGACAAGACTGATGCATACGGTCAGCGTGTCTACGGCCTCTCTGATGCAGTGGGTAAGCACACACTATCGATTGTGACTGAATGCATGGCTTAGTTATTAGCACACATGCTCCGACACAATTTCCCCATAAATGTTATCATCCCATTACAGTCGTTGTTCTTATCTATTTCGGTGAACATTAATTCATTGTTTGACCTGTATGAGCACATGCTCATGTTTTTGACGCAGAGTCGCTTGCTGTTAATCAGTGATGCACCTAAATTTCGCCAACCGCATATATTCCATTTCCTTTTATTGATTCCGGCCCAAACTGAAAATTCATTTTCATCTGAAACAGTTTTGAAAGGCTTAAATAATTTACCAAAACGCTAA
This sequence comes from Squalius cephalus, assembly GCF_949319135.1. Lineage (NCBI taxonomy): Eukaryota > Metazoa > Chordata > Actinopteri > Cypriniformes > Leuciscidae > Squalius > Squalius cephalus. The sequence goes on from NC_137135.1 coordinate 18,773,840, forward strand.
TGTTTAATTAGCACTTCTCAGATGGCACTTTTTTGACTGTTTCAGTGTCTATTTTATGCACAACTGACTGCTTGTATTCATTGACAGAATTGTATACATGTGAAGTAAAATTTAAAATTGAGGATACAGTACATCGTGATATCGAATTGAACTGAATCGATGACGTGATAATCGTAATCGCACTGAACCGTGAGAACAGTGTAGGTTCACACCCCTACTAGTTATAGCACAAAATATACATGAATGAACATCAGAAGGTATGTAGAAAGAAACAGTACAACTTACTGAAATCTGTCTTGTCTCATGTAATCGCTTAATCAGTGTTTCATATGCAGAATGACATCAATAAAACCGCTTGTATGTATAACAATCTGTCACGTAACTACTTTTATCTCAGGAAAGCCATTCAGTGTTCATAGCTGAATATGTAGCCTTTGGTGCAGTTTAATTGCTTATATACAGCTTTTTTTTTTGAGTGTTGATTAGTAAATAAATTTGATTAATTATTTGATTATTAAATAAAATGTATTTTTGGTTTTGGTTTTAGGCTAAATACAAAACTTTAATTTAGGTTTTGGTAAAAAAAAATATTTTTGGTGCATCACTACTGTTAATACAAATTGTTTGGCGGATGACTTTCAGTTCATAACAATTACAGAAAAGGAATGTAACCGTAAAATGTAAGTTATGCGCTGGTAAATGCATAAAACACCTCACTCAAGTGCATTAAACGGCACAAATGCTGTCAGCACTTGACGTGGTACCCGGCCCACATTAAACTCTGCTCTTATAGTTAATGGTAAGTGCTCTCATGCTTTGGAGAACTTGAGTCGTGCTTTTTTTCCCACCGCACCATTTTTCAAATTCGTCTTGTCATGTTTTTCACTACTGTAAATTACGTTACTGATAGATGGTCTCCGCGTCACAACACACAAATCTAGTGTAACTAATCCATTATAAAATTGTCACCCTCCAGATTGGCTTGTGACACTGCGAAATTCACCTGCCAAATATAAAATTTACCCACTTTTGCCAATTGACGGTTGTTAATTTGGGACCCTGGCCGGCTGTGTTGACCGTTCAGCATCCTGGACACACATCAGTTAAACAGGAATGGTTAATCAGTCACTTTACTGACTGAACACAGTGAGAGTTAACACATCAGACAGGATTTGTGCTCATCCGTGTGAACATAGGACCCAAGGATCATTCAGCCTGACCGTCCCTGTCAGAAAAACACACAGGTTCAGAGAGCAGCCGCAGTGAGCCGAAGGAAACGCTGAGAACAGCACTCTGTCTAGGGTGACCTCCTTATAACACCCACTAATCTCTCTTTGTCTTTCCCTTGCTTTCCCAGCCTGTCTACCTTCCAGCTCTCAATCTCTTAGTCTTTTTTATTATATTTTGGGGTTCTTATACCCACAGTCCCTCTCGCATCTATGCAGCTATAAATTCTCACCTGCCTCGTTGGTATATATCCATATGTATTTATGCTAATGGCTTCATGGAGTTGTGATCCACTTTTCATGAACTGGAAGGAAAGTTTTTGTGGAAACACAGATCTTGTAATGACCCTGTGGCAGCAGCACAGATCACACAGTCCTGTTTGAAAAGTTAAATCTGAAGTCATGTCCAGCCACAGGGTGTCTGAACAAATCATGTTCACACTTTACCAAGGTGCTTTGTGGTTGTGAAAGCACCCAAGCTGCAGTGATTTGTGAAGGCTTGCCCAGAACCTGATATGTCCTACTTCTGCCCAGCAGTCGGCAAAGCTGGAAAGAGAAATGTGATGATTGTTGCAGGGTCACTTATTGCTTTTGGTTGCCTCATATGTGTCTCTAAGTGCTGAATTTTTTTTTTTTTATTGTTAATTTAGCATTTGGTTTTCGAATAAATATTTATATTCTTCCTCACTATTTCCTTGCTAGATTCCCCATCCAATCTGCTTGCATAATATGTAAATAAATCATCTTTAATATTGGCCTGTCATGTAGTTAATTAATTATATGCTGTTTTGATACATTTCTCTCTCTCTCTCTCTCTCTCTCTCTCTCTCTCTCTCTCTCTCTCTCTCTCTCTCTCTCTCTCTCTCTCTCTCTCTCTCTCTCTCAGTCTCTGTGGGGTATGAATATGAATCATGTCTTAGTCTGGTGTTGTGGGAGAAGAGAACGGCTATGCTTCAGGGCTATGAGCTGGAACCTTCCAATCTGGGCGGCTGGTCTCTGGACAAACACCACATACTCAACCTGCGCAGTGGTATGAGCCTTCTGTTCTAATTTGGGGGCAAATGCATCTGTTCATTCATTCATTCATTCATTCATTCATTCATTCATTCATTATTTTATTTTTTTTAGCACATTTTAGTTAATTGTTTCATGTTCGTCAAATGATGCATTTTATATATATATATATATATATATATATATATGTGTGTGTGTGTGTAATATATTAAATATATAATAATTATAATATGTATTATAGCTGTTTCTTGAGCACCAAATCAGCATATTAGAATGATTTCTAAAGGATCATGTGACACAGAAGACTGGAGTAACAGACTTTAGTCAAGTTTGACACCATATTGAATTTAACGCAGATGAAACCGAGTCTGTGAAGGACAGATGTAGAGTCTGTATAAAGGTTTTGCTTACTAAAAGATTTAGTTTTTTGGAAAGATGTTTTGTCAGCTGAAAATCTATTTAACGCACTCTATTCTATCCCTCACAGCCTTGATTTCAGTTGTAATAATACATTATGACTATTTTTACTATATTTTTGATCAAATAAATGCAGCCTTGGTGAACATAAGAGATTTTTAAGATTTGATAATTTTGTGAACCCTGTTGTGTAATAAGTAATTATACTCATTTCAAATTAGAGTCTTGATTGTCACTGGTTAAACTGTAAAATAACGCTTTCCAGACCAGTCTCAGACCAGCTGAGTCTGAGATTTGGAGTGAGGGGAGGGCCATACCTCTGTGACACACTGAAAATCTGATGCAATGTAATCCTTGGCTGCTTTTAGTGGAATAGCCTCCTCTTTTGATCAATAATTTAATGTAATCCCCTGAAAATGTGGTTGTAATGTTCATAAATGGCTCAGGTAAACCACTTTTACTAAAATGGTCTTTTGAAAATGGCACTTTCTTTTTTTCCATTTAAATAGTTATTGTTTCTTTATTTGTCTGACACCAGGCATCCTTCATAAGGGCAGCGGTGAGAACATCTTTGTGTCCCAGCAGCCACCCATCATCACAAGCATCATGGGTAATGGGCGTCGGCGAAGCATCTCATGCCCGAGCTGTAATGGCCTGGCTGATGGAAATAAGCTGCTGGCACCTGTAGCCCTGGCAGCAGGCATTGATGGCAGCCTTTATGTCGGAGACTTGAATTTTGTACGCAGAGTTTATCCCAACCTCAATACCACACGCATACTGGAGCTCAGGTATTGAAAAAGGGCCAAAGGAGACTTTTATTTTACTAATAATTTATAAAAAATCAATAGAAATTATTCTTATATAGGTATACTCTTAAATTAAATATACAATATATTTTTGCCATCTCATCGTATTAGCACCATAATTGTGATTCTTGTTCTTTTCTTCACTTACAGAAATAAGGATTTTCGACATAGGTGAGCCTCTAACTTTAAGTTTGTCTCTCACATTTGACTCTTCGGTTGGATTATTCACTCAATATAATGATAGAGCAACACATTATAGCTAATTACATAATTGCAGGACTGACTCCGTAATTACCTAATTTTTCATAGTAACAACCCGACTCATAAGTACTTCCTGGCTGTGGACCCAATCTCCGGGGCTCTGTTCATCTCTGACACAAATTCACGGCGAATCTACAAGGTGCGATCACTCACAGGGGGAAGACTTTTGGCCGACAATGCCGATGTGGTGGCGGGCACAGGAGAGCAGTGCCTTCCTTTCGATGAGAGATGCGGGGACGGGGGAAAAGCTGTAGAAGCCACTCTCATGAGCCCCAAAGGTGAGGTGGAAACATTAAAGAATACCATAGCAAAAGTTAAATCAGTTGTTTTAGTTTTAAAGCTTATTGCATGGGTTATCCCCTTCACATCAGTTGAAATCACGCTAACATCTTCACACTTGTCTGAGGTGAAGAAATGTTTCTGCAGGCTGTCTTTACATCTGTTTCCTTTGTAGCAGTGACACCTAACAAGGATAAAAAGAGCCTTATCCTCCAGCTGCTTCCACAATCACAGAGAACGTTCAACCTTAAGCTATTAATTAATTTCTGAATGTGCTATGGGGAGTGCGAGTCTCTGGCTTCGATTATTGGAGTCTCTTGGTATTCTCTCTCTCTCTGTCTGTCTTTCAAAGATAATTTTACTTAATGTGCTGGCTCTTTTAACTCTCAGATGTTACAGTTCAGAGCTGTGAGTGAGCATATTTCTGTATTATACAGAGTTTGTGTTTAGGTAGATCAAATAGAAAGAAAAATCACAGTAAGTTTTCTTGAATATTTCATTTTCTCCTAGATCAGTGGTTCTCAACTGGTTTGGGCATGGAACCCTAATTTTTCCATGGTCATTAAGCCATGACCCTATTTTTTTTGTAATTTGACCTAATTCCAAAAAAAAATTTATATATATATATATATATATATATTTCCAAACATTCCTTTTGCCATTAATTTTGTTAATCCAGTGAGATTTTTGTATGCACAAGGAGTCTGACAACAGCCGGTATGATCCACATGGAGATCTGATCATCATCGAGTCTGTCTGGGATTACATGAAGAAACTGAAAAAACTGAGACAGACTAAATCCAGAAGAACTGTGGCAACGTCTCCAAGACGCTTGAAGAAACCTTCCTGCAAATCTATCTGAAAAACTATGTTCAAGTGTACCTGGACAAAAGCTGTTTTAACAGCAAAGGGTGGTCACACTAAATATTGATTTGATTAAATTACATTTTTACACAAGTGCCTAAAGATTTTCACAGTACTGTAGCTTTGCAGGAAGGTCTCTTTATTACTCGGGTCAGTTGTCTCATTTGTGTTTAGTTTTTCTGCTTAAAGAGGAGTAACATCTGAGACAGAGATGATAAGTAAACTGAGAACTTGATTAATTCTCCTGAGCTATGAAAGAGCAACATCTGAACAATTACATTTTACCTCTAGAGATTCTCATTAGCTTGTTGTATATAAACTGAAATTAATTTTAAAGGGTTTATACTAGTTTATGAATTGTAATATTATGTACACCAATGATTATAAATAAAATAATTTATAAATTTGTATGAATATAATTCTACATACATGCAATGGGTGAAGTTCAACATAAACTGGAATTAAAGCACAACATATTCAACCAAAACAAATATATAGCAATGAAAAAAGAAAGATAAAGGTGCAATGATAAGTTAGAGCAGGTTTTCAAAGAGAAATCCAGGTTTGGTGTAAGGAAAAAATAGCCAGTCTGACACCAAACTGTCAAGGATGTCACATTTTCTGTACGTGACGTTGAATTTGAGCAGCTGGAGTGAGAGAAAGAAAGTAGAGAGGTGACAGACTACACAGGCCTCATTACCGATTCCCAGATGACTTCACAGTGAAAAGACTCAGTCAAGTGCACTCAGTCTCTCCCCTCATGCTATTTGTCTCCCTGTCTTTTTGTTCAAAGTCCCTCTGCACCATACACCTACACAGGCCCATTTTATGAACATCTTCTTGTCAGCACTTCGAGATATTCTCGTCTGCTCTGCCTTCTGTGTCTGATAAGGGGAATTGATGAGTTGACACAGGAGTGACGCTTGATGGACGTGTATTATTTGCTAGCTTATATAGGACAGGGACTTGGGAGGGAAAGACAAATTGAGAAGAGCCTGAAGATAAACTTAGAACAGGTTGAAACCAGATCAAAGATTCACTTGGTCTGATCATTAAGAACCACAGAAGACAAAAATAAACAAGTCTAACAGGCAAAGGGTTACTGTGTCTTTGTCACCCCTGAACTTCCTAGCTGACTCTTTACCTGTTTGTTTCTCTTTTCAGGTATTGCTGTAGATAAGAACGGGCTTATGTACTTTGTGGATGCCACCATGATTAGGAAAGTCGATCAAAACGGCATCATCTCTACTCTCCTGGGTGCAAACGACCTCACTGCTGTGCGCCCACTGAGCTGCGACTCCAGCATGGATGTCAGTCAGGTCAGCATGTCGACAGCCCATGTTATAAATGATTTGCAGTCAGAGACAGGAACTTGGATGGTTCATTTGATCACAAAATCTACTTCTTTATATCTTAAATCTTCAAAACAGACTCTCAAAGCTAAACATGCAGATATGCAAGTATTAATCATGTCTAGCAGGCTTGCAAAACCTTCATCAGAAGCCCAGAAAATGATGCAAGAAAAGTCCTTGGTGAATCTGAAAGATTCATTTAAACTTTAATTCATTTTTTATCCAGGTGCGCTTGGAGTGGCCCACCGACTTGGCAGTAAACCCCATGGATAACTCTCTTTATGTGCTAGAGAACAATGTTATCCTACGCATCACTGAAAACCACCAAGTGAGTATCATCGCGGGGCGGCCTATGCACTGCCAGGTGCCTGGCATCGACTATTCCCTCAGCAAACTTGCCATCCACTCAGCCCTGGAGAGTGCCACGGCTATTGGCATCTCCCATTCAGGCGTGCTCTATATCGCAGAAACAGACGAGAAGAAGATCAACCGCGTGCGGCAAGTCAGCACCAACGGAGAGATGTCGCTGCTGGCTGGCGCTGTGTCGGAGTGCGACTGCAAGAACGATGTCAACTGTAACTGCTTTGCAGGAGACGACGGTTACGCTACAGATGCCAGCCTCAACTCCCCGATGTCTCTGGCTGTCTCACCTGATGGCACGCTCTACATTGCAGATCTCAATAACATTCGGATCCGTGCTGTGCGCACTAACCGACCGGGACCTTCAGCGCTGGGGCTATATGAGGTCGCGTCCCCTCAGGAACAAGAGTTGTATGTGTTTAACGAAGAGGGTCTCCACCTACAGACCATCAGTCTTGTGACAGGCCTGCCCCTCTACAACTTCAGCTATGGCCCTGATGGAGAACTGGCCACAGTGGTGGATAACTGCAATAATACAGTGAAAGTGCGTAGGGATGGGGCTGGGCAGGGTGGAGCGGGTCTGCTCAGGCTCATCCTACAGCCTGATAATCAGGTGGTTACGCTGGGACTGGATCCTGCAGGAAGCTTGCGCTCTATCTCTGCTCTCAACCAGGAGATCGTTCTGCTGGGATACAATGGAAACACTGGCCTATTGGCCACTAAGGCAGACGAGACGGGCTGGACAACCTTTTACGAGTAAGTGTTTGTGGTCTATGACATGTTGTGTGTACATTAAATTCTTCATCTACACTCAGCAGAAGTTATATGTAGTATTTTCTCTATGTTCCATTCAGCTTGGAGAGTCAAAATGCTCAACATTATTCTCAGAAAAGCACTTGAAAAAGAACTGCATTTAAATTCAAATCCACAGTTTGAATGGAAAATAGAAAGCTTTGACAAGATGAGCGTGTAAGATGTCACACGAACATGGCGGCACCTAGGGAGATACAATTCAATTCGATTCACATTTATTTGTATAGCGCTTTTCACAATACACATCGTTTCAAAGCAGCTTTAAAGAAAATGCATGAGCCCACGTTACAATTTTGAGTGATCTGTTATCAGAGGTAACTGTCTAAGTTATGTAGATACAAAGTTAATTATGAACATTCACTCTTAAGCAAATAAAATGCTGACAAATCAATAAAATGAGTCAAAACTAACATTACTTAAGGATAGAACATCTACAGATGTTTGCAGAGACAGATGTTTAAAACACTGCAAATGATCCTCTCTGGTGATTAAGCATACACTTGCTTACAAATGCTTGAATTGCACTTTTTGTGTCTTTTTGCAGTTACCATTCAAAAGTTTGGGGAAGTTCTTTTTTGAAAGAAATTAATACTTTTATTTAGCACGGATGCATTAAGTTGATCATCAGTGACGGAGTAGAAATTTATAGTCACATTTTCTATTCATCAAACAATCCTGAAAAATGTAAAACAGTTCCCACAAAATTATTTAAAAAATTTCCTATCAAAATATTGAACACTGTTTTCAATATGATAATAATTAGACACAAGTCATCATACACTAGAGGACTGTCCTGTAGGACTATCATTTATTTAACTTTGAAAGGAACACTAGATAAATTTCTTTCCTGCCGAGTTCTGTTCCAACCTGGCAACACACCTGCCTTTAATTTCCAAGGGAACCTGAAGATCTTGATTAACTTTTTCAGGTGTGTTTGATTAGAGTTGGAACACTCTGCTGGAAAGTAAATCTCCAGGAAGAGGACAGAGCAACCCAGCTCTTGATAATGCACAATTCCCCACACTCCACTGCACTGGCATAGACATCAGCCAGACTGTGACAGATCTGTGGCAGGATCCAGATCTACTCCCTAATGTAATGTTACAGAGAGAGAGAGAGAGAGAGAGAGAGAGAGATACAGGGATAACACTGAACCCATATGGAGTAATTGTCTACACATTACTAGACCTTTCAGTCCTTTCCCTCTACTATTATAGGCTCTGTTAAGAACATCTACATTAAAAGTAAACACCTGTTTGTTAATTACTTTACATCAGTATTAAAGAAATCTTAGATTGCTTGTTTTCAGTTGAGCTAACTGGCTTCTAAAACCAGAACTGCCTGACCTTCTAAGTCCAGCAAACCTTATTAGACTTGTTTTAAGACTTTATTTTATTTTTTTAGATGGTTTTGGCCATAATTATAATAAGTCCCAAGGGTGCTTTACTTTAATATGAACTTTAAAAATGACTTTCCCTAACATTTAGTATATTTGCAGGTATGACAGTGAAGGGAGGCTAACCAATGTGACGTACCCCACGGGAATGGTTACAAGTCTGCATAGAGAGATCGAAAAATCCATCAACATTGACATTGAGAGCTCCAACAGGGATGATGACGTCACTGTTATCACTAATCTTTCGTCAGTAGAAGCCTCCTATACTGTTGTGCAAGGTATGTCGGCTCAGTAGCCGTTTTCATAAATCATTTTGAAAATGATTATGTGCTCAGTTTAGTTGGTTTAAATTTCGTTTCACTCTTTAACTTAATTGTTTTATATATCAGCGCCTACAAACTTGCACGGCAAGACCCGACATTCATGTGGGAGGCTAGAAGCGAAAGTACTGTATGATTCAGTGCAGAAAACATCATTTGTTTTCTCTCCCAAGCCTAGCACTACAGTTGTGTTTTGCTGTGATGCATATCATTTGAGACAAATTCATTACCTTATCCCAAGTAAATATTCACCATCTTCATCTGTCCTCAACCACAAACCCCGCTTTCCCAAAGCTTATTTCATCTGTTAAGATGAAAGAACAAAAGACAAAGGGAGAAAGCAAAAATGTTTTACTTCCTTCCCATGGCAGACTAAACAAAAAAAGTAAAACTTCAATCAGACATAACACAGGATGGGGTAGGAACCTTTTGAAGGAAATACAGAGGATTTAGTCCAAGGAGAACATCCCTCAGAGGATGCTTTTGAATCTAACCTTGACACGCTCATGAGGCGAATAATAAATTGACTAAATGCCTTTTAAAAGCTTCCTTATAAATTATAAGCGATATTATCTACAATTATGAACGTACCTTCTGCTCATAAATTAGTTTCATGGATTGTAATTTATTTATAGTGTGTGTTTTGAAGCATAATAAATGTTTGTGGCACTTTGAAACAAAGGGATTCAGGGATCCACATCATTTGTTATGAACAAAGCACTTCTCTTGTTATCTTTTATGATCCTAAGATAGACAACCAGACTGTTCTTGAGCTGATAAATGCCCCACAGCCCTTTCATGAGTTTAAAATAAATCAAGCCTTTTTTGTTGTCGTCGTTTTGTCCTCTTGTCACGTTGATAATTTGTTATGAAACATTTTTTGCTCTTAATTTTATGGTAATGTTATATGTCACTCTATTGCCCCCTGCAGATCAAGTACGGAACAGCTACCAACTGTGTAACAATGGCACATTAAGAGTAATGTACGCCAATGGGATGGGAATCAGCTACCACACTGAGCCCCATATCCTGGCAGGATCAGTGAGTCCCACCATCGGCCGCAGGAACATTAGCCTCCCCACTGACAACGGCCTGAACTCCATCGAGTGGAGACTGCGCAAAGAGCTGGCCAAGGGCAAGGTCACTGTGTTTGGCAGGAAACTTCGGGTGGGCACTTGCTCTAAGATTTTAATTACTGTAATTAAGTACATTATTTTCACATTTCTGTACACATTGCAAGCAAAGTTGTGCAAGATTCCTGCTTGATCTGATAGATCAACTAATCAGTAACCAAATCATCTCACCAAATGGAGTGGTTTTCATGCCAAATATTTGTGCAATTTGCAGGCACATGGGCGCAATCTACTGTCAATAGACTTCGACAGGAACACACGGACGGAGAAGATCTATGACGACCACAGGAAGTTTACTCTGAGAATCACGTATGATGCCCAGGGCAGACCAGCAATATGGCAACCCAGCAGCAGCCTTGCAGTGGTGAATGTGTCGTACTCCAGTACAGGCCAGCTGGTGGGTCTGCACCGAGGCAGTATGAGTGAGAGAACAGAGTTTGACCCGCAGGGACGAATACTCTCACGCTCTTTTGTAGATGGAAAGGTGTGGAGCTACAGTTACCTGGACAAGGTGAGATTATTGATTAAAGTGAGGTAGGAATATTGGGTAACACTTTAGTTTAGGGTCCAATTCTCACTAATAACTAGCATGCAAATTACTAGGATATTGGCTGTTTATTAGTACTTATAAAGCACATATTAATGCTTTATTCCGCATGACCATATTCTACATCTCTTAATCCTACCCAATACCTAAACTTAACAACTACCTTTCTAACTATGAATAAGCAGTAATTAGGAGTTTATTGAGGCAAAAGTCATAGTTAATAGTTAGTTAATAGTGAGAATTGGACCCTAATATTGTTTTCATATTTTAATGGCTTTTATTTAGTCATTGAAATAAATACATTTTTAATTCTTCAACACTATTTTTTACTTGCTTTCCAGTAAAATATTGAAATATCTTGAAGCATGTATTTAACACAATTTAGAGATATTCATGCATTGATGTACTTAAACTAATTAAACAAAAATGTTGTATCTTTTTGTTTTATGTTTTGTTTTAAAAACACACCATATAATACAAAATTCATTCAGTAATTGCTTTTTAATTGAATTATCCAACATTCGGAGCACTATGATGCCTGATTTCATTTCGAATTATGACAGCTTGTTAAAGATGTTGTTGCTAATTAATATGAATGTGATAATGATTTTCTGAAAACATTTCTCTCTTCAGTCCATGGTGCTTCTCCTGCAGAGCCAGAGACAATACATCTTTGAGTTTGACACGTCTAACCGCATCACGGCTGTCACCATGCCCAGTGTCGCCCGTCACACCATGTTCACTCACGTCTCCATCGGCTACATACGCAACACCTACAACCCACCAGAGAGCAACGCGTCCATCATCTACGACTTCAGTGAGGATGGACGTCCCCAGGCCACATACTTCCTGGGTACTGGGCGTCGTGTCCTCTACAAATACGGCAAGCTGGCCAAGCTCTCAGAGATCTTGTATGACAGCACAGCCATCACCTTTGGCTACGACGAGACCGCAGGGGTGCTAAAAATGGTCAACTTGCAGAGCGGTGGCTTTTCTTGCACGATTCGCTATCGTAAAATGGGTCCCCTTATCGACAAACAGATCTATCGCTTTTCGGAGGAAGGTATGGTGAACGCACGCTTTGACTACACCTACCATGACAATAGTTTCCGAATCGCCAGCATGAAGCCGGTGATCAGCGAGACGCCACTTCCTGTGGATCTGTACCGCTATGACGAGATCTCCGGTAAAGTGGAGCACTTTGGAAAGTTCGGAGTCATCTATTACGACATCAATCAGATAATCACCACTGCTGTGATGACCCTCAGCAAGCATTTCGATGCTCACGGGCGAATCAAAGAGGTTCAGTATGAGATCTTTCGCTCTCTCATGTACTGGATGACGGTGCAGTACGACAACATGGGCAGAGTAATCAAACGAGAGCTAAAGATCGGCCCGTACGCCAACACCACGCAGTACCGCTATGAATACGACGGTGACGGACAACTCAGCGGCGTCAAAGTGAACGATTGGTCCACTTGGCGCTACAGCTACGACTTAAACGGCAACCTGCATCTGCTCAACCCGGGTAACAGTGCCCGACTCATGCCGCTCCGCTATGACCTTCGAGACCGCATCACACGGCTCGGTGACGTGCAGTACCGTCTGGACGAGGACGGTTACCTCAGCCAAAGGGGCGGCGATGTGTTCGACTACAACTCTAAAGGCCAGCTGGTGCGCGCCTACAGCCGTGCAGCTGGAGGATGGAGCGTGCAGTACCGTTACGATGGGCTTGGACGCAGGGTGTCAACTAAGAACAGTCTGGGTCAGCACCTCCAGTTCTTTTATGCTGACCTGAACAACCCGACTCGGGTCACGCATGTGTTCAACCACTCCAGCTCGGAAATCAGCTCTTTGTACTATGACCTGCAGGGCCATCTGTTTGCCATGGAGGTGAGTAGTGGGGAGGAATACTACATCGCCTCTGACAACACCGGTACGCCACTGGCGGTCTTCAGCAGCAACGGGCAAATGATCAAACAGGTGCAGTACACTGCTTATGGGGAGGTGTACCACGACTCCAACCCTGAGTTCCAGCTCGTCATCGGCTTCCACGGAGGGCTTTATGACTCACTAACCAAGTTAGCGCATTTCACGCAGAGAGACTATGATGTTTTAGCGGCCAGATGGACATCGCCTGATTACACCATGTGGCAGAAGATCGGCAAAGATCTGGCACCCTTCAACCTGTACATGTTCAAGAACAACAACCCGCTCAGTGACATGCTGGATGTGAAGAATTATGTCACAGGTGACTTTATGATTTTATGATTGGGTGCCTTTGCAGCTTTGCCAGCGTATTAGTTTTTTAGGGCTGTCAGTTTTACATGTTAATTTAGTTCTTTAAGTTTTTTTTTTTTTTTTTTTTTTTTTTTATAATGTAATAAAATAAATACAGGTTTTTCTTATAATGTTCAATGATATGGAAAGAAAACACAAAATGTATTCAGAGACGTAATCGTAATGCACATCACATACGCTACCATTTTTTTAAGAATTCTCTTATGCTTACAATTTGATGCCTTTATTTGATCAAAAACAGTTTTATTACTTTATTACTATTAATTACATTTATTATAACTGGTTTATATATATACACACACACACAATGGAATTTATTTCTGTGATGGCAAAGTTACATTTTCAGCATCAATACTCATTCTAAGATGCTGATTTGGTGCTCAAGAAACATTTCTTATGATTATTTCTTATTAAATTTTGGTAACACTTTATTTTACTGTGTCCTTGTTACACATGTTACATGTAGTTACTGTATTAATAACTATAAATTATGCATAAATTAATTCAACTAACCATATCCTAATCCTAACCCTATAGTAAGTACATGTAGTTTATTATCATTACACTGTGCTTAAATGTATAATTACAATGTAACACGGACACTTCGAACTAGTGTTATCTAAATTTCTTATTAAATGTTAAAAACAGTTGTGCTGCTTAATATCTGTGTGCAAACAGTGATAGTTTTCTCAGCATTCTTTGAAGAATAGTGAACAGTATTTATTTCTAATAGAAATATTTTGTAACATTATTAAAGTCTTTACTGTAACTTTGATCAGTTTAATGTGTGAATAGAAGTATTCATTTTTTTTTCATAAATATTAAATGTAAAGGCAAATAATGCAATTAATTTGTTTCAGGATTTTACTTGATTGACAGCCCTATATTCAGTAAATGAATTACCCTTTTTATTGCAAAATCACAGCTTAAACACTCCTTTTCTATATACATTTCATTGCAGATGTGAAGAGTTGGTTGGTGATGTTTGGCTTTCAGCTCAGCAACATCATCCCAGGCTTTCCCAGACACACACTTTACTTTGTGGATCCGCCATATGAGCTCCTCGCCAGTCAAGAAAGTGAAAACGGGCAGGTGAGTCACTACCTTAATACCATAGTAAATCTTCAGAGGAATTACTTTTGTATTTCCAAGAGTAGCAGGTCAGTGAATATTGTACTATGCGATCTTGCTTGCATTTACCAAGGGCTTAAATTGTCTTCTTGCAGCTGATAACCGGAGTTCAGCAGGAAGCCGAGCGGCACAGCCAAGCTTTCATGGCTCTGGAGGGACGGCTTCTTGACAAGGAGCGCAAGACCAAACACGAGAAACCGGGCCACTGGTTTGGCACGAGTACCCCCATCATTGGAAGAGGAGTGATGTTGGCGGTGAAGGAAGGCCGTGTGGTCACAGGGGTCTCGAGCATGGCCAGCGATGACAGCAGGAAGGTGGTTCTAGTGCTAAATAGCGCTGTCTACTTAGATGGGACGCACTACACTCAGGACGGCCTTGATTGTCATTTCTTTGTGAAGATAGGCTCAGCTGACAGTGACCTTTTAGCTTTGGGACTCACCAATGGACGTAAGGCACTGGAAAGCGGGATCAACGTGACGGTAAGCGGTCGATCGCGGCGTGGGGTCACCGTTGAGTTCCGGGTTCCATCTCTGTCTCTGAGTGTGCGTTACGGTTTGGCGTCAGACGTGCTGGATGAGGAGAGAGCCCGGCTGTTGGAGTTGGCGCGGCAGCGGGCGCTATCGGGCGCCTGGTTACGAGAGCAGCAGCGGGCGCGGGATAATAAAGAGGGAAGCCGCTTGTGGACTGAAGGAGAGAGACAGCAGCTCCTTTCAACAGGGAAAGTGCAGGGGTACGACGGGTACTACATTTTACCAGTGGAACAGTACCCTGAACTAGCAGACAGCAGTTTCAACATTCAGTTCCTGAGACAGAATGAGATGGGGAAGAGGTAACAGTCCAAATCGTTTTTTGTTTTTTTTCCCGTTTCTTTATATTTCGCTTTCTCTCGCCGCTTATACCTTTACAGTTTTCATTTCTTTTTTCTCTATCTTTTTCTCTCTCTTGCTTCGTCTTTCTCTTTTCCCCTCACTTTCTTTCCGTTATCTCCTGAACCCATGGAGAATAATTGAACTAATGGGGGAACTCACTGAACGCTGCAGGGACTTTTAAAAGAAGAACACTCAAAAAACTTTGTTAATACTGCCTCTGGCAAAAAATAACAATTTGAAAGACCTCGTCTTTGTTTTTCAACAATGGACGTCAAAAAGCACTGATAAACTGAAAAACAAAACAGAGCTACTGTTGCTGAAATATGAAAAATCCCCTTTTTAAAAAAGAATAGATATTTTTACCCATATTTTTTGGGTTACTGAGAGGATGTTGGTGCCAGATGGTACCCTTGTGATGGTGGGATCCGGATCAGAGAGGTGCTGCGAGTCTCATGCGCCCCTGGTGAGGTCAAAACTGAGGAGTAACATCCATCAAGACAAATGTCAGTCTCAGGCCTCATATTCTTCAATTGCCACCGCAGCATATTCCATCGTCTACAGACTGTTTCTTCAAGAGAATTCCAGTGGAGTAAAAGTGATGAGAAAATCCAAGTCAGACATAGTTTGTTTTATCACTGATAGAGAAGTACTTGCATTGTATCAGATAACAGTGAAGTTCTGAGTGTGCTTTAGATGCGATAGTTTTGTACGTCCCAGTCGCATTAGAGTAACGAGACCTTCACCAAGGCACTTCTGTATAGAGATATCAGAAAAAAATAACGCTCACAGTCTCCAGATTGAAAGGTTACTAGTGTCAGAAACTATTTATTTTTACTTAGTTTGTTTTCATTTTTATCATTCATAGTACTATATGACAATCATAAAGGAGTCACCGCTTTTAGCTACAAAGATGAACATTAATGGTTGAGTTTATTTTCCTTTGTATGATATGTAATAATTTTTCATTTTTGTATTACATTTTTTTTTTTTGCTTCAAAGCAAATTCTAGTCATGCACAGAAATAATTTATGTAAAGTGTTTTAAAATGGTTTATACTTTAAATAAAGTTTAAAAACTGTGAAACTTGTTTTTCAAAATATATCTGTATGTACAGTGTATAGATTTACCTTTATGCAGCACAGTAGAATATTGTTCATAATATCAACTTTTATATTTCTAACAGAAGGTGGCTTGTTATGTGCAAATCAACAGCTGGTATTAAAACACTAGAATTTCGTGACACTCAGATATCACAGATGAATAATATCGATGCCCCGTTTGATGTTCTGTTTTAGTTTTGTTTTTATGCAGAAAAGTTGCTGTACTAGAACCCAAACCATAGAAATGGATTTGTTCCACTGTGAAGAGACTCATTATGGATGTCATGATGTACCAAATCAGTATTGAGGGATGATTCTTACTCAAGTGAGACTCTTCTGAGACCTTACCAATAAATAGTTTAAATCATGTGAGTCTGGCTAGTCTCATGTATTTGTGAATATGTCTTCACATATGTACTGCTGTTATAACATGTCATTTCTCCACAGCTCATGGGGTGGACTATTCTTTCCCTTACAAAAAGTAACCATGCTAACCATAGTTTACTGTGGTAATAGTATGGCTTATTGGATATGCAATATGGTAATGAACATGTGCTATTGTAATAGCACGGTATTCTTTATACCTGTAATCTGTTATATGTAAAGTATTACTTAGCGTCTGATACACTGTTTGAAGGAGATTCCATCTGACATTTTTATGGTTTGCAACAGTAACAATAACCCGAAAACTCGTAAAGGGTGCTTTGGTGGAAACTGTTTACCATGGTAAAATTAAGTGCTGCCTTCACACAATCAAACACTCCAAGTGAGCTAGAGATTATAAGTACTATTCATAATCATCAACACACTTTCTATTGGTAATAATAATCAATGTAATAATGATTTGTTATTATTATTATGACTGCTATTATTATTTGTGCGCCTTACAAAACTTTAATAATGAAAGTGAAATGTTTGAATTTGGAGGAATGAAAAAAAGTTACCTAAGCAGTCTTTTATTTTGAAGCTACGGGTCTTTTATTATGAAGTTAGCTGAAGCTACAGGAGGAGGTGAGCTTTTACACGACCACGCATAAGCTTATGATTAGCCAATAGGAGATGCCTTTTAAAAACTTGAATGACAAGGAAGGAAAGGTGTAGCGTAGTCACCTGGTGAATTGTCTTAATCTTTTCAACATGGCAAGCAGCGGTAAGTTTGTTTTCATCTAAATGTAAGCGACATACTTTAAGAGAATTAAAGAAAGCGACGTGTGAAACTGCAGGTGTTTTCTTCTTTCACTCCTTTCTTCCTACAGTAAACAACATGGGCATCTGTTTTCGTTCTCTGTTGTTGTCAGGGTGACAGTGCCTATGTGCACCTTAATAAACACTTCCATTATCTCAAAATTGTATTACTTACAGTCATACCAAGCTGAACGTTAATATCTTTGCTAATATTCTGTGGTGCACGTTCTCTCAAATTTATTATGTTACCTTTCCTAATGCTTGCCTGCTGTCCTATTCTTTATTTTCGTTATTGTTTGCTATCTCATCTTGTGACGTAATGATGACTTGCAGAAAGTAAAACATTGTGGTAGACACGTTCTGGATTTTGCATTGTATATAAAAACATGAACAATATTCTGGAACATCCAGCCATCGAAACAATTTAAACCAGTAAATAATCATAAGGTAACCAAACAAGTTACAAAAGAAACAAACGAAGAAATAAAAAGGGTTTTTTTAATACAAAATGTATTTAATAAATCCATTAATTTTCTAAAGTAAAAGCAAAAAGGCTGTTATATGAGCTATATCATCATAATCAAATCACTTTCATTGTTACTTAACCATTGGTTAACCACACAGTACAGGTGCAATAGTGACATTGGGTGCAGCCTTTTTATAGCCTACCTTTACCTTTTTTTTTTTTTTTTCTTGAAATAACCTGTTTGAAAACATCAATTAATGGATCAATCTCAACAAAAAAAAAAAAAAAAAAATAACATGTAGGCCTAGAAGTATAAAATGTACATTTTGTTTTCATTGTCTGATGTCTATTACTCGGGTCAATCAACAGTGTTTACTACATGACAGGTATGTAGACGTTAACTGCATTTTCATTGACCTTATTTCCACATTCCTCTCTGCTATAGATAAGGATATCTCCTACAGCGATCTCAAATCTCTCTTGGAGAAGGGCTCTGGGTTTGTGGTGGATGTGCGCACAAAAGATGAGGTAGACAGAGGACGTATTCCAGGCTCCATCCACATTCCAGGTGTGAGGGAAGATGCACAATCATCATTTATATAAAGTGCAATATTTTAATTTGAATGTAGGCTACTTAGTTATTTTTAAAGGTTACTACATGAAGCACATTTTTATGGTACAATTTTTTTTTTTTTTTTTTACACAATGTTGTACAGTAAGTGAATTGGCCAAGTGTAAAAACAGGAGCTTTTTTTCTTTTTCTTTTTGGTCCAATTTATTTTAGTGGAAAATGTAGAAAGTGACATGTCCCTGGACGCAGCTGAATTCCAGTCTAAGTTTGGCGTAGGTAAGCCATCTCTGGACTGCTCTGAACTGGTTTTCCACTGTCAGATGGGAAGACGTGGAGCTGTTGCCACAGAGAAAGCCAGAAGCCTGGGGTTCAAGTGGTAAGAAACTTGCCATCGCGATTTGTGAATGCTTAAACATGCAACCATAGGGTTTTGCTGAAACTGTAACACTGTTCTCTGTCCTTCTCTCTCTTCAGTGCCCGGAATTATGCTGGGGGCTACAAGGAATGGTCAGAAAAAGGGGGCAAATGACAATCTTCAAAACGCTTATAAGACTCCATCTTAAAAAACAGAGATCAGGGACCTTTTTTACTTTAATTAAAATTAATGATAACATCTTAATATGTGTACATGTGTTTTAATAAAGTCTGATAACTAAAAAATAATAATTGTTGTCCTTGTCTTTGGCATGAAATAAAATGAAAAAGGTTTTAGGTCCATACTGGTTCAGATTCAATAGCCGATGATTCAGTTACATTGTTTCCGATGCTTTCCTCTTTTAATTGAGCATGCGCAGATCGTGCACCAGCCTTCACCCTGAAGCAGCAACAATATCACTCAGTGAAATGTCGTTATGATATGCTGCTAATTAATGGACACTTATAGTGATCTCTGTCAATCGTTCGGGTAATATTCTGCGATTACTCCTTTTTCTCTAAATGGTTGAATGTAAAGATGTAATATCAGTGTTTGAATCGTGTGTTAAGTCGATTGTTTGTGCAATCAACTTTTAACTAGTGAATGCCTGATTCAGATAAGTACTAGCAGTCACTGGAGACTTAAAACTGCTGTAGTTATGATGATGACTCACATAAGCTCTCCATATCTAGTGTGCCCCTCTGGGTGGGGCCGTTGCTGCACGCGGCCTCCAGGCTGAAGAACACCGACCGGCTTAAACGAAGAAAAGTTTACCGTTTAATCCAGCGTCAGTTAGTAAGCGTCACCTTGCATTTTAATCTCAGTTTTACTTTATTTTGGTTAATCTTAACGTTATGTTGACAGCTGAACAACAGGGTCGGCTGCAGTACATGTGACAAACCCACATATGTGTACCCAGCTGAGCTCAAAGAGATGGTCCGATCTGCCTTTCCAAAGGACATCTGTGACTACGACGACCCCTGTCACGGAAATGTGAGAGCCCGGTTAAGTTGATGCTCGTTCTTATAGATTTGCACTCAAATAGCCTATGGATAACAACTGATTCACCTTTGTTGCAGGTTGTTGCCGTCACTATGGAAGACTTTAAAATGATGGAGTTCTCTTGTTCTGGGATGGATTTGACAGTTAAACTGCAGTTGCAGTAGATCTAATGGTTCAGAATTGTAGGCTGTGTTATGTCCATAAAATAATGTAAGTTTTGATAATTTATGTTTAAAGTAGGCTAACTTTATATAGGCCTATGTAAATAGTTCGGTTTCCTTAAATAAATAGGCTTTTGTTATAATATAGCTATCCTATAGCCTCATTTATAACCGCTAAGTGTGAGTTTGCGTTTCACTGCAAAACCTATCCTTTGCGTAACAGACTGTAATGTGCAGGTGCATAAAAATGTAAAGTGCATAAAATAGTATTTATCTTAAACGTTTTGTTGTAGTTTTATTTGTTTAGTGTTTGCTGTTGTAAGAAAGTGAACGACTCTGACAGTCCAGCACTGACTGAGCTGCTGGACACCATGGCAACGAATACACAACCTACACGAACACACTTAAGCGGTCGAGTTAGTTCTATTAGCCTAAGTTACTGACTGTTTAACACAAGGCATACACAATTCGAGGTAAGTATATATTGAGCCATATTATATAATAGTGAAAGTATAATGCATACTGGTGTAGGTTATCTGCTAAATGCAATCATAGCGTGATGATCTGCTTAAACTAGTTTGCACAGCTGCGCTCATGTTTCCACATTCAGATCTTTTTCTATTCCTTTTCTTCCATAAATGCTGTGTATCAAACTTTAGAAAATGCCTTCAGAAGGGAAATCTGACATGGAGCGGATTGGCATCTTTAAAGAGTTGGGATACATCTCAATAGGGGACAAATATACACCTTTTATTTACCGTAAGTGTAACGAACATATTAAACTTTATTAGTAACAGTTGGTGGCGCACATGCGCAGTGTGAGTTTGTTGCGAAGAGCGCATCAACCACGGTAACTTAATTCAAAATAATGTTATGGTCACTAGGTACAAAAGCTGCTACTGGGGTGGTACCTTTTCGAAAGCTAAATTTGTCCTTTTTAGTTACTAGTGTGTACACTTTAGGTAGGCTACTAATATGTACCTTTAAAGTAGGCCTAACAATATGCACTCTGTAGGATATGACCGCCCCAGTGACAGCTTTTGTAGGCCTACTTTTTTTTCTGAGTAAAATCGCAAATGAACATGATATTTCCTAATGTATGTATCTAATGTTCCTAATGTAAAATAATGTAGCTTTCACAGTCTAATTTTGTTTTTATTTACTTGTGACATATCAAATCACCACAGTTGTAGCCGCATAGTAGGCTAATGGCCTTTTAGCAAACAGGTCACCATATCAATTTTTGTTATCTACCAAGGAAACTGGCTACTTGTCACGCTTTTACCCCATTGAATATTTCTCAAGTCAGTTTCTGTAAAGGCACACATAATTTCAACCAGTTTTCACAGACATGGCTTAAGCCTGTAGTCCTAGACTAAAATGCATGTTTGAGCTGTATTAACTGAAAGCAACTTGCACTGGTATCTTAAAATATGTCACTACCATTGTTTTTTTTTTTTTTTATGAATATGCACACCAAAAGTAATAGTTTTTTTTTTTTTTTTCTTTTTTTTTTTTCTAATGAACATTTCTAAAAGCTGCTAAAATGTCTTAATTGAATTTAGGCCTAATCCTGACTTAATCTAAGACCTGTCAGTGAAAAAGAGTCATAAATCCCTGTTTCAGCACCATTTATTTTTGGCTTAAAAACTTGTGCTGAATGATCACAGTTCAGCTTTTTGAGTTAAAATAAATCAACCTTTAATATATAGTACGCTGCATTGTCACTGTGACTGTATTGTGTTCATGTGTTCATTAAAAAATATGACTAGCAATACAGTACAATAAGCATTTTTGTATACAGTGTAAGACACAGGATAATGTGACAGCAGCATAACAGAAAAAATAAAATGGTTAATATGTAATGTGTGTGTAATGCACTTTGTTGTCGCTGAAAGGCCCATTTAATGACTCCGCATACAAGAACAAACAGATGCTACCAGGAGGATTTAAATCAAAGTCCGCGCTTCAGACGGGATACTTTGACACAGAGTTTAAGAGGATCTTTGAGAGAGAGGCGCTCACAGACCCTGTCAAAATAGCCAGACAATACAAGATACAACAGGCCAAAAAGAACATAGGCAAAGCCTTTCTTCCCAGTAACGGAGAAAAAAAAACGTAAGTCCTCCTTTCTTTCTGTGGTACACAACTTGTTTAATAAATATTTTTTTATATATATAGTATTCAATGATAAACAATTGTGAAAATATAAGAATTAAAAATATTTGTATTTGTAGTAGTAGTATTAGGCCTAACTGTTGTGGCAATGGACTACAAGATATTACAGGGATAATTTCCCCTTAAAAACTGTCATCATTTTTTCTCATTTTGTTGCAACCCTGTATGGCTTTCGTTCTTTGTGTTCAACAGAAGAAAGTCATACAGATTTGAGCGACATGAGGGTGAGTAAATGAAGACATAATTTTTGGGCGAACTATCCCTCTAATATTCGGTAGCTTTATTGAACCTCGTAATAAAGTGTACCCCACGGGTGTAAAGAATATCCAGAAAGATATATTGAATCTGTACAGTAAGGAGAACAAGGTTGAACCCGAGATGTATATGTTTCGAGGCTATTTCATTAGTGTGACAATTGGCATGGTCTATTAAAATCTAAAGACATGAAAAAGACCCCAGAAACCTAGATTTTGTTTTGGACATGCTTTGTGCTTTTTAATGATGTGTTTGACCCGAAAACAAGATAAAATCCTCAGTTTTTCAAAAACAAGGATTTCACCATAATGCAATAGTTCAAAGCATCAAATGCAAACAGTCTTTTTCATGTGCATCTGAGAGAATGCAAAAAATATATACACAAAACCTGAGGAGTAATAGTGTTGTTTTCCCAATTTATACCAGAATAAAAAAAACTGCCATACAGCTATCATTCCTAATATGGTCTTTGCAGTTGCTTAATAGTTTTCTCTGATTTGTAGATGTGGGATGGGCAGCTATTATGGGACAATTGGGGGTCCCATTCAAGCAATGAGTACCCTACAGATTCCGAGGAAACCAAACAAATCAGCTGGGAAAAACTTCTACACCAATCCACCCAAGAAGGGAAGTTATGGGTAAGCAAATTACATTATCCTTTAATATGCAAGTGTCTGTGGTTTTGTGTCAGATGTATTGATTTGTCCCTGTTCTCTAATAGCTATCCTGACATCACTCTCTCCAAGATGGTGTCCTATTCCTCAGACCCCTATGACCGAGCCAAGGAAATGCTAAAGGTATTTTTAGCTCTACCTAAATTAGATTTTTTTTTTATCAGGCTCCCAGGTCCTTGTTTTAATTAAGATAAGGCGTCCGCTGAGTGCCTGACAGTATAATTCTATGCAAGCATGCGACTGTGTTCTCTTCCTCTAATGAGAGAGATAATTTGTTTACCAGCGTGAGATCATGTCACACAAATCCATGCTGAAAGGGGGAGCGTTTCGTTTGAACCTTCATCCAAATGAATGCTTTGACAGCAATCCTTACAAATTTGACAAACCTCTACCACCTCCAAAGAAGGCTGATGGGAAAAAACACTTTATGGTGCCCTTCAAACCAAGTTCACCCAGTAAAAAGGTACATAATATGCCTAAAAGGAGATAAAGAGGTTAGCTGTCTTGGAAAATTTTGTGGAGTATTATTATGGTAGTATGCTGAGGTATTGTATTCTTATTTTCTGCAGAATGGAGGCATGAAAGCTGGAACATTTGACTCCTACCCCAGCTACTCTGCAGAAGCCTATGGTACCAAAAAGACTAAATCATCGATGACAAATAAGGAAGGAAAGATATTTAACCCCTCCCCTGGTCCAAAGAGTACACCCGTCAAGAGCATCATCAGCCTCAATGTCAAAAAGTAAGCTGGGGTCCAGGACCAAGACACCCATATCACACTCCAAACTGTGCTTAATGCTTTGCATAATAATGGTCATTAATATTAGTTGCTTACCAAATTCCACAGGGAAAGACACTTGAGGCTCACTGTAATGTACTGTAACTTTATTTTGCAGGGCTGTGAACGCCACAAACTACAATCAAATCCTCTCAGTCATGGCATATTGAGAACTTCTCAATAAAAGAAATATTGCTTTTTTCTATTTCTTACACAGTTTGTGCGCATTACCAAATACCTTGTACATAGATGATGGCGTATTTGAACCTGTATTAAAAGCAAAATTACCTTTCTTGCGTATTTTAAGAAAATGACCTTTCTTGCGTATTTTAAGAATAACTGAAACTTAGTATGATTGATGTGTTGAAATTTAGGATTTGATCTGCACAGATGCCTAATATGTAAAATCAGAAATGAGAGAGTTTACTCATGGCTTTTCAACAAGAACTGGATTTAGGCCTTGAGAAAGAGATTACACCTGGCATTAATTTGATTTATTTTTTTGTGATTTGGATCACAAATGGTCATTTTGGGGATATATAATGCTTTATAATCATTACACTGAAACATACACATGTAGTCAGAAACGCATGTTTCCACCTTGCATTTGTAGTGTAAACTCTATCTGTCCTAAATGTGTCCCGAACCGCAGTGAAGCAACCAAATATGCACCTATGCACCAAATGTGATTGTTCAGGGACAAGTTGTGAGAAAGCGCACCAAAGAAAGTGATTCAATCTTTGCTGGATTGCTCTAAAACATGCAGATTATTCAAAATAGATGTTTTTATTCTCTTGTAAGTCACGTAAGCCACGTAACATGGATTTGTTCATAGTGTTCATGCCCTGCACTCTGTTGTAGAGTGTGGCAAAATAAGTTGGGAGTGTCTCGTCAAAATCTGAACACAAGTCAACACAGAAGATCAATTTGAAGCGCATGTTAATACCAGGTGTAAACAGTAATGATATGATCACTTAAAATGCTGTGGTATACAGGGTCAAAAAGTTGCCTTGCGTTCTCTTTTATAAAATAATATGAAGTTTGAAGGTTCAAGCTCTATTCTTACACTAACCAGATAGGGCAAACAATACAAATTGTCTAATTTCAACTGTCAGTTGTGTGAGTTCTGAGTTTCTCCGTCCCTCTAAGCAGTGGGATATACAGTAACTAGATCATGTCCCTCAGGTGGGGTCATTCGCATTCGGGCATGGGCTTCACAGTACAACTGTCCCTCCACAAAAAAGTAGCCCTTCTGCTTCAAGTTCACACCACAGTCTGAGCACACGAAACAGGCTGGATGGCGGTACTTGTCCCGAGCTTTCACCACCGTTCCTCTGTAAGCCAGTTGTAGAAACAGTTTCATTTAATGAAGTAGTTAAAATGCATGAACACAATTCAGTGTAGAAGATTTTGGTAATATATTATCAAAGAAGACACCATTTGTGCGGTATCATGCTGAATGCTGAATACTCACACAATGCCGGTGCCACATTTATCACAGAGAGGCAGCTTCTGCAGTGAGGATGTGGCCGCTTGTGGTTTTGACACTGGGGCTTTTACACTTCTAGTCACCATGGGCCTTGTGCCTGTCAGAATAATAAAGGAAAGAGGCTCAGATCCACTTCGGGAATGTGAAATGCTCCCTCATAAAAACTCATCTGAATCCAGACCATTAAAAGATCAGCAGGCTCTGACTGATGTCATTAGCAGAATTGCTAAGGGATATTGAAGTCAAATTGAGTATAACTTTGACTTCTTCATCAGTGCTACTAGCTGTAATTTCTGTCTTATGAATCCAACATTGCACCCTTCTAAAGATGAGTGGTGCTGTAATAAATAAAGGCAGCTCACCATCACTCTCGACATAGTCTTGCAGGGCCTTAAATGATCCAGACTGACGTGGTTCATGTGGCAGCGCATGGTCCTCTTGGAGCATACGGTATACATGGGATTCTTCAATGGATGTCAGAGGTTTAGGGCTGAAAACGGATAAAAGGCAGAAGCACACAACGTTTGTCCATTCAGTGAAAATTACCATTCAATGTTATATAAAAGTTTGGCAGTGCACATTATGAGTATTAATGCCGGTTTTTGGCTGAAAGAGAAAAACGACCGAAAATATGAGCCGGAAATAAATGCCGCCGCACCCTTAGTATTCAGCGCTCAGGTTTCACTCTCGCTCTAACCGTTATCAGCGCGCTCTATGCTAGGGGTTAAACGGATCATAGTAGATCCGTGATCCGTACGGACCAGGCCCCATGGTTCGGCACTGGTGTTTACTGGTTAATTGCTAAGTTTCACCATCAATTCAGTACTCGCTCACTATTATCTGCATGCACAGCACAGCCGCACACACCCGAAGGCCGCGCACATACACATAGAGAGACAGCACGTGAATTGATTCCTCTTTTGCATCTCTGTGCTCTTGAATGGACACATACACACAAACTTATGTCAAAATACCAGTCTCAGAAAGTATTCTTGTAAACACAGTCGGTTATGTCTTAAATGAACGAAACGAGATGAGAAAGAAATCGGATGTGCATCACTATATTAGATCCGTGCATTCGGTCTTAAAGTGACAGCAATCTATAAATACTTGCTGCTAAGTCATTAATGTTAATCAAACAACAAAACACAGCTTTAACAAAGATTAACTTAATTTTTACAGTGAACACAATAATGTTTTTGTTTTTTTACATTTAGGCCTATCATTGCATGTCTGTACCGGAATTCAAACTTACTTTATTTGTAACTTTGTTATGCTGTGTTTAGTGTATTTGAACCCACCCACCCCTCTCCCAATTCAGTATCATTAAAATGACTGAATTTCATTAAAAAGTCTAATATTAATACAATTATACAAAAATAAGCAAATGTAAACAACAAATTTTGGTTTTGGTTTTTGACAAAGCGCATCCAGAATTTTTGGTTTCAGCCCAGAATTTTTTATTTTGGTGCATCCCTAGAATTTTAGTTAAAGGAATGTCCCAGATTTAAAACAAGTTAGCATAAACATGCTGTTGATTACCACAGTAAATTTTGACCTGTGATGTCTATGGGACAAGGCATTCCAGATTGCCTGGTAATACCAGACTCTGCTACTTCGCTTTGCTTCGTAGACAGAGTCTGGCATGGCATAATTGAAAAGCGTTTTCTTTCTCGCGGGGGGGGGCGCTTGTCTGAAGTTTAAAATCATTGGTTACCCATAAGCCAATCACATAACGTTTGGTTATGGCGTGTGTTATGCGCATGCTCAGCCGCATCTAACTTCCACTGTAAACACATGTATGATGCGAAAACAAAACCATCGAGCGAAATACCGGAGTGAACATGGCTGTGAACGACTTTTGCAGATTATGTGAAGTAAATCTACGCATCCACGGTACAATCAGCGTCTACATCACGGCTCTCAGCCCGCCCTCTTGTTTGTTGATTGGCCGGCTGTTTTCAGGCCGGAGGAAAACGGAAAGCTATTACGCTGTCTCAGACTGAGTACAGAAGCGAAATGAAATTGAGCGGAAGTAAGAAGTCTGACGTAGTCAGGCTACATTCCAGAGGGTTTAATAGCAAAAACTGAAAACCAAAAAACAGAAAACCAAACACATATTTTTGTTTTTCCATACAAAGACATATGTTGTTTAAATTGCAGGGCTGTCTAAATCGTTCTTTCCGCAGTGAGGCTACTGCATAAGTCGATGGACTTCTAGTTATGTAGTAAAAGACACCGTGTTTTCTGGCTTTGTAAGAGGCTAACTGAAAAGTTAGCAATCAATTTTATCACACTAGTCTCATATGAACCCATAACGTTTGTATTAAGTGCATTTATTTTAAATAATAGTATTTTTTTTCATCGAGCATTATTAAACTTGATAATTTATTACTGTAAACACAATTCATATTGAGCAAAACCTATTAATTATATTTAATATTTAATATTTTATTAATATCAGTGTCTTTTCCAGACCTGTAGAACATAACTGAAAGTTTTCCCTTTTTTTCCCATGCTTACTGTATCAGCATGAGCTGGTACATTTGTAAGGTGGTGTAAAGCAAGCGTGATGGAAACAAAGCTCTGGTTACCTGGGCGATGCCTGACTGACTACAGTGGACATCTGAGCCTGCTGCAGTGTGTTTGAAACATTGTCTGCTGAGTATAATGCAATAGGGGAGTTATACTGTGCAGAAGGAGATGCCTTGGACCCAGCCGATGGGGTGCCAGGCATCTGAGCTACATTTCCCATCAGCGTCTGGGATGTACTGTCACTGGAGTTGTGTAAGGTCAGTGTATAATAGCCAGATGAACCAAACCAGGAAGCAATCAAATCAAAGGGGCCACATAGAGGAAACAGAAAATGACAAACAAGACAGAAAAGAATGGAAGAAGTAGTTAGAGATGTACATAGAGCTTCAGTATATAATGCGCTTCTGCTATATAATACATCAGAAAGTTTGTTCTAAGTTATATGAATGTAAAATATAATAATTCTACTGTGATTATGTGACCATAATGACTACATGCAGGGTGCTTTTGTCTAATGACCTCCTTTGGCTTGCAGTTGTGAAGGGCTTTGGTCTGACATTAAACTTGTGTTCGAAGTAATCAACGTCCTGTAAGACATAAGAGTGAAGATGTTAATAGACAGGTGAAAGGAGCAAAAGTCCTCCAAGATCCAACACTGCAGGCCCAAATGTGGATATTTGTCTGCTATAACGTGCTGGTATTCAGCATTAAATAAGGGGTTGGCATTTCATTTTCATCATTTTCTATCCAAATGCTTATATTCAGGCTGCAGGAAGTCTTGTGAGGACTTCTGGCGTGTGTTAGTGGTAAGTGGACAGCCGGTCTACAGCAAGCAGAGGGAAGTGTCTTAGTCCATATGGCTGGGGTGATCCAAGTTGGCACTCACCCCTCAGGCTTTTCATGCACCAGACCCCGGATCTGTCCTTGCAGGGCGTCCTGGATGTTATCTTGAGAGTAGAGGCCTATGGGAGTGTTGTAGGCGGAGCTCACCACCTGTGTTTTGTCATCCAGACTGGCGGCAGCCACAAAGGGCTGTGCTCTTCTGTTATGACCTGTGCCAATAGGTTTATACTCCTGCATGTGTAGGACAGATGGACACACTGCATACTTAAAGCCCCACACAAACACCACATTCTCCAGATATGTCCTTTTGTTAAAGATGCTTAACTTCTCGAAACATTTTTAATGGTTGCATATTTTTTCATTTAAATCTGGCAAATTATATGCGTTTGTGTGTATGTGTGCATGTGCGTTTGTGTAAGTATTTATATGGCTTTACTTTAAGTTATATTGTGTTGGACAAGGACAAATCTACTTTTGGTCAAACAAAACATAGCAGACTTGCACAATTTTTAAAGGGATACTTCACCCAAAAATGAAAATCCTCTCATCATTTACTCACCCTCGTGCTGTTCCGCATGTATATGACTTACTTTCTTCTTTGGATCACAGAGATTTTTTGAAAAATAACCCATTTCTGTCAGTCCATATAATGCAAGTGGATGCTTGGAACCCTCAAAGTTGACACTTCAAAAACCACGAAAAACAAACACGACAGTAATCCATATGACCCTACTCGATGATGCAATGCCTTCTGCAGTGAAATGATAGGTGTGAGTGAGAAAAATACTAATATACTTTTTAAACTATAAACCAGCTTTCGGCCTACTGTCATATGTGGGTTCATGAGTTCCCCCTTTATGTAAACACCAGGACATTATGAAACTCATGCGAGAAGTGATTCGGAAGCACAAAGGACCGTCAGTTCTTGCGTGAGTGCTTCACAATGATTTTGTGTCAATATTAAAAATTTTCACACACACCTATCTTCGTTTGTGTTATACATGAGAGAGAAAGGCATACACATCTGGGACAGCATGAGTAAATGAGACCATTTTGGTTTTTGGGTGGAGTATCTCTTTAACATGCCTCATGCACTCTAGCATTTCTTTAAAAAAATAAAAAGTCTTTAATTATCCATTTTATTGCTGCATGTTATAAGCAGATACAAATAATGAGCTGTGCACTTACTTGCTTCTCTGCCTCCAAATTGATTTTGAATGGGTTTACTTTCCCCTCTTCTATAACCTGAGGTGACCACATTTTAGTTTCTGGCCTGCAACACATAATGCATACAGTTAGACACGATGTATTCGTCTCCTGTGAAACTGTAAAAAAAGATCAAAGAGCACTAAGGGGTAGGGGTGGGGGTGGTGGTGTTGGTGGGGGTCATTACTGGGCAACAGGACCATGACCTCTTCTAGATAGTAAAGTAACGTCAACAGTCTGGCATGTACAAGCCAGGTGGTTTATAGGAGGGTATTAATCACCGAGGAAAGACACATTCATCGTTGTCATAAATAAGGCTCTGTGCGTACTGATGGACACTTTCATAGCAAGGGGTAAAGACAAATTCTTTTGGGACTCCTGCTTACAGTTCTCTGTAACTTTAAAAGGAGGTGAGAGAACATGATATAAAGTTGTTGAAAGACGCCTAACGCTGTTTGTAACTCTATCCTTTAATGAGAAAAGCTCATGGTACCTCTCTATCTTGAGGAAAAGCTGATTGGTGGAGTCTTTGATCTTGTTCTGAGCTTCAGCGTGAGTCACACCGTCTGTGGACACTCCCTGGATGGCCAGGATGATGTCTCCGGGACACAGGTTGACCCGAGATGCCTTACTGCCTGGAGTCACCTGAAAGCAAGAACCTTTTTTGTTTTAGTGTTTATTAATAATTCATGATTTTATATATATATATATATATATATATATATATATATATATATATATATATATATATATATATATATATATATATATATATAGTGGGGGAGGTTTCACTGCATTGTGTTTTCAGAGTATTGAACCTTGAAGATGGTATACACGTTTTTCAAAACCAAGAAACCAAAATGAATAGAACATTTCTTGGACTTAGATAAAAAATCTCTCCTTTTATTATGAGCACATTTCAATGACCCCTAGATTCAATGTAACTGGGGGTGGTTTAGGATCGTGTCCGCTCAGGACAATGGGCTTCTACATCACTTTGGATAAATATGCTAAATGGTTCTTTTTTTTTTTTTTTTAGAAACAAAGATTTGAAAGCATTCAGATTCTTAAGATCAGATGTGAACCTTCTTTTAAAGTCACAGTAAGTTTCCAGCAATCCATGGAACAGTTTAGACCTAAACAGAAAGTGACAGGGGTAGAAACAATCTGTTGACCCTCTGGTTTAGAAGTGGACTAAAAATAGCACGGCGTGGATGTGTCAGTCAAGGCCGTGTATCGCCCTCGGGGGGAACACAGTCAGGCCTATTGGCGGTTGATGATCTGACTGTTCTGGCATTCACCCTGCAGCCCGGTGTTTCTCTGCCCTCTCCTTCCATCATGCTCTCTTTCATTAATGGACTCTGACATCATTCCTTACTCCTCTCATCACTGACGGCTCATTTTCTTAGGTATTCTCATCGTCCCCCTAGTCGTTTATCTCATCACCTCGTCCTGTGTGCAGGTCTCGTTCTGTCTGCCTCCTCCTGACTCAGCTGCTCTATTATATCCCAGTACCGCTGACCTTCTTCTTTTTAGGTCTGCCTCTCAAGAGGGGAAGATTTATACCAGGTCAAGTCATGCCAGTTATTTAAGACCAGAGGGTTTTAGTTTTCCATCATCAGTGCTTAATGTCATGAAGATTTGTGATGTTTTATTCCAAATGCATAATTTATTGACCGATGAAGCTAGCAGTGATTAAGCCTGTTTCCTGTCAAATAACAGTCACTGCGTAATATTTCATTTCCTGACGTCTTTCTCACTTTGTGTACACAACAAAATCACCTTTGTCCGCCTGTATTTTCTAGAGAGAATACATCTTTGAAGATGTCATTTAAGAGACATTGATCTCTGGCCATATTTAAGGCAACAAACGGAAAAAAAAAACTAGACTTTATTTCCCCTGTAGACATCTATTATCAGGGCGCCTGCAGAAAGGGTTGACTGTGAAGAAATAAGCACCCAAATTGTTCAGAATGGACACAATGAAAATGAGATTGTTCCCTTGACACTACTCAAACAAATGGAGGATGTGTTTGGCTCAAAAACAAAGACACTCTGTTTAATAGATGGAAACAAAAGGAGCTATGAACTGAGATGAAACCATCGAGTGACTGGTATCTGAGCTTCAGTATATACAGAAACATGAATATAACAGTTTTAGCTATGCAGCACCTGTGCAGAAAAATCCCCAAGGTGACACAAACCCACAAGAGAAGCATGTTAGGGCAAGCTGAGCATTAGACAATATGTTCAGAGCAACATCAGGCAGAATGAATTAAAGGGATAGTTCACCTAAAAATGAAAATGTATTTACCCTCATGTCATTCCAAAGCCATGATTTTCTTCAGTTAAAAAGGGGTCAAAAAAATACTTTTCAAAGTATCTTATTTTTTGTAACACAGCTATTCCTTTAATTTTTTTCTGCTGACTGAACCTACGTGGAAACCGACACGAGGGTGATTTAAATGATAAAATGGAAAAAGCTCAAGGTTGATGCTCAACCATGAACTATCCCCATCATGCCCTTTAGCAAAACACTAAAGCCCAGGTTGTTCCAGGGGGAATGTCCCAGTAATAAATGTACTGTGTCGCTTTCGGTAAAGTATCTGCTCAATGACTGGATTTAGTCATTTACATTTTTAATTCAACAGTATAATTTAGACAGTCTGATTTGGCTTCTCATAAAAGCCCCATCTGTGCTGGCATGCCCGCATCAATGGAGGCTAATGTTACTCGAATAAGAACATCAGGGCTCAGAGAATGAGAAAAGAACCACCTTGCTGGCATCAATATGTGTATGATTACAGACAGCGGTTATACAAAGAAACCACACATATTCTGCATTAGTCATCAGTATTTCTCTGCTTGAAAACATGATATATTTAGCTTTCAGGTTCTGGGTATTGACGTACACAAAAATAAGAAACGCTCATTCTAATCCATTTAAATTATGTTTGAGCTGGTTTTATTGTTTTTGTTTGAAATCAAATCCAATGCCATTTTCACGAGGATGGAAGTTATTAGCAAGGAATGTTAAATAAACCTGATTGGTTTATTTTAAGAATGACATCATTCTGTTCAGCTGAGACTTCACATTTAGTTCACCTAGAAGTTCATTTTCCCACTAATGTGGCCAAAAAACCCAGTGATGCATTAGAAAAAAATACTTTTTTTTTGGACGTTTCATGGTTAATAACTTTGTATTATCTTGGAATACCATGGTATATTAATAAGTTAATCATTGAAAAACCATTATACCATCTTATACCAGCACTGTATTATGCATCCAACCACATTCTTTTTCTTCAGTTTTCTGGGTTTTTTTTTTCAATTCATATTTCGTAAGACCTGCAGTTCTGCTTCTAATCAGAGAGTATGAAGACAGTCATTTTTACGACGACCTCTCTGTTCTCCACTGCATTTTTCCCCACAATTTATGGTGAATGTCAGAACTGGCTTTCTTAAGTATAAGAATATACTTGAATGTCATGATCAAAGAGCTGCTGTTGATGAGACTGAGCCACTAATCAAACTGCTACATTCCACACATCAGAATGCAGCACTGTTCAGACACAGGCCTGGATAAGAGACAAAAGTCATTATGTAGATGCCGTGTAGCTACAATACATAGCATTTTCCCCAGTCAGACTCCCAACAGATTTCTGAGAAGGAGAGAGACAGCACAAGTTTGGTTATAGGATCCTCTTAGCCTTCACCAAAACTGTGCAGTTGCAGAGCATAAATCTAGCATGCCATTGTACCTGTCTCTTATTCAGTTCAAAATAATTACATATATGAAATGACACGCTTTCACCACCATCCAGGTGATCTAGTGTCAGGCATTTATGAACAATCCTAGTGGATAAGAGGTCTGTTATGGTGCTGACATAGTAACTTAAATTAAAGAGATTGTTCAGTTCATGTCTCACATGGGTGCTGTTAACCTTTGACCTCTTCTTTTACCACAAATGTTCAGACTTCATTGGCTGTTTAAAATATTTTTGGACTAAGAGCTTCGCAATTCATTCAGACAACAGGTGTAGAGATCCCCTCTGGAGCCTGTGTGTGTGTGTGTGTGTGTGTGTGTGTGTGTGTGTGTGTGTGTGTGTGTGTGTGTGTGTGTGTGTGTGTGTGTGTGTGTGTGTGTGTGTGTGTGTGTGTGCGTGTTAGTAGCTAAGAGAAAATGCCTCACAGTCATTTTTGGAAATCAAAAATACAGTCAAATCAGTGATATTGTGAAATATTATTACAATTTAAAATAATGTTTTTTAATATATTTTAAAATGTAATTTATTCATGTGATGCAAAGCTGTATTTTCAGCATCATTACTTCTGTCTTGTCACATGATCCTTCAGCAAGCACTCTGAGCT
Source organism: Squalius cephalus (assembly GCF_949319135.1). Lineage (NCBI taxonomy): Eukaryota > Metazoa > Chordata > Actinopteri > Cypriniformes > Leuciscidae > Squalius > Squalius cephalus. Next base: position 18,808,158 of record NC_137135.1, read on the forward strand.
GATTTGCTCAAGAAACATTTCAATGTTGAAAAAACAGTTGTGCTGCTCAATATTTTTGTGGAAACCCTGATTTTTTTTTCATTATATATTAATGATATATATAATGCATTTGTTTGAAATAAAAATATTGTAACAATTTAAACTATCACTTTTGATCAATGCATCCTTGCTGAATGTAAGTATTCATTTTTTAAAATGCACTACTAGAGAAAGTCACATAATAACATCAAAAAAATATGTGAGTCAATATAACAAACATAGAAAGTCTCTATTGGGAAATGATTCCCTGACAGCCAAAGATGTTTCTAAAAATGAATGTCAATTTGAACTTGTGACTCTAAAAATATTTCTCTGAAATGTTTCTCACTGTCCTCCTCAGTAACGTCTAAAGTAAGGTCCTGGGAATGTTTTTTATGATCCACCCACTGGTTTCTCATGCCCACGGCGGTGTTACCCAGCACATCAAAAGCATCATTATATCTTGAGTGGACTGTGTGAAGCAGCAGAGACTTTAGCCAAAGGCTTTCACTTACCCGAGTTATGGTCAGCGGCTGGTTGAAATCTTTGCCTCCTGAAAGTCGAAATCCCCAAGGGGCTGGCCCGTCCAGTACCACGTTCTGTGGCATTTCTGTCTTGTTCTGTTTAGTCTCTTTCTCAAAGTTGAACTTGTCTCTTCTTATTGGCGAGGGATCTGCAGGAAGAAGAGAATGATCAGCTCTATCCCTCCTACCCTGGACGAATTGCTCACCCTACCACGACTGGAAGCCAGTGCCTGTCTCTGAATCCCTTTTAAGCATGAGTGTGGGATTAGGAGGGTGAATGAAAGAAAGATGATGCCAGGATGCCACTCCTCTTGTGAGGTCATAGGGTAGACTGAGGAACTGAGGGTTCAAACTCTCTCCCCACCTCCTTCAGATCCAAACCTTACACCCTTTATGATTAATCCTCTTTTCCCAAAACTCTTAGCTGTTCAATAACTAAAATCTCCCTTCGCTCTGTCATCACCCTGTGTGCTGTCTAGACTTTTCTTTCCTTACCGCTGGCCAGACACCTGTGCCTGAATGAGAGGAGAACTCGTCATGAAATTAAGGCTGAGCGTTGAGTCAGAGCCTTTGCTGTCGATGAGCAGATTGAGCTATTTACAGAGCACAATAACAAAACCATATCATGTCATATTGTCATATCAACACAGCACTTTTTTAAACATCTCCTCTTAGGAATGTAAACAATTTTAATAGCACAGCCACATAAGGGAACAACTGTGTGGATTTCAGTCCAAGTGATAATTCTCTCATACAAGAAAAAATGCCTTAAGGCCCCTTCACACCAAGGATGATAACTACAAAGATAATGATATAGTTCTATAAATCGTTCTCAATATTAAAGAATAGCAGAGTTCACACCACAGCTACGATATCGGCTCAGAGAAACGAAATCGAATCACTTTCAGAACGATTTTATCCAGCTGATGGACGATACAAAATATTGACAGCCAATCAGAATCCATTCTGCTGTAACGAGCTCGAGCATCGAGTCCGCTGGTGTGGACGCTAGTTATCTATAGGGGAGAGTGGGGTGATTTGTGCCAGTGGGGGAAGTAGTTCCACCCTTGTTTCTGGAAAACCATAGAAGAAATTGGTCATGTGACCACATAATTTTGAAAAGCAATCACTTTTACTCGTCCTCCAAAGAAGAGAGACACATGGCATGAGAGTTAAGCACATTTTAGTGCAAAAAACTGTTTTTTCCCTTTAAAAGTAAAATTTCTATGATTAAGGTTTTTTGATTGTAGTGTCTGAACAATTATAGACAAGTTTGAAAAACATTTCACACATGTTTTAGTGCTTTAGTAGGCTACACAATGAGTCTATACAGTTAGCATGATGTTAGCTCTTAACTGCTGGATCATGCTAGTTTTTCAAACTTGTGGGTCTGGGGTGATTTGTGCCAAAGGGCCTGGGTTAAGTTGTGCCAGATCCAGACCACCTAGACCTACATTCTCACAGGGGATAATCTTGAGAAGTGAGGAGATGGGCATGCCTCATCAGTGTTTTACTTGGGCCTGCCTGTTATTTGTTTAATTTAGCTAACACTGATTTCAGTTTTGAGTTTGCACTATGTTATTAAAGAGAAGTTTTATTCCGTTTTTTAAGTGGCCTATGTCACAATAGGATGTTTAGAAATTAGCCTAGTCACTTTATTCTTATATGTTACATAATTGACAGACAGCGCTATGCCAACAGGCATCTATTGCCAAAGCCTTTTTGCCTGAAATGATTCACAAATATCATATATTGTGTTGCTATGGTGCTCTTAATGGTTGCTAGGGCAAAGCTTGATAGCTTCACAATGATCCTGAGCGACTTATTGGTCGTCTGAGTAAAATGAGCCTGCCCCCTTGTCTCTATGACACTGTGATCCAGAGTTATGTTCAATACAAAATCCCTATGCAATTGACCATAGTGAAAAACGCATGCTATGGTATCCAGGGTGACAATATCTAAATAAACCTTGAATTAGTAATTTTGTATTGAATTTATCTTGCTTTCATATAGCAGTATGGTTTATAACATTAAAATGTTCTGTTTTACTTCAGAAATCACTGGCACAATTTACCCCCAATGTATTCCCCCAAAGGCACAACTTCCCCCACACCAGGGGCAAGTTGTGCCATGAGACCACTTTTTTTCCAAGAGCTATATTTCTGAAACAATTTATTTCAGATCCAAAGTTATTGTTCTCAGGGATGCACCACATCCTGAAATATATGTACATCCTTAAGTTGAAGGCATTACTGCCATGGCCTCACTTTAAAGTCACTTTGAGTAAAAACTGGCACAACTCACCCCACTCTCCCCTAGTTATCGTTCTTGGTGTGTGGACGGACCTTTTAATGTTTAGGGTGGTTACAACTTACAGCCAAATACTATCATTGTCATTTGCTTTGGATGATTAAACATTAGGACCAAGTGGCATGTGCAAATAAACGACCTTTTCTTCGAACTAACTTTTCTCAATGACTGTTACCAACTGGTGTTTTTTAGGTGACTTTTTTATCGCATGTACAGAGTTCTCCTCAACTTCACACTCGCACAGTACCACAAGTGAAGTTCACCAGATTGATATCTAATAACGTCTGACAAACAGACGTAAGTTAAATCTGGTTCAGTACTCGATCTTACATGCCACTGTGCTGCTTTTCAATAGCTTTTCGACTTTATGTAAATGCGTAACATGGCATCATCTAGAGCATGCGCACCAGTCAGGTTTATTTAATACATTTTATGATTTTAATAAAAAAAATCTATATTCGCAAATGTTTCAAGAAAGAAATAGAACATTATATTGACTCATACGATTTTTTTATGAAGCAAAGATCTACATCAAGCCCATCTAGTGAGCAATTATTTGTTACATTTATGATGTCTTTTCTTGATTTAAAAAAAAACAAAAAAAACAAAAACATTGCAGGTAGACATCATTCATGAAGTAAGTGTCCAAATAGCCTACTTTGATTAACAGAAGTAGCCAAAACTTTGGATGCCATTCATTATTTCAGAGCTGCCATAAGGAGTGTTTCTATTCATCAGTAGGCCTACTGCGACACATAGGCACCCCATTAAAAAAAGGTGTCCCCATATTTTTACACTCATGAATATGGATTTGGCAAACATTTCAAAATTTAAAATAGGTCCAGCCCCTGGCTGTCGTCATGTTTATTATGCGAAATACAGGCACATGCTCACGATGCTTGTTTCCAAAGTAAAGTTTATGTAGCCTAACTGCACAGAGAGGACTGTGTACTTGTATGTGGCACTGGAGTGGCCTGTGTGCTCTTCATTTGAAGGCCAAACATTCTAGCTTGAGAGCACTTGTATTGTAGGCTTGAACAGCTCCTTGTTTGGTGTGCCAGGGAAGGGCTATTTGTCATGGCCTGAGCTACATCAAATCTACGAAACCAGAACACCAGAAAATCCTTCTCTAACCCAAGTCATCACTTTGTGTACCTTCTAGTAATTAAAAGGACAGGCCATCCAAAAATTTAAATTCTGTCATTTACTCACCCTCACGTTGTTCCAAAAGTCAAGGGGGTTTGAAATGACATGAGAGTGAGTAAATTATGATTTTGGGCCAACAGATTGGCTTGGATGTTAACAAGGTTTGAGCTCTGTTCCCAGATATTTATATCAGAGAGCGTGTGAGATTTTGCTCCAGTAAAAACAAATGCGGGAAAAGCACAAAGTCTAGACAGAAACCCCTTCCTCCTGTGAGTGAGCTGGATGGCTCTGGTTCTTTCTCTGGGACAGAAACTCAGACAGGCTCTCCACTGACCCTCTGTTTACTGTGTCCCCATGGCAGCAGGAGGGACAACTCCAGGACACGATGTGGCTGTTTATAGACTGGACGGTCTGCAGGGACTAGATTGCTAACAGAAGGATGATGTCCAGGATGGCACAATTATCCTTACGGAGACTGTGAATCCCACTAAGAAAATATATGACTTTATTTATGTACTTTTGCACAGAGAAAGAAAAGGCAAAGAAAGACTTTAAAAACATTGATTGCTTTTACTTTTTGGAGAGTCTAATTCTATATATTTTTTTGTGTATTAACAAATGGGTGGACATGTTGATTTACCAGCAGCAATAGTTTAGCACTTTGCATGTCATGTCTTTATATAATTCAGTGATGTGATATTCTGTCTATTCTTGACCGGTGAAATTAGTCCGTTTTTATCCAATCAGAATCCATCACACACTCTAGCACCAAATGTTCAATGCCAGAATTATACTAGGTTTAAATGAATGAACATATCACAGTGTTCTGTACTTTATAAACATTTGTTTCTGAAACATGCATTATTAAAAATGTAACAAGTATCCATGTTATCACATAAATGACGTAGTAGAGTTATGCACCAGGAACAGCTCAGTTAACTTCACTTCTGATCAGGAAGACTTGGTGACAGCTCAGAGCCAGGTGGAAATATTGCTCTGTACAACCATACGCATCTCTTAATAAATTCTCATACTGGTACAATAATGAGTTTGCACTGACGAGCAGTTCTTTATGAAACAACATGCGCAGGATGTTACTGGTACATTAAGCATAGTGACAACACAGAGACTGCATAATTCCATGAGGTATAATATTGCCTAAATTACATATATTATTGGTTCATGTTTCTATTGACTGACACATTTACATTTCTTGCTTTACCGACTGGAATAAAACTGTTAGTCATACAGTCTCACAGGAAGATTGAACATTTGAACGTGAGAGTGTACTCACTGTGCTGAACAGATCAAAGACATAGAAAGTGAACAAATAACAATATATTAAGTATATCATAATGAAACGTTTGCTGAATGATCAAATAAACAAAAATAGATTTTCACGTACATTTCCTCACTCAAATTGAACCAATTTGAAGAATCGGAAGACGACATATACAAAATACATGGCTGCCAATTGCAGTTTAGTAATTATGACATCATGTGCTCCTCTTATTGGCCATAAATAGATTACAGTGTAAACCAAAAGTGATGTGCAAGGTCACCCAACACAGAAATATTTATTATAGGCAGTAGAGACATTAATAAGAGTCAGTTTACGACGGTTAACATGCCCACTTTTGCCAAAACGCCTTTTGTAAGGGGTACTGCATTCTTAAAAACTTTCTCTCTTTAGATTGAAAAACATCAAAAATATTTTTCTCTTATCTGTAAAATCCTTCAAATGCTTAAAGGAATGTCTGGAGGAAGAACACAGAGCCCTAGAAAACCGGAGGTCATTCTTCTGAACCAGAGAGTTTTCATACTAAAAACATACATGTTGGCAGGAATGGTTAATATCCACAGCCTGACGCAAACATGAAACTGCAATACTGTTCAATCTATACGGTCTAGATCAGATCAGACATCAGGTCCAGTGTACAGAAGGGCACCAGTAGATCATTCCTCACCTGTATTTCACCCTTCCAATGAAGATAAACAGGGCACTTGAGTGCTCATATTGTTGAAATTCATCAGCTTAACTAGACGGTAAGCGTACTGATTTTTTCAACTATGAGAAAAATGTAGGCAACCAAATGTTTTAAAGCATTTACTGAAATTCCTAATTAACATAATGGTTTCAACGTATTTAAGCCAAATTACATGAATGGTGCAATAACCCCCTTCAAGGCCATTGGCTTCTGTTTCCATCAGTCCAACAGGTTGATGACTGGAACATGTCATGCTATTTCCAGCAGGAAGCTGTAGGTGACATTGTCCATCTCTCCTCAGTATATGTATGACCATCAGAGATGTGTATTAGAAGAGTCCATTTATAGCCGCTTCACATAGTTCCCAGGAAAGGTTCCGAAAAATTTGGTTCTCCTGCACGTTCCTAAAAAAAATTAATATAGAATGAGGCAGACATAAAAATGAATCTATCTAATATCTAAGTATACATTATTAGGCAAAACAATATTTTAGTACGGATCCCTCGATTTATTTATCCATAAATCCATTGGCCATTGTTGACAGTATTTTTTATTTTTTTTGTTGGAGAATAGCGCCAGCTAGTGGCAAATAAGTGAACATCACTAAAACAGTAACAAGTTGTGTAGTAACAAGCAACATTATTAAAAATGAGAGTTTACAGTCTTACCCACAAACCATCCATCATCACACTTCTCCATGACGTCAACAACATCCCCCTCCTTCAGTTCCAGCTCATCTTCATTTCGTGGCATGTAGTTATACAGGGCTTGAAATCTGCAAGAGGAAAGGCTCTTTAAGTGTGTACTCTACAATAGGTTATATTAAGTAATATACTGGCCAAATCCCAAAATAAAGTAATGTTACCATAAAACAATATTTTACAATATTTGAATAAGATACTCACGCTTCTCCAACACCTTGAAGCGGATCATGAACATATGCTTGTCTTTGGGACTGAAAAAGAGAAACCATGAAAGGCCATTTAAATGTTTCTGTCTCTCATTCTGCTGTATCTGATGCTGAGAACACTGTGAGTTCCACTGTGCTCAATGAGAACCATTAATGCAAAGCCTGAGGCCAGACCTGGATCAGCTGTGTATCTGAACTAGTTTCATGATCAAACCCACAAACGTGATTAAATACAGATTTAAAAAAAGAGTAATTGCATTTTTGTCAAATACGTATGAGATCCAGGACTACCGGGGCTCAAATTCAGGGTTTCTAAGCCATTAAACAACGCATTTTCTAAAATGTGTTTATGGATTTAGAAACCGTTGAGAAATGCCTTAAATCCTGAAAACGAGGACTGTACTCCCCTTTTTTGGAAGGAAATGTGGGGAATAGGCTGCTTGCCTGGCCCTGGGGAGTACACCTTGTTTAAGCTGTGTACACAGGAAAGATCATTGGGACATTCCCAAGAGTAATCCAGACACCCCAAACAATCTCAATACAGTACATGGCTTAAACCAATGCTGCATGAGCAAGCCAATCTCTTCAGCTGCTTTGAGCCACACCAAAAAAAAAAACAAGAAAGGCTGTCAAAATCCACTGTTTGTGATCCAAGAAGTCATGGACATGCAGGAAAAACACTTTCAGACACATTTCCACATGCAGAACAAACAAAATGTTATCACTCTACAGCACTGTTAGGAATTAAATGTTATTTTCTTGACCACAAAATGCACTAATGCATAAACAGACAAGGCCATGGTGTTAAGAGTATCCCTCATTCATGACTCAGCATTCCTCCATATTGTACTGTATGTTGAATATTACTGCATACTGAAGCATCATGTGACCAGACGCTGACAAAAATATATAATATGGCAGTTTATACTCTATCATAATATCATTATATCCACCTATAGCAGCAAAAATGGAAAGAATTGCACTTAAATCAGTGAATTCCCAGGTCAAATACAGAGAATGACATTATGCGTTGTGCAGGGATACTTTGAAATGAGAGAAAACTGAATTTCCCTTGAGTCACACAAGGTGCACATACTCCCTACCCTATGAGATGGTGACAAGTTTTGACCTCTAACAGGCGATCCGCAGGACCTCCTAGACATCACAGGGCTACGAGGGGGCTTACCAACAACCACAACATCACGCCTTAACACAGACTGAAAGAACCAGAACCAGGAGAAGCTGAAATGAGGGTTATGTGCAGTCATATACAAACACAAGTTACAAAAATATACACTACCGTTCAAAAGTTTGGGGTCAGTAAGATAAAACTCAGCAAGGACGCAGTAAATTGATTGAAAGTGACAGTAAAGACTTTTACATTGCTGCAAAAAAATTTGCAAAAAGTACAAATTCAGAAAAAAATTCAGTTTAACTTAATGTTAATCAAAGTGTCCTGAAAATATATTGTGGTTTTCACAAAATTATTAAGCAGCACAACTGTTTTCAACATTGAGAATCATAAGAAATGAAATAAATATGACCTTGGTGAGCATAAGAGACTTTTTTCAAAAACATAAATCTTACCAACCTCGACTTTTGAATGGTAGTCTATATATTAAATAAACGGATTAACATTAATGAGTGAATATACTTTATTTTTGGTCTAAATGTCTCATTATTTACTCAGTTGCCCAACCATCCATAATGAGCGCTGCTAGTTTGTTTGTTCCCTCCCATGCCAGTGGACAGAACTAATAGGGGAAGGCCTATCAAGCAAATTTAAAGGATCCTGGGGTTGTGAGTATTGAATTAAAAAGGGTTGGGTGATTTAAATATGTCTACGACCTACTAATAATTATGATTCTAGCTTCCCATGTAACTGAAATAATTTACTGCATGCCAAACATATGAACTACATTGTTTTGAGAATTATTTATGAATCGTGCACACTGTGGTGCAATAAATCTTTCATGGAAATACATACTGCAAGGATTATGTGCTTTAAGTTATATAGGTCACTTTAATAGGGAATGTTAGTGTCTGTATTACGGAGTGGCAAGACTAAAGGGCAGGGTAGAGGATGATTAGCACTACGACAGTCACTAGCAAGCAGCTTGTCTTTACCTTGACCTTTGGGGAGCGGAGGTCCTGTCGAGAGAACAGTTTGGCAGAGAGAGGGGGCGACTGTGAAACCCCAGGCAATGGGGGGGTGTAGCGCGGGGAAGGGGGAGAGTACTTAGCCGATGAGGGCTGTGTGAACTGCAATGATATCTGTGAGGACAGGGGAGGGAGAGACATATGGAGAGGCATTCTGGGAAACTTCACCCTGCTAATGTGGAGACTAAAACAGCTATACATGCTAAAGATATGTTTGTAATTCTCTACAGATGCTTCAGGGTTTAAAGGTTTAAAGTGTGCATTTTTTCTGCCATTAACGTCACCAAAAAGAACTGCATAAATTATGATCATTGAAATTAATACGAATCTGAGCACTCCACCCATCTTCCATTGTTTGTTCCGAAATCATTGAATTTAAAGGGATAGTTCACCCAAAAAATGTAATTCTGAAGAACACATAGAGTGCATCATCTATGGTAAAACCAGATGCTTGTGTATGCGTCACAAAAACAAAAGCCTAAGTTAAATCTGTTCAGCATATAAAATGATCATATCTTTTCACAAGACTTGGATTAAACGCTCAATTCCTATGGATTCATTTCACAACACCTTTATGACCTTTTTTAGATATTCTAAGTTTTGGTTACCTGGACTTTCAATGGGAGGCACAGAAACCTCTCAGGTTTCATTAAAAAAATTCTTAATTTATTTTCTGAAGATTAATTTATGATTTTACGGGTTTAGAGTTATGGGGTTGGAACAATATGTGGGTGATCAGATGATGACAGAATTTAAATTTTTGGGTGAACTACTCCTTTAATATTTGGTCATCTAAAACATTAAACTCTTCTCCTTTAAGGAAATTTATTTTGGCTTTTCATTTGGGCAGTATAACCACACTGCAAGCACTACCTCAATATCTGAACCCTCACTCTGGGCGGGTTGGACTGGAGCAAACGTATTTGATGTCAGGGGTTCATTTAAGAAGCTGTTGTCTTCTTTCGGCTCTTCCTCTATAAACAGTCTGGGTAGCTTTTCCATTATGTCTGGTTCCTGGCAATAAAATCCCTCCTCTTCTTCGAACGTGCCCTTTGATCGGCTGGCTTTAATGATTGAAACTAACTCCTCACATATATCATCCTCGGGTTCTTTTGATGGCAGAATATCCAATGGGGATTCGTGGGCGTCAAAAACAACCAAGTCAATAGGGCTACGCAATTTAGGGGGGTCTGTCTGGTCAGGTTTATAATGGTAATCTGAGAACAACTGCAGTTCCTTCTCGGGTAAATCAGATTTTTGACTGGAGAGGATCTCTATGACACTGCCAGACCTGGGGCTGGCATCAAATGAGGGTGAGGTGGGCGAAGGAGTGAAGGAGGTGGAGGTTAGATAAAGTTGAGGTGACAGGCTGGGTTCAGGGGACATGTAAGACTTTGGGGAGGAGATGGGAATGAAGTGGCCCTCTTTGAGTGCAGGAGTGAAGTTGCGAGGAGTGAGGGCGGGAGAGTGGCTCAGCATGGAGGATGCGGGAGAAGGGGAGATGGCAGAGTCCAACACTTCATAGTATGGCTGGAAATTGGAAGGGAAAGGTGGAGGTGTAGGGGCAGGGGTTCCTGAAGGAGACAGACCCAGAGTGAGGGCCAACCACTCGCTGGTGATGGCCTGTAGGTGTGCGGCTCTTTGTGGACTAGGAGAGGATGAGGAGAATGGACGGACAGTTGGGGATGGAGAGTTGTAGAGGGTACGTGCAGATGACAGCTTAAGAGAAAGAAGGAGAGAGGAGAAACAGAAAGTGATAGTGATGATACTCGCTGGAAAATAAGAGAACTGATAGTGAAAGTGAATTGTTACGAGAAAATGCTACCTAGAAAAGCATGGTACAAAAACAGCACTTTCTATTTAGTATTCAGTTTGTGTTTGAGTTCCATTATGAGTAGATTATTTACTATTTGGATGTAAATATAATCCCACTCATCATGTAAATTAGATTTCACATAATTTATGGCCACTGTCAAAAGAAATTCTTAATATAATATCCTAGAAGTCACTTTATTTTCAGTATACAGCCATAGCTCTGCTACATAGCAGAAATGCTGTCATTGTGAAAGCTTGTTGCAGTCAAGCACTCAAGTACTGTAAAGGCTCCGCAGACACAGTATGTGGGAAACAGGCCTAAGACAAAAGACATGAACTACAAGGAAGGATATGCCATAATTAATCATTTTTAGAGTAGATTCGCTGTCTATATTGATTTGTGAGGTGGAAACAACAACAAGGTCACTGAGAGGTCATAGCAAATGTAACTATAAACCAGCAATTAGAGTATCCTGTCCTCCCCAGTGCACAATGCTTTTCAAGCACTCTTTGGTAAAATTTTAATTAAAAAAAGTCACTGAACAAAGATGAGCTAGAAGGACATTTTCTGGACAATTATGTGTGTATTTGTGAATTCCTCAACAAATTTTTTTACAAATATAAGCCGTGCACTAACGTTTGACAACTAGAAAGTGTCTAAACACGCTTAATTCTGAACAGTACACAACTGTTCAAACGTTTGGGATCAGTATGATTTTTGTAAGACTTTTACATTGTGGCAAAACATTTCTATTTCCTTCGAACTTTCTGTTCAGTATCACAGTTTACACAAAAATAGTAACCAGCTCTGCTGTCTTTAACATGGATAACAATAAGAAATGTTTATTAAGCACCAAATCAGCCTATTTCAATGATTCCTGAAGAATCATGTGACACTGAAGACTGGAGTAATGATGCTGAAAAATCAGCTTAGCCATCACAGGAATAAATTACAGTTTAAAATATATAAAAATACAAAACAGTCATTTTAAATTGTAATAAGATTCACAGTATTACTGTATTTATTTTATTTTGTCTGCATTTTATCAAATAAATGTAGCCTTAGCAATCATAGGATACTTCTTTCAAAAACATTAAAAAGTCTTACCAACTTCAAACAGTGTATATCTGTTGATTTATCATTTAATCTTTGTTTGTATATATATACTGTATATATAATTTTCCATTCAATTCAATTCAACTTTATTTCCAGACTCAGCGTCCATTAGATAAGAAGAAACAGTAATAGATAAATGACATTGGTTTGATATTGTGTTATCTAATGCAATAATATTACATCTTTTGTGTGTGACTTAAGTGTCCAAATACTTTATGGTGTCAGTGTATGTAGTACAAAGTTGTATTTGCTACAATGTTTGCTATAATAAGAAAAAGCAAGATACTAGTGCAGTCCAGTCACATTAGTTCACCTTTACAGAACATCCCTTTCAGTAACAGCAAGAGCCGAGTAGCACATGTATAGCACAGCAGGTCATGTCCACGTTTTAATTAGCCTATACTGGATACTGGCAGGATGTGTGATAAATCTGATCTAATCCTGCTGAACTCGGCTCATGTGAGCGAAGGAATAAGCCTTTACTTCTTTGTTCTTTAGATGGAATTACAACTCAAGGGCATTTAATCTAAACTCAGGCTTATCTTACACAACAAGCCAAAGGTAATCTAAAGATGACAGAGGTGATCTATTTTGGCATTGGGACAGTTGCCATCTGAGAAAGGATTAATTTTGTACTTGCCACCTTGTTGACACTGATAGTGCTGTACATGACCTATGGCAATATGAGTAACATGATATAAATGAGAGGTTTTACTGCCTCTGACGCCACCGTTTGTCGGTATTGTATTTAAAGTATAAGACAGTATTCATCTAGATAAGATCATAAAGTCACTTAACTGGATCAGAGTATATATTTTGTGGATAAGTTCCCTGAAATTCAGATATCTTTAGTCACAATGATTAAAACCTCATGAGACTGTAATATGTGATCATTTTTAGACCCTTAAACTGTTGTGGTTTAAACCCTTTCAGTACATTTTTGGGTAAAATTGCAGCTTAAACATACCCTACTGTTCAGTCTGTCACTGCAGTAGCTGGTGGGTATATTGGGCCCAGGAGGCTGACCAGTACTTTGTACTGTGGTCTTCTTAACGACGTCCACATAAGACACTGGAAAAATCCCTTGTTTGTTTGTACCTGGGATCTTGCCCTCAAACCAGTTCTTATCCACCTGCCGCAACAGAACAACACGCTCGCCCTGGAAGACACCAACACAAGATATAAGGTGGTATATCTGGTGGATTGAAAGCAAAAATGCAGTGCAAAATGACAAAATTATAACCAAATAGAACATATTTGATATTTAGTATACAACTGTGTGATGAAGTGGTGGCTGGCTGGGGCAAAAGCTTCGTTTTTTTAAGGTGTTTTATGTCTTGGCACTTTCTTCTTATTTGGTTAAAGCACAATGTTAGAGTGCAAAACATTAGCATTCAGTAAAATAGAAAATAATTTAGCAAAAGACATGGGGCCCTATTTTAATGATCTGAAACGCAAGTATCAAACGCGAACGCAAGTAACTTTGTGGGCGGGTCTCGGGCGCTGTTGCTATTATACCGGCGGGATAAATGACTCTTGCACCCAGCGCAAATCTAAAATGGGTTGGTCTGAAGTAGCTACATTACTCATAGTTGTGGTTTGGGCGTAACGTGAAATAAACCAATCAGAGCGTCATCTCACATTCCCTTTAAAAGCAGGCACGTTTGTTCCATGGCGGATTGCTATTATAAAGGAGGATTTGCCAGGCGCACGCCAGGAGCGGTTCACAGCTGAGGAGACCAACGTTCTTGCCAGGGCCGTAAAAGACAGAGCATACATTGTATGGGGATGGGAGAAACCAACCCAAATTAGCTTCGGTTAAACAGGCGTATAATAATTTGGGTAAATGTGTAAGCTAGATTTATGCCTATTTTTTCACATCTTCATGGACACCACAGTGATTTCACTTGTGTGGTAATATTTTTCCTTGTAATCATGTATGGTTTGAAAAAATGGTAACTGCTGCCTGCGTCTGTGTAGATGAGAGAAGCAAAGTCTATGCGTGTTGTGCACACGCTACATTATGGCCAAGCATGAGCCCTTAAAATAGCATCTGAATAACGCGCCACTGACTTTAGACTAGGTTTTTCCTGGTCTGTGGCGGAATTGTTTTCTGAAACTGCAAAATAGCACCAGGGAATGTTTGCGCCGGAACACGCCTCCTCTTTTCACTGAACCGCCCCCGGGAGCGCAAGTTCATTCCCTAATTTACCGACGTGCGTCTGTGGAGGGAAAAGTCCTCTGTGCGTCGGGTGCAAAATAGGAATGATATATGGTGTACAAAGTCAATTGCGCTGGGTGCAAGATAGGGCCCATGTTCTTAAAGTGGTAAGAAACATTAAAGGGATAGTTCACCCAAAAATGCTCACCCTTAATTCTGTTGAACACAAAAGAAGATATTTTGAAGAATGTTGCTAACCAGACAGTTTGATTGCCAACATTGAACAACTCATGGAACAACTCGAGGGTGAGCAAGTGATGACAAAATTTTCATTTTGGGGTAAACTATCCCTTTAAGGAGTGGATTAATGAGCAGTTGCTGACACTAAATCATATTTATGACGTCAGTACTAAGAAAATGTTTACTTTTCTTAATGAAAGTTCCACATTAGTATCAGCATTAAAGTTGTAGCGGGCAATTGCTTCTCCAATTTCTCTGTTTTGGGCTGGAGGAGGAGGTCTCGCTGGCTGATGTCTCTCTGAAGGAGGGATTTTCTGTGAAGAAACAAGAAGATAAGAAGATGCAACTTCAGAAGATAGTTAATAAGAAAAACAATAATTAACAGTATAAATATATAGTGTTTCTATTAGCTAAACATATTTATCAATAAAGTACGCACCTCAACATATGAGATGGGGAAGATGCCCACATGGCCACGATATTCTCCCTCATACCAGTTATTATCTATCTGCCGAGTGATGTATACCGTCTCTCCTTTCTTAAACGTCAGCTCTCTGGAAGGAAAAAAAATTAAGTTAACTATATTCCAAGTGGGGAAATAACAAAATGAAAGACATTCAAAGGAAAGACATAAATAATACATGAAAATGTACTCGTTGATTGTAGCACATCAAATGCAATAAGAACAGAAACCGGTGACGTGGTTTGCAAGTTGTTCTTACTTCGCTGTCTGTGCTTTGAAGTCATATATTGCTCTGGCTGGCAGTTTCTGTCAAGTGAACGAAGCAGAGCAATCAAACTTTAATACATCTTCTCATTATGTGGGTTTATTCACAATTTGACCAAAGCATATTCCCTTACCTCTCTGACTTCAGGGGTTTGTCTTCTGCTTTGCTGTGTGTGGCTGCCCACATCAGGGTAAGAGTATTCTCTGGATGTGTCCTGATCTAAAGAGAACAGATAAGTAAACCGATTCAAAGACAAGTCTCACAGAGATCCAACGCTATTACATGCATGGGAACAAGCACAAGCAAAGGAAGTAATGATTTGGGGCTTGATGAGAGAAATGCACACAAAATAAAAGAAAAAAAGGAAATATGAATATATACACATTTTATTGGCAAATTAAAAGTAAATATTGTAAATAAGAAAGAATATATACATATTTTATTGTCCATAATAATGAAGTCAACTTCCAAGAATCATCTCAGAAGTTATGTTATACCCATCCACTCAGATCCCCAGTTTAGACCATGCGTATTTATACTAGAACCGCAAATGGTTAGCTGGCAACTGTGCCAAGTGCAGGCAAGCCCCCTTGGTCTGAACGGTCTTCATTTATAAACACTATTAACTATGCAAAAGTATACAGTGTTGCATGTCTTTATGGTTAAAAAAATCATAAACATTGACCTTCTCAAAAAACAAATAAACTAAAACTTTAGGTACTGAGGCTGATCTCATCACCATCATATTAGACACTGTGAGTGAACTGTGTTAACACTGATAAGAGAGTATGTTTCTTCCCAGGCCAATAAAATCTCAAATCTGTTTTTAGATTGCATGCTTCAGCTGCTCAAGTCATCTGTCTAAAGCTATTTATATAGACTGAAACTTTACAAAGTTACATTTCTTTTGTGGCAAGCCCACACACAAAGTAGTGTTCCTCTAGTGTTTTGATACCCAGACAATGCATGAACCTAATAAAATATATACCTTAAATGCATAAAAGCATCTACCAAATACATAAAGGTATTGTAAATGGAGCAGGAAAATAACTTGTTTGGGGGAAAAATAAGAAAAAAAGGACAATTTGATAAAATGAGAAAATAAAAGACTGATGAAGCAGAGGATGTGGGAATGAGTCATGCTCTCTGATACTCCTTGCAACATAATGATTCCTTTCTCTAAACCAGGGGTGTCCAATCCTACTTCTGGATGGCCACTGTCCTGCAGAGTTTAGCTCCAACCCCAATTAAACACACCTGAACCTGCTCATCAAGGTCTTCAGGCTTACCTGAATCTTCCATGCAGATGTGTTGGGGCAAGTTGGAGCTAAACTCTGCAGAATGTTGGCCCTGCTGGAGCAGGTTGGGACATCACTGCTCTAAGCAAGCACATTAACAAACACAGATGGAACAATGCAATGGTGGAGGAGCAGAACTCAAACACAGGAGACGAAGGGTATTTAGATAAGGGTCCACCTTGATAGCAGAATTCAGAGTTGTGGTTCCTCTGGTTGTTGTTGCTGTCTATATGGTTGTGAGAGGCACTATGGGACAGGTGTGAGTACTCAGGTTGGTGAGTGTCCTGGCTGGGCATGCCATCTGGCTGTGGGTGGTAAGAGCGAAGTTGAATTGTAGGGCTTCCTCTCCCAAGCGCGTGCAGAGAGGAATTCCTCTCAGGAATGTCGGGAAGCAACTCCACCAACAACCTATGGAGGATGGTGTTGTCCGGCAGGCTACCCCTGCGTTTCTCAGTGCGGATGTGGTCGTAGATGTCTTTTAGGGCAGAATCTAGAGCATCATACATGCAGCTCTTTGAGTTTGGTATTCGGGAAAAACTCAAAGGTGACAGGTTCTTCCGGCGGAAAGGCACTGGGCTGACCAGGAAGGCAAGCTTGCTGAGGCCAAACTCAGATTCCTCTACCCGCAAATGTTGTTTCCGGTCCTGCTTGGCCCTCTCGTGCTTGATCATAGTGGTGAATCGTGTGTAGGAAGCCGGGCAGCGGCCCTTGCAGGAGCTCACAAGCTGCCTGTGATAATGATGTTGGTGCCCCGATCCGCAAAAGCTCTCTGATGAGGCAAATGAACACAGGTCGAACTCCCTCTCGCTGCAGAAGGATGAGCCCTCAATCTGGATGAAGTCACTAAGATCAGACACTACAGCATCATGTTCACTGTCTGAGTAGTCATTGTGCATGGCAGAGTTTTGTAATTGGTCACTGGTGACTTGGACGTGGATTGGCACATGGGTGTTTACCTTGGGGTATTGAGGCCGTCCTTCAGGGGGATTCCTGGCTGGTGGTTCTTCATCCAGTAATGACTCAATAGAAAGGCTACGCTTGGGGCTGCTGATCCTCCTAAAAGAATCCCTGATCAGGCACTCATCTCCAAGATTTGGCATGGATTTGGACTTCTGGATCAGACTCTCATATTCAGAAATCCTGTTGTGCACCATGTTCCTAGGCACCGCTTCGCTACAGCCCTTGTTGCCAGTGCATCTGTCCTTCCGCTGTTCGCTCTCATACTTATGGATCCTGGCTTTCACAGAGCAGATCACGGTAGAGCTTATCAGTTCTTGCCGGTTGATGTGATGCATCTTCTTGTAGAGTTTGAGGAAGCCTGGTGCATTGTGGGCTGAGTGGTGCCTGGTCTTCTCCCTAAGATCCTCAGACTCTCGGACGTCATTGCATTGTGATGCCTCTACTTCCCCGTTGTGCAACAATGAACCGATGCTTTCTGAACGGGTTTGCACTTCTTTTCCCCTCCCCTCAGACAGGAGATCGTCACAACTCCAGGATTTGAGCTTAGACGAGGTCTCTTCTGTGATCATCCAGTCTTCTGCGTTCTCTTGGGCTCTTTTCCAGCCTTCAGGGAGGCTGGAGAACCCATCTGAGAGAGCTGAGACAGCCATAAAACTGTCCCCATTTTGCTCTTTGTTTTGATATGTGGATTCTGAGGTAGCATGGTTTTGATTTTGACCATTTAAATGTGCTGTGTGCATATAGCTCACATCCCCACCTTTGATATCCACCACAAGCAGCATGGTAAAAAAAGAGACACGAGAAGACATTAAAAGGTAATTGATCCATGGGAGAGACAAGTAAGGACGTTTATAAAATAACCTGGAAGAAAACTGGAAAGAAATCAGACATATTGATCAACAAGCCCACGTTGAATAAAGAAGAAGCAATTGATATGCTACACTACACTGTGGCAAGATTGTACACACTAAATAATTCATTGAACTTTATTCATGCAAAGGGAAAGTCGTTTAAAATTCTGCTTGTGCTGCGAGGAGCAAAATGAATATTGTCAGTGAACCTTCCTCTGTTGCTTATTCTTTCAATAAGGTGAACGAATGTGACTGTTCGTCTGAGATCTACCTTTAGTCCTGGTGGTGGCAGGGGAACTGGGGCTGGTGAGGGGATTCCTCTGGGTGCTGCTGCTCTTGGGCAACTCTGGTGGCCTCATAGACGTTTGTGTTGTGCCCACGCTGCTCTGAACCCTGGGCTGAGCTGTTGCAGGTTCAGATTTCCTTCTCCTCTTGTTATCACTTGCAGAGCTGCAGAATCAATGTCATTGAAGTAAAAAGAGTAAAAACACTGCTAAAGGATTTTCTGAACGTTACACTTAACCTGTTCTGTAATGGTATGACCTGCTCCATACATCCACTGAGAATGACCCTGGGACCAGTTAGTTAAAAGTTATTGTAAAAATGTTTTGAGAAAATGTCTGTTTTTAGATGTCCCATAGTTTGATATTTTTTATCTAAAAATGTCGATATTTTTAAAAATCTATGAAATTAAATGTATAGATTTTTTTGTGACGCATATGTCCAAATGTTTTTGGGGTCATTGATACACAGTAAACCTACCTTGATGGCCTTTCAAGGCCTGTGGATGGCTGATAAAGGGAGGTCTGAAACAGATGAAGAAGAAAGAGCAGGGTGAATTCCTCATTTAATGTCCACACTTACGGTATAGTATGATCCTTGATACCTAGAGCTCTCCAAATATACCAATGGTTAAAAACAGTGAAACTTCTTATGTTTGGATACGGTGACATATGTTTGGTCTCCCTCGAAAAGCCCAGCCATTCCCAGGACAGCTAGACGCATTAGATCACTTACAAGGGTTTCTATGTCGAACAAAGCAGGGAATTCCTTGTACGCATGGCTGGAGTAGATAATCATCTTCCTGTTTGCTGAAGCTCTGAGCAGTATTATCTGGAACAGCTCTTCAGACCAGCAGCAGACGCCCCTTGCGTTTTTTTAACCCTCTTTAAAAGTAGCCCAAGCATGCAGTACCAGGAATGTCTCCACAGAGTGACACATTTACATCTAGTCAACATAAATACAGCTCTGAGTGACAGATACCACACTACACAGCTCAAAATTTGGCTGCAAAGCCTCTGTGACCATTTTTAGCAATTATTTGTTTGGATTTACAGCATTACTCAAACCATAACTGTTACTACATCGGCCTCTAAGTTATATTCTTTCCTTACAGTGGTCAGTAGCAATTCACAGAAAGCATTTCATTTTTTTAAAAAGTCATTAGAGATTTTAGGGCAAATTCACTCACAGATGCACCACTTTTGCATGTGATAGTTATATGCAAAACATTGCATCTTGTTCACTACCCAGTTCAGTTTAACCATTATTCATAATTAATTTCACCAGTTGACAGCCAGCAAACTATATTTACAATGACAAAAAAAAAGCCCCTGAGTGAAACAGGATAATGTAACATGATACTGTACAGGGCATGTCCATAGATCCTTCACCTACTACAAACACATGGACAGAATCGGCAGATGAGAGCCAGGAGGAAGTGCTCCTGTCTCATTATAAATAAACAATGGAATAATAGACAAAAAATGTATTATGACAAAAAAAGAAGCTGAGTGGTTGTAGATGCAGAACACTGATTCTTGAGACATGGGACAAAACATGTACCGCACTTGCACCTGCCATTACTTTTGAAAATAGCAGCATTTTCACTTAAATAATGATCAGAGATGATCACTAGAATGTTCTTAACACAAATTTGCCACGCTATCCTAATATGCAGCCAAAGTTTATTTAAATGACATGAGCTGTATCCCAATTTGTGTACTTATGCACATACTATGCCATTTTACAATATAAATACAGTACTTGTAAGTAGTGTCCAAAAAGACACTAAAAAAGACCCTGTAATACAGGCAAAAGGCATACGTTTTATATCACTCTTGTAAAGAAATAGTTTTTCCTCATTTTAAGTATGCCTTTATACATATTTGATATGCCCATTATTATTATTTTTAAATCAAATGCACATTATTTATGTATCTCAGAGTGATGAGAGTTGTCAAAGGAAAACACGCATTTTGTGAGAAGCAGGTTGCAAATTAAATTAATAACTCTGAACATGACTAACAGAATGATCCAAAGTAATTATTCTGTACATAAGCTTTTATTTAGTCAGTTCTGATGTATTTAGTTCATATCTCAAGGATCAAATAGTGCATTGCTCCACTTGAAACAATGGGCTTATTGTTATAACCGGAGTTAAGTGATGTTAAATGAGGTTGGGTTGAGAAGGTAGGCATTAGCCTATTTTGATTCATCTCTCTCTCTCTCTCTCTCTCTCTCTCTCTCTCTCTCTCTCTCTCTCTCTCTCTCTCTCTCTCTCTCTCTCTCTCTGTGAATCAGTCAGTCAGTCAATATAGTATGCCAGTGAAGCAGTTAATCACTCACTCACTCACTGAATCGGATTCATTTATTCATTCTTTACCTCTGCGGAGAATCGAGGTGTGCTCTCTGGATTGTAATCAAGACGTTTTTTGGGAGGCTTCACCCAGAGGTGGGATAGAGCAGGGGAGGAGCAGAGAAACAGTGACATAACAAGGGAGAAAGTAAAGTCACATGACTGAGGAGATTGAAGAACAATGTGACGACCACAAACTGCAACATATGTTGCACATATGCAACAAAAACACTACATACTGCAGTACATCTGCTTTTACATTATCACAATCTATAACACGCCAAGCCTAAGACTACAGAACTACACACACCTTGCAAAAAGAATAAGACAAAAGTCAAACATCTAGTTTGTAAATCCAGAAAACAGTAAAAGTCATGCAAATAATAGTAAAATGATTTCCACAACAGATTTTATAATCAGTGAACAGTAGTTTAATGTGCATAAAAAAACACAAAATCAAAGCCTTAAATGCTGGTAAGAGGAAGCGACTCGAGGCTCATTATCAAACTCCATCGTATGTGTTACAGCGTCCAGAATTGTCTGGTCATTCTAACCAGTCATTTCAGACATGACCATCACGGGACGACGGCATGTGCAGCACGTATCTGACCTTTCCAACCCCACACCAATCACAAGCGGCATGCTAGCAGCACCAAACCAAAGCCACACTTACCGGCCGCCCAAACTCCAGTTCAGCAAAGAACTTATACCATGGCTCATTCTCTAAATCTAAGTCCTCAGGTCTTAAGTTACTTGTCTGGTGTTGAGAATGAAAGCAAGTGGGAGAAGAAGATGAAAGGAAGGGATGAACTGAGGTAATCATGGGAATGTGACAATCAGATGTAAAATGAAAACTGTCTTCAGCTGACAAGAAATGATGAAAAGCTCAGCAGAGTACAAAACTTTTATAATATGTTGAAAATAGCAACAGAGCAAAGGCTGTTTTTTATTCCCCCTCTATCCAGCAGAGGGCAGCAGCACATAACAAATGCTCGCTGCACAAGGACAAACTGCTCCAATAGGAGCAAATTGGTTTCTCCAACCTTATTAGTGACCTTGACCACATTACGCTCTAATGGACCTGCAATTTATGTGTTCTATTGAGTGACTCTACACAAGCTTGCTGAAGCACTTCCGCTCGATTAGGGCAACGTTTGTGGTGATTCTTTTAACATATACAGAATGCTCATCATGTAACTACAAATGTTGCCATGTATATTGTCAATACAATTCCATTAATATATAAGAACAACTCAGTTTAGTCAATCAGTATATGGTGTATCATGCCTGAAGCGCTGCTGACACTGTGGATTCACCGATTGATAGTATTTCATTAGTTGCATCTGGTTAACGATCTGTCTATACCCATAGAGTCATGGGGCATTAATTCTAAGATCAATACGTTTGTGCCTTCAAAAACTAAACTGAAATTGCAAAACTGCTTCATAAACTTTAAGGACTTTGTGCTGCTAACTTCAAACAAACCATAAATAATTAATCTACCTTTAAAACTATGCTCTCAATGTATTTAGCTCACTTCATTCAATCTGGGTCTTTTTAAAGCTTCATGCCAAAAAATATAGCATATTAACATTGAAAAACCATTGATTATTTACCGATCTTTCTTGCTCTAAAATAGATGATTTCCCCGGCTCATAGTCAAAAATACTCCTCGGCTCCGCTCTGTATTTTCGTGTGTCAACCTTTCTATCAGGAGGTCCCCACTCATTCCTGGGAGACATGCAAAGAATAACAAACAGTGTCTGTAAATATTGCTGTAAGATGCATGATCAAATCTTTTTCAAATCTGAAAATCCTTAAAAAAAAGTTTGCCTGAAAAATGGTTCTTACATGTCGGGTGTGCTCCTGCCTCTCTGTGGTGCCTCCCTTTCACTGGATCTCTGCTGTGTGGATGCTGATGTGGGAAGAGGAGAAGGGAGAGAAGAGGCAGCAGGTACCCTGAAACCGTATACGCCATTATCAGAGACACTCTTGGTGATGGGCCGGTAGGTGCCGGTTTTAGGTGCAGGATGGGCCTGAACAGCATTAGGGGCAGCATGCTTATCTGAAATATATAACAATATATATCAGGTTAGTTTCAAAAAGCAGTATAATAATAATGATTATTTTATATATATACTGTATGTATGTATATATATATATATATATATATATATATATATATATATATATATATATATATATATATATAAAATCTGTATATATCTGTATATAATCTACACAGAAATATATTTTTATTGAAATTACAAAATCATTACGACATTAACTTATTGTTACTGTTTTTGAAACAATAATAAAAAGAAACTCAATTATACTTATTGCAACTGGTTTATACTAGTATTTTTATATATATATTTTTTTTGGCAATAGTATGTTTGCTTTACTGTAGTTAAAGAGAACAGAAACCTTGTTTGGAAATAGTTGTACCAGTACTTGTAACAGAGTCTGTGGCAGTACGGGATCCAGACCACTCGTTCTCTGTGAAAACAAATAAGCTTTTTTCTTATTTTCTTATTTTTTTATTAACACAATTTAAATAAAGAGTCAATATATAATCAATCCTTCTACCAAAACATGTTTTTGTCTTACCCTTATTCAATATGGTAAGCCTATTATGAGTGTTTATATTTTCGACGTAGCGGGATCATTTCATTATGGTTGTTGCGCTGTGCTGGATTTTTCTAAGAAGTACCATGTCTATTAATGTGTATCAGTAACAGCTTCAGATATTGATCTAACCATATTCATCCGCACAGTCACACAGAGCCAAAGCACAACCAAAACAATGTTTTTCTGCAAAATGCATGCAGTTTTGTTTTTTAACTGTTAGAGGGCCAAAAGTTACATAGTGTACCTTTAACATGGATTGCACATATCACAAACAAGAACTGCATACAGAGTCCTTTAAACTTAATAATGTAAACAAACTCATTAGCAGGATGTGGGAGAAAGATAATTAAAAAAAAACATAATAAGATGCAAAACGATAGTGTTGATCATTTGACCCCTGTAATCTTTTAGGTAAACTTCCTGACAGTCCATTTCCAGTAATGAACACACTTGTAATCCACAACCTGCTGAGCAAAGCTCTTTTGTTGTCACTCCTCATTAGATGGCCCTAGGTTGCACCTCTCTCTCTCTCTCTCTCTCTCTCTCAAAAAAAAAAACCTATCCCTTTAGCAGACAGGTCCGCAGTCACAGAAAATACAGATCTTTATTTTTTTTTATATCATATCTAACAGTTCAAACATGATGTAAATAAGAGTGTAGACAGCATCATTGATTATAATGGGAGTTTTGGCGAGAGTCCAGAGTCCAGTCACTGATAAACTTGCGCTGTACGATAGACAGCTCCAGTGATTATGAAGGGAGAGTTCTTTGATCAGTTTTATATAATTTAATCACAATTAAAAAAAAAAGATTATTTTCATGCTACTAAGAGAAACAATATGAAGTTGATAATTTATTCACTGGCTTGATTTACTGATACATAAACAACAATAAACGATTTTGAAACAAAGAACGTCTGACTGTTCATGAATCATATCAGAAGTCATTGATCACAGATTAGGCATTAGAATGAACACATTTACTTATATGTTGTGGCATTTCTCCATTACACGTCTTTCAGGAAAAGTCTGGTTGCAAACACAGCGCCGAAATTGCGTCTGATTTACCAAAGAATCCAAAGTGAAATGTACTGAACAAACAAATAATGCTCTACTGAGACATTCACATAGTTGAAAATAAATAACCACTTTCCTAGCATTAGGATCCTTTGGAAGGTAATGTTATTTTAGCCAGTGATCCTGTATTTCTCTTCTCTCCTTCTCATCTCACTAATTCACCAGCGGCCTGGGCCTAAGACGGTATGATGTAGAAATAGGCGTTGATTTTCTTCTGCAGAGGTGGTCTTTCGTTGCACTATTATGTCATAATGTGACAAAATCCTAAACGAGTCGGTTGGTTTTAATAAAAGCTGTTTTTAGACTAAGGATGAAGCTTTAAGTGCTGAAATTTACATGATGTTTTTATAGAACAATGACCTAGCCGTGTCAAAATGTAAAAAATCAAGGAAAATTTGATTTCTCAATTCATGACCAATTTAAAATCACAATAGCAATGAGACAAGTGTTCTGTATATCCCTTGCATTCATAAAACAAAATAGTATCTGTTTATGTCATGTACAGTGTAAAAGAATCAATTTTGAATGTACACGATAACACAGTCTTTAATCCTGTTTAGTTTGCAAAACAATTCTTTAAATTCCTATGTTGCATAAATGCTCTAATAGCTTTTAAAAATGTGTAATAAAATATGTTAGTTTGTCAGTGTATGACTAGAACATTCCTTCTAATAATCACATAATAGGCTTGTTCTAATTAGGGCTTTTTAAGACTTCTTTCTTTACATTTATAAGACATATAAAGTTTTAAAGTAAAATGAAGGTAAATACACAAGATCCAGTCTTACCTGATTTAGGCACCACATGAATCTGTTTGAACATGGTCTTGTACCAATCTTTTGGCCTGTCAACAGTCTAAAACAATACACAGAACAAACATTTTTAGATTACAGGCATTCCCAGTCCTTACAGATTAAGATTCCAAGGTCCAAAAATATAGTTTAGAAAACAAATAGCAACCCGAATGTGCTCCATGACCTTGAGTCCAAAACTCTGGATGCAAAAGCCTCCTATAAAAATGCTGATGCAACTGGCCTCTCTATGTTAAGCTGAGAGAGACACATCACTGTCTGCTGGTCCATCAATGATGCTGAGCACAGCTGCCCCTGTTTCCCTGGGGCTATATAAAACTCAGTGTGGGAAAATGCAATTTAGTGCACAAATCAAAACAGCCAGTCCCATGTGACCAGAGACCGATTGAAGATTAATTCTGGAATTAACAATTACAGGAATGCACTTCCAAAAATTTCCCCAGAGCCAATAAAGAGTCAGAGAAGTTTTATCAAAATTAACGCTAGGCTTTTATGCAAACATGTTTTTTTTAAATTATATATTATTATAAAAATGTCACATTAAAACTTTCTTATAAACTTTACCATGCATTTATCATATATGTGTTACTTTTCAAGTGCCTTATTATATATTACAGATTTTTATTGTTGTGCCCTTGTACCAGACCCAAATTTCAATTATAACTATGAAAATATTTATGAATTAATACATTAACATACACTCACCTAAAGGATTATTAGGAACACCATACTAATACTGTGTTTGACCCCCTTTCTACTTCAGAACTGCCTTAATTCTATGTGGCATTGATTCAACAAGGTGCTGAAAGCATTCTTTAGAAATGTTGGCCCATATTGATAGGATAGCATCTTGCAGTTGATGGAGATTTGTGGGATGCACATCCAGGGCACGAAGCTCCCGTTCCACCACATCCCAAAGATGCTCTATTGGGTTGAGATCTGGTGACTTTGGGGGCCATTTTAGTAAAGTGAACTCATTGTCATGTTCAAGAAACCAATTTGAAATGATTCGAGCTTTGTGACATGGTGCATTATCCTGCTGGAAGTAGCCATCAGAGGATGGGTACATGGTGGTCATAAAGGGATGGACATGGTCAGAAACAATGCTCAGGTAGGCCGTGGCATTTAAACGATGCCCAATTGGCACTAAGGGGCCTAAAGTGTGCCAAGAAAACATCCCCCACACATTACACCACCACCACCAGCCTGCACAGTGGTAACAAGGCATGATGGATCCATGTTCTCATTCTGTTTACGCCAAATTCTGACTCTACCATCTGAATGTCTCAACAGAAATCGAGACTCATCAGACCAGGCAACATTTTTCCAGTCTTCAACTGTCCAATTTTGGTGAGCTTGTGCAAATTGTAGCCTCTTTTTCCTATTTGTAGTGGAGATGAGTGGTACCCGGTGGGGTCTTCTGCTGTTGTAGCCCATCCGCCTCAAGGTTGTGCGTGTTGTGGCTTCACAAATGCTTTGCTGCATACCTCGGTTGTAACGAGTGGTTATTTCAGTCAAAGTTGCTCTTCTATCAGCTTGAATCAGTCGGCCCATTCTCCTCTGACCTCTAGCATCAACAAGCCATTTTCGCCCACAGGACTGCCGCATACTGGATGTTTTCCCCTTTTCACACCATTCTTTGTAAACCCTAGAAATGGTTGTGTGTGAAAATCCCAGTAACTGAGCAGATTGTGAAATACTCAGACCGGCCCGTCTGGCACCAACAACCATGCCACGCTCAAAATTGCTTAAATCACCTTTCTTTCCCATTCAGACATTCAGTTTGGAGTTCAGGAGATTGTCTTGACCAGGACCACACCCCTAAATGCATTGAAGCAACTGCCATGTGATTGGTTGATTAGATAATTGCATTAATGAGAAATTGAACAGGTGTTCCTAATAATCCTTTAGGTGAGTGTATATTAACACAAAATTATCTTTTTTGTGTTCAAATTACCCTGATGAAATAAATTTGACCAAAATGTATGTGAAATGCATTTATTTTATGCTAAGTATAATTACATATTTATGTACTTAATATAAATACCCTGCAATTGTACTTTTGGTATATTAAATTGATATACTTAAAGTCTGCTAAAACTAATTTTGTACTTAATCCGTAAATAGTGCTGAGTTCCAACTAAAGGTAAACTTACTGTAAGTACAGGTATATTTGATTGTGCTAAAGTGGAACTTTTGCAAGTATACTTTAGGTACACTTTAAATATCTTGCATTTAAAGACTAATATTATACAGAGATCATTCTATCCTTACTAATAGTTATATTTAAATACATTTTAGGCTTAATATTAAGAAATGTGCATTGTGCAATAAAGAAGTACTCCAAAAAAGTTTAATTATAATATGTATATCAGTAAGTCTCAAGGGATATGTTAGTAAACATGTTAACGGATTTATAGTATACTTAGTATGAAATAAATATATAATACATTTTGGTATAGGTTTTTTTCACTAGGGTATTTTTTTATCAATTTAGAATTATCATTCATGAACAGAATATTTGTACTGTGCATTATCTGCAATTAAAGTGTAATTTTGTAAAATTAATATATAATTTCCATCACAACGCTGTAAAACACAATACATTATTTGAGATGCGATAGAAATGACATTGTGGTGGAAATGTACATAACTTTTAAATGACAAAAATGTCAGAAGTCCATAGAGCCAAGATACCCATTAATGCCCACAGCTGAAGAAACACCCATATACAGCTTTAATAATTTTAATAATATTTTATTCCTCAAAAAGGATTATATCTATTCTAAGATGCACAGCATAATATTGGGTTACACTTTATTTCTCATTAGTGTATTAGTAGACTATTAGTAGACTGTTAGGTTAGGGTTAGGTGTTAGGGTTCAGGTTAATATAATAGTTTATTTTATGTTATTTTATATTAGTTGTAAAGTTACTTATAGTAGAATGTCTGTTGAGGAAACAGTGTTAGCAGATATTAAGCAGACAGTCTACTACTACTCTAATGAGAGTTAGATTACATGTGGTTGCAAAGGTACTTATAGTTATTAGAAAGTCTAAAGTGGGCCATCAAAATAAAATGTTACCAAATATGGAAACAAAAGATTAACATGCTAGAATAGCATTAACTCACCGTCCGTATGGCAGCGGGAATCCCGGACTCATCCACAGGACCGATGCCAGTATATTGCGGAGCTTTCCCTGTTGATTCTTTCCTGTCAGTCTGTGGTGCTCGTGCAGGAGGATCCACGTTGGCGTAGATTGGGGTGCTAGACTCAGAGGCTGATGGGTGGAAGACAGGGTCAAGTTGGGGTGAGTGAGTTTTTAGTAATTCCCATGGAACTAACCAACATTCCCATGTTCATAACTGTGAAATACAGCCAGGTCAGGGATGCAGTGCACACTGTAATTCCAAATCAGGAGAAAGAATCCATAAATATGTTGATTCCAGTATTTCAGCAATAAAACATAGAATAAAAAGCAGCTCTACACACAGTCCGACATGTACAGGCATCCAGACTGAAGCCTTTTGGGGAAAAAACAACAAAATGCGCTCTGTAAAACAAAGGCCAGCCCTACGCATACAGACGCTCTAATCCCAGTGTCTCAGCTCCTCCCTCACCCCAACCCCTCCGTCACTCAGATTTGAGCTTAATCCCCAGCATTTTCCACTTGGGATTAGAGAGATCGCAGGAGCACGCTCAGAGCGGACCAGTCCAGATACGCTTAGTGTCACACGGCCAGTAAACACCTCTACAGTCAGGTCATGCTTTCTTACTCATTAGCACTTTATTAGGGCCTGGCACATCAACAGTGATTTATCAGAGATCAATTTTACAGCTGTACTGTAATGCTTATGAGATACACTTGGCAGTACAGGTGTTTCCAGGACAGGTGGATGGTAGGAGTTACTTAAACATCAGCAACAGCCATTCTGGAATATATGTATTTTTACAGTTCTGCTACACCATGTCTTTGATTAATTATTAAAGCCATGTTCACAAATTATGCTGCTTATTAGGGCTGGGTATCAACAAAGATTTCCTGATTCAATTTGTTTCTGATTCACAAACTCTTGATTCAATTTTGATTCACTTCAATAGGGTATATTTCAGTTATAATGTTTATTTTGCTAACATAAGAAATACATTTTCTCTCTGTAAATTACACTGGTCAGTGTTTCAGACCGATTAAAACTAGTAATGAATCTTACTGAACTTAATTTAAAAATAAAGTTTACTTTAGGAATCAGCCATTACAAAACAAAAATATATAGGAATATACTCTAAGATAAAAAATTGATATAATACATTTTCATATATGGGAAATTTGTATTTTTTCAATATACGGTAACCCATTTTGATGGTCCACTTTAGATATTCTATTGACTATATGTAATGTTGCACCTACAAGTTAACTAACTCTAATAAGAGTATTAGTAGACTCTGCTTAATATCTGCTAAACACTTTGTTTTGATGGCCCCCAAAAGTTAATCTACTGACTATAAGTAACTTTGCAAGTACATGCCAACTTATTCTACGAAATCTAAATCTACCCCAAAATGTCCTCTAATACTCAACTAATACTCTCATGAGAATAAGTTGACTTGTAGGTGCAACGTTACTTATGGTCAACATAATGTCTAAAGGGGACCATCAAAATAAAGTGTAACCCAAAGTACTGCAATATATGCATAAACCATGTATGGCTATATATTGATACATATAAAATGAGAGTTGGCTTATGAGAGTCATTTGTTCATGAATCAGGCTGCTCTGGTCACAGTTGGCCACAAACTAACCTATAACTTATTTATCACTATTTGGGAGAAAATGTATCAGATTGTATACATTTAATATGGTTATATAACCTGTGGCTGTGGTTAAACTAGTTACAAACTGAGATGCAATATACCATTTTCTCTGTTCTTACAAATGATGAAATCAATAATGAAAAGAGCACAAGAGCACGGGGAAGTGTTTGATTAGCTTTAGTACTCACCAGTGGTTCTAGCGTGCTGCATGGCTGTAATACTAGGACTCAGTGAAGGAGGAGGGGGGTATGTTGAGGGAGAGAAGGGTCTTTGGAGGTGACTACGAGGACTTGCTGGCACAGTCAGACCCCCGTTCACAGTCATCTGGCCCTGTATAACACAACACAGAGACACTGTTAAATAAAGAACCTATAGGCATAAAAATTACACTGAGATCAAACTTTTATGCCACAGATGACATCTGTTAGCCTTAATAAAATAGAAAGAGGATAAAGAACAGAACAAGGAAAACAAAACCACCAAAGACTTGTGGATTGACTAGTAAAATAAGCAAACAAAATACAGTGCCCACAAACAGGGAAGATATTCAAGGGTGGAAAAAACAATGGGTTTCAGAATTTGGAAGTGGTTAGAATTAAGTGTTAGTATACAAAAAGAGATACAACAGGAGCAGTACAAGAAGAAGTCTCAATTAAACCATGTTCTCCCACACCTAAAATCTTTGACAAAGACATAGTGTGACAACGATAAACTGAGCATTGACACAACATCAAGACAATCTGTATGGCAAAAGGTGTTAGTGACGACCCTTGAGACCACTGATGCAGAGTTTATGTGAATCTACAGCAGAGGCGATGTTAGTATTTTTATAATCACACAGAGAAGAAATGCTGAAACCACTAAATGTGAACACTGGACAAGTGATATTGGTGTTTGTTGAACTAGCCCCTAAATGCAGATGAATGGCCTCAAATTAGAAACAATCAACAATAAGTTTGAACAAAGCAAGTAGAAATGAGCTAAAGGAGTTTTCTAAATAAATAAATAAATAAGTAAAATTCTAATATGCTGATTTCAGGCTCAATAAACATTTATTACTATTATCAATGCTGAAAAAAAAGTTGTGGTTCTTAATTTTTATGAAAACTGAGATACATTTATTTCAGGATTCTTTGATGAGTAGAAAGTTCAGAGCATTTATTTGAAATAGAAATCTTTTGTAACATTATAAATGTCTTTACTGTCACTTTTGATCAACTTCCTTGCATCCTTGCTACAAAAAAAAAAAAAGTTAAAATGGAAGTAGGAATACTTATAAAAACTGACAAAGAAACAGTAAGACAGAGTGTTGAACTGCCGGTGAATAGTTACATTAGTGGTGCTAGCTGCAGGGAAGTGTAACCACATGTTGTCTGTGACCGCACTCATCTGGCAGAGGGTTGGAGAAGGGGTACGAGAGCCACCCTCTGGGCCAAGTCCACACGCCCTCAACTCCTCCAGCACTGATGTGGATGCTTCGCTCTGAGTGCGGGAAGAGCAGCGGCTCTGCCCCAGTGGAGGCTCCGAGCCGGGAGAGGGAGGGCCTGGAGAAGGGGTCTCTGGGTGAACGTCAGGTGCTCTGGAGCTGATGAAATCGAGGGAGAATCTGAGCCGATTAGGGGGTGAGTGTGAGGTCAGTGCTGTTCCAGGATAGGTTTGTTTAAGAAGGACTGGTACCTCAGGCTGAATGACAGAGAGGAGAGTGGCACAGATGAGACTCAGCAGTTGACACAGCGCGTGTGAGAGATGAAGTGATGTGATGCAGCGAATGGCTGTGCGTTAGAGAGGATGGAGGGGTTACAGATCAAAATGTTATTCCAATGTTGCATTAAAGCATAAGGCTAAAAGAAGTTTAAAACTTCATTAAGATCACAATGAGGTGACAACCAATTCTAAGTCACATTGTATTGCAGAAAATATGTATATATAAAATAAATAACAAAACATTGAAATGACATGGAAAATGTCATATTCACATTATACGTATGTATATATATATATATCACAAGTAACGCATTGCATAATCAAATAACTTTTTTTCAAGTAACTAGTAAAGTAACTAACATAAAATAGACTTTATGTATTTAAACTTACTTTATTAACCGGTGTCTTTGCTGCTGCATTTTGATGATTCAATTAAACCATACTAATAAACAAAATGACTTCAGATAAACATCACATTTGTGTTTAATTTTTTATTGCTGAAGTAAGAGTGTTGAACTTTCTTCTCCTGCGTCCTATTCATCTGCGATTCAGAATGAATCACCGCTGAAAGGTTTGTCTGAGCTGTGCCCTCTATTGTACAGGCGTGAATTTGCATTTCCTTCATTTCACTTTTGGTGTGAAAGGGCCTTTACGTTTGGCAAAAATAGAAATTAAAAAAACAAACAAGCAAGCAATGTAGAAGCAATGTGAGAAAAAGTAATGAAAACATAACGTAACACATTACTTTACATAGAAAGTAACTAACGCAGTTATTTTTTAGGGAGTAACACAATATTGTAACATATTACTTTTAAAAGTAACTTTTATATATATATTTTTATGTTTTATTTTTATTTTATATAGTTAAAAGTAATGCGTTACTTTACTAGTTACTTGAAAAAAAGTAATTTGATTATGCAATGCGTTACTTGTGATATTATATATATTATACAAATAATGTGAATATGGCATTTTCCATGGCATTTCAATGTTTGTTATTTATTTTATACATACATATTATAACATATGTATATATAATTCATTTTTATAAAAAATACAGTAATATTGTGAAATCGTACTCAATTTAAAATAAACTTTATTATGATTTGAATATATAATGACAGAAACCTGAAAGTTCTTCAGCAAAATGGAGAAACTGCGTTAGTTATGTTTGCTAAAACACAGCATGGCGTAGGGAGGGTGTTATTAAGCTAATGCATATGTGATTATGAAATCCGTGACATATACCACTGGAGGGGCTGCAGATGGCAGTGGAGGGCAGGGGCGTGAGTGGCTATCCGGGAGGTCCATCCTTTTAGGAGGGGTCGGGGGTCTCAAAGACAGTGTCTGTGTGCGCCGTCCCGATATCTGTTGCATAGGGTTAATGCGAATGGAGAGGGAAGCTACGTGTCTCTCCAACTCCCTAGATGAAGGGTGCAAGTAGGACTGCCCTGCTTGTGAAGAGCATGAGATTTGGTCCTCTGTGGACAGCAGTCTGTGGGAATGGACACTATGCTCTTGTGCCTGATTAAGGAGAGTGGGCTGTAGGATATTAGAGCACAGGTCAGATACTGTTGTTCTGTGGTGGTTCTCTCATTGAATAAGGGTGTGGATGTGCTTGCCTTGGAGAATAATCTCTCTGAGATAAACAGTTGATTGTTATAGTGAGGACATGTATAAGGCGGTCAAATTCTGCTGTATTACCATCAGCAGGGCATAACTTGTGTGACAGTGAGAAAACAAACATATTACACATACAGAGGAGATTGGATTAAATAATATTAAAATCCAAAATTCTCTGTAGCTGGAAAAGATAGATAGATAGATAGATAGATAGATAGATAGATAGATAGATAGATAGATAGATAGATAGATAGATAGATAGATAGATAGATAGATAGATAGATAGATAGATAGATAGATAGATAGATAGATAGATAGATATCACAGTTATCATAAATCCATAATAGCACAGAGGTTCATTCAAGTCATTTGAGAGCTTTTCTTTGTGCTCAGTTTTCAAACTGAGCAGTACGCTAGAAAAGGGTGTGACCGGTACAGTTAAAAATGTCATTAATAAAACCTGTCGAATGGACTTCCACAGGGGTTTCCTGTGGAAGGAAAACCTCCAGCGACAGAAAGGATAAGAAAAACAAATGAATGAAGTAAACACAGCAGAACGTACTGGTGTGGGAGACTTTTTATCCTGAAAGTTGGGCCTGACACTTCTGTAGCCTTTAGCTGCCAAAGAGGAAGAGCACAGGTCACCATTTCTCAGACCATCACTGGTGCTGCTGCTGGGCCTCCACAAATCTATCAGGAGACAAACAAAACACTTGAAAACGTGTTTAATATTCATATATACACAATATTTCACCACAGAATGCCACTATTGACCAGTAAGAAATAATAATACGAGCAGCAACAGTTACATTGTTTTCCAAAGCATATGTACTTGTTTGTAAAAAAATATATTAAATAAATAAAATAAAGGCTGCTTACCTGAATCGTTGGATTGTGATTCAGAATCTATGCACAGGTGAAATTGAGATAAGAGAACTTTGTTAAATACTAGCAAGAGATCTACTTTTCACAGTGAAATGAGGTACACTCTTAGGGCCAGATTAACTAACAGCTTGCGCCAGCTCAAACCCTCTTTTGGCGTTAAAAAACTACAGTATGTCAGGATTTACTAAAGACATGCAGTGAAAGATTAGTGCTGAAAATGCGTAGACAGGGTTATTCCTGCGGCTGACCTTATTGCATATGCATTTGTAGGAGTTTCCCTTTCAGACACAAAATGTATGGGAGGCAAGTATATAAATGAATAACAATAAGGTGATTTATTAAGGTTTGCGCTATTCAATTTACTGGTATTTGCGCCAAAAAAAAGCATGTCTCAAACCAGACGCTCTTGATAAATTACGTTGGTCATTATGGAAATGATCTATCTGTGTTCTTTAATTTTTGTGTCGTCAGTAGATCACGCGCAGAACTTTCCACTACCATCTGCTTCCTTTTGGAATTGAGCTCACGCTAATTTGCCCTGTTAAGTAAATCTGGCCCTTAAACATCAAAGTTCTTTATTGGCATCAATGGTTTCATTCATAGAACCTTTCCTCTGCAAAAAGGATCCTTTAAGGTAGAAAAAAGGTCCTTTAGATTATTAAAATGTTATTTACACTTAGAAAATGATTGTTCTTTTAAGAACTGCTCACTGGAAGGTTCTTTGGGAAACCCAAAATGGTTCTTTTATGGCATCGCTGTGAAAATCCGCTTTTGGAATCTTTATTTTAAAGAATATATTCACTCATTACTTATTCACGTTTTTAGCGGATTATGTTGCGCAAATGTCATCCGTAATTTATTCCAAACCACTGCTTTAACTTTTACAGCAGATGAATGGAAGAGAGGAAAATATATGGACAGCATGAAGAAAGAATGAAAGGCGAAGTGGGAAAGTTTTACAAATGAAGGAGGTTTTCCCTTAACATCTGGCAGTCAGTTACCACTTCTGCAAACTAATTTCAGAAAGGCTCTTTTAAAACACACACTTTTGTCTTAAATAAACACTTGATAAAAGTCAAAACTATTAATTTGATTTATTTTGTGTATAATGTAACATAAAAACCCTTGTTCATTAAGCACAGTGCTAAATGAACAGCGGTCTAACTCTGTCCTGTGTTTGTTCCTCGCTGTCTAATTAAACAATGGAGAATATGCGTGTGTGAGGTCATAGTCAGTGAGACTGCTCAAACAAAAAGGGTCACCCCCGGAGGAAACTGTGCCGAGAGGAGACGGGGGAAAAAGCCTGAAGTATACAATTGTTGCCATGGAAGTGCACAACTATGGCAACAATCTGGTCACTGTGAGCTGCTTTTTCCCTTTAAGCAAAGAAAAGGAGAGCTCCAGCTCTCGAACAGTCCTTGAGGAGCTGCGAGCACAAGTTTGAGATGGCGAGCAAGGGTAACAGAGAGAAAGATTGACAGTCAGGGAGGGAGGTTGTGGTAGGACATAAGATGCAGCAGGATAAAACACAGATGTTGAATGAGTGACGTTGAGTGCAGTGAAGAGGAATTCCTGCTCACAGTGTCTGAGTAAACATACCGTCACATTTAACACCAGCAGAGTAAATACTCCACTGCTAATATATAATGCTTATGACTAACAAGCAAACATGAACCATTCGTTGGCAAATGTTTTCATTTTAATGAACTAGTTTTCAATGCATTATTGTAGTTTTATGACAATATGATCAATGAAGCTCTATTAGTGTGATCTGTTTCCTGTACGGGAATGATACCTGTGAGCGTGTATAGGTTTGGTGAGCTCTGGATTCTCTTCATTGGGGTTAGAGTGAGTAAAAGCGTGGCGCTTTTGCGGATCTGTCCTCCACTGTCTGTGAAAAGTGCAGTAGCACATGCAAACACAAATGCACATGCATCAATACTGCTGCATGGCAAGATGACTGTGACTTACAGCAAGCAGGGTAATGTGAAACATGACCTTAGCAACTAAACAATATACATTACCAAAACAATTTAAGTGCCAGGGTGGATTAATGTAGGTGTGACGTGTATGATTGGTTTACAGTATCTACACGTGTTGAATGGCTGGATGTGCTGTGCTCTGACTGACTGTACAGGGCTCCCACACCTTTTGACCTAAGAATTTCCATGATTTTTCCATGACTCCCTTTCCCTTTCCATTTTCCAGGCATTACAAGCACATGGTTTAAAACTAAGCACAAAAATGTACAGTGTATTGACTATAGAAATTCATATAACTTTTTAAAACCTGACTTGTCAGCACCTAGAAATCACACTTTTAAAATGTACTGATATTTTTCCCAGATTTCTCTGGTTTGACCTTTTACTGCTGTGTAAACACTCTGTATAAGCACAAACATACCACTCAAAAGTTTGGGGTCAGTAAGATATTTATTTATTTAATTTTTTTTTTTTTTTTTTTTTTGTAAAATAACAGTAACTAAAAAACATTTACATTGAAAAATATATTTTAAATAAATGCCTTTCTATTCATCAAAGAATCCTGAAAAAAATATGTCATGGTTTCCACAAAAATATTAAGCAGCTCTGCTGTTTTCAACATTGATGATAATGAGAAATGTTTCTTGAGCAGCAAATCAGCATATTAGAATGATTTCTGAAGGGTTATGTGACACTGAAGACTGGAGTAATACCTGCTGAAAATTATATTAAAATAGAAAACAGTTGCTTTAAATTGTAATAATCTTACCATCCACAAACATTTTGTCATCATTTAGTCATCCTCAAGTTGTTCTAAACATGTATGAGTTACCTTTGTTATGCAAAGAAGATATTTTGAAGAATGGTAACCAAATAGTTTCTGGTCCCTATTGACTTCCATAGTATTTTTTTCATACTATGGAAGTCAATGGGGACCAGCATCTCTTTGGTTACCAACATCGTTCAAAATATTTTCTTTTGTGTTCAGCACAAGGCATAAATTCATACAGGTTTGGAACAACATAAGGGTAAGTAAATGATGAAAGAATTTTAATTTTTGGGTGAACTGTCCCTTTAAGTGTCTTCTAAGAACTCCTGGCATCCAAGGTTGCCACAACCAATTTAGAACCTAAAACTGAGGACACTACGAGATGAATCTTGCAGATTGACAGGCTTTCAGTGTTGGCACTGCCAGATGTAGCCTGATGGGTTTCCTCTTTTCTGACTGCTATACCTCTGGATGTCAAAAAGGCAGTTTGGATGCCAGAGTCTTCGCCCGACTCTTAAGAGTTCTCAGAGACAGTCAGCCAAGAAATAAGAACACCCCCCTGCACAGCTTTTCCCAGAATCCCTGAGATGAATACAAAATCACATGCTCTGCCCAACAAAAACAAGTCCTGTTGGGTCTATGTGAAGGGAAAGGCATATTTTCATTCCTTTCTGCCTCATAACACTTGATTAGTGTCAATTTTGTTTAAATTGTTCACTGTATTCATTATTTGTATAAGTTGTTGTGGCTGGTAGGCAGTGTTCCCTCTCCTTTTTGTTCTTGCTGAGCCAAACCTAATTCAACTGGGTAGACCCTTCAGCCACCCATAGTAAATGAATCAATTAAATTAATTAATAAGTAATTGTAAAGTAATTTTATGATTCTACATTTATTATGTAAATACATAATTAATAACAAAAAAATGGCAGAAGTTTTGTAGAGGGCACAAAAGCATGAATCAATGCTGCGTATTTACAGTACAAGATTTCAGTTCCACATTGAAAATCAATAGACATATGGACGGACTCCAGCTGAAATGCCGCCCATTCATTTCGCTGTGTTTTAAGAAATCTCTAGCTGTAAGCCCTATATTTTTTGTGTGGCTTCTAAGTTTTTCCTGTCTATCTGGGAGCAGCATCAGATGTGCGCAGCTGCGAGGGAACCTGGTAGCCAGAGGATCTAGCTATTCCCTTACAATTTTTTTAAATGTGCTGTGGTGTTACTATCATTACGATCTGATGGTGACAAACGGAAATACCATGGTTCTCTGATATACACTAAGTTTAAGGTAATTTTAAAAAAATAAATGTTTAATCTTGCATTAAATTGATCAAAACGGTTTAAAGTAAAGACATTCATAATGCTACAAAAGATTTCCATTTCAAATAATTGCTGTTCTTTTGAACTTTCTATTCATCAAAGAATCCTTGGGGAAAAAAAGGAATCACGATTTTCACAAAAAAATATTACAGTAAGTAGCACAACTGTTTTCACTGATAATAACAAGAAATGGCTGCTGAAAATCCAGCTTTGACGTCAATGGAATAATTTACATTTTAAAATATAGTAAAATAGAAAACGGTTATTTTAATTGAAATATTTTTTTTACTGTTTTATTGTAATTTTCTTCTCATAAATGCAGCCTTGTTGAGCATAAGAGCCCTTTTTAAAAACATCATTCTGACCCCAAACCTTTGAACAGTATTATAGTAGGTAATGATTACCATATTCATATATCATGTCTTTTGCATGATTCTCCAACCTCAAAAAAAATCTTAAAATCAAATTGTGCCTGTCAAAAATTACCATTGCAAATTCCCAAAAGCCATGGTATTATCATACCGTGTCAAAAAACACGACAATGGCAAAGTACTTTTTACTAAA
Organism: Squalius cephalus; assembly: GCF_949319135.1. NCBI lineage: Eukaryota > Metazoa > Chordata > Actinopteri > Cypriniformes > Leuciscidae > Squalius > Squalius cephalus. The sequence continues at coordinate 18,847,202 of NC_137135.1, forward strand.
TTTTTCTTGATATTTGAATTTGCCTTAAATGATTTCAACCATGCAAACTGAAACTGATTTGAACTAACCTGTGTTCATGTTGAAGATCTCTCCTTCTTGTGTCTTGATGTCACACAGTCCTGAAAGACATATCATTAAGAATCAGTCAGCAACCCATACTGCTCGGTAAGTAAACCATTGATTTATCCGTGTGTACAGCATGTATGGGTGCAGGTAGAGTGGTATTGGCGTACCATCTCTCCCCGGCACAGCAGCATGCTAGCAAGTGTCTAATGTGGCTGGTTAACATCCCTCTTGGGATATGTGGCCCTAGAGTGAAAGGTGATACAAGCCTGGCGTTTCAGCTCAGAAACACGCAGCGCAGTATCAAAATACACACCATACATACACATATATCCTCACGCATTCTCTGATCTTACACATGACCACTTTTGGTGTGTTAGAGCTTAACAACTCTTTGAGTTCGTTGCCAGAAATGTACAGCCGTCACACACTAGTAGGGGGGCTATTGTAACTAATTAAACCCCTGTTTAGTTTGACCTAGATTACTAATTTTTCAGTGATTGATTAACAGCCCATGTGACCCTACTCCGGAAATATCTCACTTTTTTTTAGCACTAGCTGAATATTTCAGGGATGGTCTATGATAGGAACACTGTCATTTAATCACATTATTACATTACTTAACTCATCAGCAGAGGCAAAGAGCTGCAAATATGCCAGATAGGAGACACCGTGAGCGTGTGCTCATGTGAAAGACGCATGTCTAGCTTTCAGAGTGCCATGGCAGGCACGTGTGCCACTTGTCACATTTACGTAGACCACCCGTCGTTCAACACCCAAAGTGTGCTGCACCTGAGACCATCCTTTGATAGCGGTATGCTACGCATTCACAGGTCATGACAAAAGAGAGGCATTCAAATTTGCTATTCTAAACCTTTTAAAGGGATAAATTCAATTTCTGTCATCATTTACTCACCTTGATGCCATTCCAAATATTTAAGATTATGTCAGGCAGTGTTCGTGCTGTTCTTTTTCATGTAATGAATGTGAGAAGGGTGACCAAAAATGACAAAAAGTACCGTAAAAGCATCATAACAGTAGTTCAATTTGCTGTGTTGTCTTCGGTTAAGTGTCACCTGGCATCTTATTACTATGTACTTGTATAAATATTATTTGTATATTATATTTTAAATTTGATCTAAGCTTTACTCATTTTATTATGTGCTTCTGTCATTTTAATATTTTATTAAATTTTCCTGTTTAGCTTTATTTTTATTTCAGTTTTAGTTTTTAGTAATTTTGGTAGTTCAACTTAAACATTTTATTTTATATATATTTTACATACATTTATACTTGTAGCTTTATTTCAATTAACAAAAACTATTTTTAATAGTTTTAGTGTTCTTTAACATTAACAAGACCGATAACAACTTCTGACTTTTCCTCACAAAAGCTATCGTATAACATCAGATGATTTAGAATACAGCCTATGAGTCATATGGACCACTTTTGTGGTGATTTATTGTCATTTTTTAAACTTAACAGCCACTGTTCAGTGTTCACCATTCACTTTCATTTTATGAAAAAGAGCAGTGTCAACATCATCCTCCTAACTAAAGTACAAAAAACAAAACAAAAACAACATCATTTTGGGGTGACCTATCTCTTTAAAGGAGTTTGTAAATTCTAAATTCTAAATTCTAAAAAAAAAAAAAAAAGTGTCATACATTGTATCATCAGCTCTGTATAAAGGTAAATAAATAATCACCATCAGCCCTTAATAAATCATTGAGCCAAACAGGATTGCCCCATGCTGAGTCTCATTAAAAAACAGACCCAGAGGTCATCCTCAAAATAAATCTTCAGACACCACAGCCAATAAATCTGGATAAAAACACAAGGGACAGTTTTGCCTGGGACACCACTGGACTTTGCTAAATCACAGGTTGTAATGAACTGTCAGCAGTAAAAGATTATGATATTGGATTTCAAGGGTGCAGACTTGTGGCGACAGAACAGCTGGAGGGGAAGGGAGCTGGACACTCGCCTAAGAAATGGACATAGCTCCACATTTATATTCATGAGAAAGGCTCACACTGGTCATTTACTTATCTATCCAAACATTAAGAATCATTCTGTCGGGGAAATGCCATAGACCAATAAGCCAAGCCAATAAGCCATACTAATTTACATTGCCATCAATATTTCAATGCGCTCGTCAAATAAATAGCTCCACCACGAAGACACTCCAAGAGGACATGCAGTAACCATGAAAGCTCCAGTTTATGCTGAAAATGAATTTAAAATGCTACAAGACTGTGCATGCATATCAGAATAAGTGACAACAAAAATTTGCAAAGCGTGAATACAAAATTTTGCAGCATTTACACCAACATGGAATGTTTCTGAAGACAGCATAGCCAGAGGGAAATATTATAGGTAGGACTTGATTTTACCCCTCATCAGGATTGCTCAACTTTGATATTACTGTTTAATATGATTTCTCTCCACTTTTGTTATCTCAGCACAAAAGTTGTAATTGCTGCAGAGGTAGAGAAAATAATTAAGGAATTAAAATTCTGAAGAAGCAGATGAAGATTTTTGCCACCTACTGGACTTGAATGTGAAACATTGAATGGCCTAAAAGAGATTAATGGCAGTTCCAGTTCTAGACTGAGCTGCGAATGGGTCCCAAACAGAAATACAGTACGTCATCAACTGGGCTTTATCGTTATTATCACAGGAAGACTAATTCTTATCGTGAGGAGAATTTTTAGCGGTATATCGCAAACGATAATATATCGCCCATCCCTAGTCAAAAGCAAATAGATCCCATTATAATCACTGACGCTGTCTACACTGAATACAGCATACAGATGCATGTACAGTTCACAAAGAAACTTTTGTTAAAAGACGAAGCAGTCAGCTGTATTGAATCTGACAGCAGCTGCATCACAAACCCTAAGTAAAAGATTTCATAATGCTTTGTCTGTAAATGACGGTTTTATAATGTTTTCAAAACACTTACTCACATGCAATAGCAAGTAGGCGTTGATACTGTTTCCTATGCAATGACGTGAGCAAATCATAATAGTGCCCGTTTACTGACAAGCTTTAAAGGAGCCGCCCCTTACAAATGTATAATTTCAGACAGGGGGTCAGAATGAAGGTTGAAAATAAACATTTTTCTGCGTATGTTTGTTTTTTGTGGAAAAAAAATCCCCATTATTAAAATTATAAGTGAACCTCAGGTGAACATATTAAAATAAGTGAACATATTAAAATAATGATGCCATGACCCCTTCAAATTGGGTCAGTTTTAATTTTACAATGTTTGTAAACATAACCTAAGCCATTTTTTATGTTAATAAAATACACACTCGTACTGTTTGTACATGCATGGTACCATGGCGATCATGTTGCTCTGTTTTGATGGCTTATTTATAGTCAGATTTCTCCGACTTCTGCGTAAGGACTGGACATGGGCCATTTTCACAAGCCTAACAGCCTTTTACCAGAAGTTAGGGATGAAACCATGTCATAAGTAGCCTCCATGAGTAGTGCTCAAGTGCCAGGACAGAAAAAGACTAAAAACAGCTATGCTGCCAATTTAGAGCTAAGAGAGAGCTGAAGGCATTAATGGATTCAGTCTTAATATTTATTGGTCTGTTTATTTGTGATGAATTATTCAATGTTCAAAGGCCAGAATGGTTTAAAGGCTATAATGTGTTGTCTTCAAAGCAGCTTTATGCACTCTAGTTATACAAATATTATTTAGATTTACATATATTTTTATGCAGATATGAAAGCCACAGAGTCAGGCCTATGCAGCAAACATATAGTTTAGAGGGACATTGCTTCTCCAAAAGTAAAAAAAAAAGAAAAAAAGTGATCAGCTTTATAGACGATAAAACCAATAAATATAAGTTTTGTAATACTTTTAGTGGTGTTGGTTTAAGTTCAAATTTAAGAGAATAATTAGAAAACATCATTTTAAAAAGCTGAAATATCAGCTCTAAATGGAATGTTCTACCACAGAACGCAGATACTTTTTGTACTTTAGTGTGTATAATACGATAACAGTAATTGCATTCCCTTTGAAAGCTATGGATTCTGCTGATGCGTATCCTACCTGCTGGAGATTCTATTATGAATGTCTTGAAATAGATGTCCTCAGAAGAGCAGTTTAATGGTTACATTATGGCTCCTGCCTTTCCTGACAGTCAAAACATAACATCCGAGTAATGAGCTCTCTAAAATCCCCAAAGTAAGACAGTAATATGCTGGATATGCTGCTTGTATTCTCCAAAATAGGAAGAATCTTTCTTTTCATCAGGGATTTCCAAACAGGCTATTTATATGAGCATCCCAGTCAGGACACAAGAAGTTCTATGTTCTCCTAAATGGTAACTTCGGAATCACAATTACATTAAGTTGGGAACTGTGCATGTTTGCTGCTGTGCTTTCCGTTTGATGCAATGAGTCCCACACATATTTTCTAAAGCCTCAGATAATTGCTTAAATTGTTCCCATGTGTTTTAGGAGTATAATTTCATTTCTAAATCCAGCTCCTAATACAACATAGCTACTGTGTAGTACTCGAATTGAGTACCTAAGAGTGATAAAGCTTTTAAAACTAAAGTAAAGCCTTAACTTAACGTTGGATGAATTTCATTCTATGTGTTCAATGGATTATGTTCAGTGAAAGGTATCATTTTACCTGGGAAATAGAAGATGAAACAGATTAAATGTTCAATAGCTTTTTGTATCCAAGAAATTAAAATAGAGAAATTTAACCTGATAGATTTTCACTGGACTAAAAAGTGTGACAACTTGCCCTGGTCTCTTCTGTATAATAAAGACAATTGCACTGATATTGGCAGAATGAACACACATGGCGATCAGTACATCAAAACCTCAAATCATGTTGATAACGTCTCCAAATTTAGTTTAGAGTAATGGGTCAGAGTTGTGCACATACTTGAACAACTGCTATTTTCGAGCCTTACTGATAGAACTTGGTTTATTCAACTTCGAGTGGGTCACAATCCAAATATGGCACAGGGCATTACAGGTCAAGGACTGTGAGTCTACATGTTTCCCACTATGGTTAAATGACTGTGCAAAGTGCATAACACATGATCTTGCCACAAGTGAAGGGATTGAATTAAAAGAGACCCTTGTGATTTACACGTTTGTGCCAGAAAGTATTCACTGGCATCCATGTGAGTGTGAGTAGTTAGATATTGTCTAGCCGAGCCGATGAGAGGAGGATATTGGGACATCTGCCAGAACTTGAGTGTTTCTGCTGTGATCCAGCTGGTGGAAACAGCAGGTGCCCTTGAGGGGTCATGTGGCCTGCAGATTCGTCGCCAATTCGACATTTGAACAGCTAGAGATCGAAAGCCAGGAAGATTCCTGTTTGGCTACAGTATTACTTTCCCAATTTTGCGCCTTTATGGAATTGAAAGCACGTCTTCAAGATAAGCTTGGACTGCTGTAAAAAGCTGATTGTAAAAATCTCAGATAAGACTTAAGGGAGTCTTTAAATACAATAGTTAGTCAAAGGATTTCAAAAACCATTGAATGCATATTCTTGGTTCAATGCAATTTATACTCTATCAACAGCATTTGTAGCATAATGTTGATTAAAAATAATAATAATAATAATCAACTCGTCCTTTATTTTCCATCAAAATTTTAAAATGTAAAAAATCGAAACTAATTTTTTTAATAAAATTAGTTCTATTAATTATTCTGTTAAAACTTTTATTTGAGCTGTACAGTTTTTATGGCGTTGTGCTTAAATAAAAACAACATTTTAAAATTGGATAGAACTTTAAACAGCAAAGGTTAGTTTTTTTTCACACTGATAGCATGTTAACACGCATTTTGTTTACATCTTATGGCTATACTTTGAAACAGTGGGTATTTTCACATTTTATTTATTTATCCTAAAGGGTTAGTTCAGTGAACATAGGTCAGTCAAATTTGGTAAACAGAAACTTACTTGCTTGTTTGAGCTTTTCCAAGTGTCAATGAGGTTTGTTCTCGTACATCATGCAAGTATGGTTGAGCTTCTATTTACTATATTTGAGTGCTCCATGTATGTTTGTCGACCAATGTTTATGCGTGAATCCATTTTGTGAAGTGGACCCCGCTCAGTTGCAGGGTCCACTTCACACACACACACACACATTTGATTTAGCACAGGTTTAATTTTTATATGTGAATAAGAGCCTAAATTAAATGTGTTCATCATAAAAACTGACCATGACCCTTTAGAAGACATCAGAAGACTCGATTCATATGGATTTCTTTAACAATCTCACCCAAAACTGAGTTTTGGGTGAATAGGCTTTTAATGGAGGGATAGAAATCTCTCATATTTTATTAAAAATGTATTCATGTTTCGAAGATAAACGAAAGCCTTATGGGTTTGGAATGATATGAGGGTGCTTAATTGATGACAGATTTTTTATTTTTTTTGCGAACTATTTGGCGAAACACTGTGCACAGGTGCAACACTAAGGAACAGTCTACATCACAGGGAGTCAAATAGCTTTTAGGAATATTGCCCTGTGTTTTGTGCCAAAAGCTTTTATAGTCTTACTAGATGTATCTGCATCATAACATTTGAGCCCTCTGTGTGATACTTACCACACAGAAATTCAATTTCCATATAGACAGTAGTCAAAGTGGGCATTTTGACCTCAAAGACCACCAATAATGTGCTGAAGATTTTATACAGGCTCATTATTACTACTATGGAAAAAATCAAGACGCAAGAATGATATTCTGAGATATAGCATAGCTTCCTTCTTACATCTGTTTTGTCATTTTAGACCTCCCTAAACAGTACACATTGGCATCTCTCCTTTTTTGGTAGAGTTGCCATAAATGGTGCCTTCAGCACGTTCTGCCATTTCTAAATGTTTTTGACGAAGTGCACGACTTGAGGTCTACAGATAAAAATATCGTGATGAAAGCATTTCAAAACAATTGAAAAACCTGTCTTTTTATTCATCTTTTAGAAAGAAGCTCTGTGCTATGTAAAGATAGGAAACCTTTTAGAGGGTCTCAATGTATACACACACAACAGCCAGCGGCTGAAACAGGGACCCAACCTGAGAGCCAAGATAAGCAGCCAGCACTCATCATTCCAGCACCTTCTCCTAGACGCAATCTGACAAATATCTAAATGGGCTGACATTTACAAAACCAGTTGGACCCATTCCTCTGACAGAAGCACTCCCCTGGGCTAGAAGATCCATCTGCTAATTAGGTGTTTAACCTCTGGAGGGCACCCAAAGTGACAGACTGCTAAGTCTTTTAGTCCTCTGACATGATATCGCCATTTGTACACTAGCAAATCATTTGACATCCTGCGTAGTTTCTTCCATCAGAAGACATCATTCAAAACAGTCCGATATAAACAGCCACATGATATCAAAGAGAGGTCCAATAGGTCTTTGCAACTTTTTGCATTCTACTAGAAAATCCTCAGTATTATTTCAAAACTCTTCAAACGGACCTAAACGCTTTAGCAAACAATGAATTGGCTCGCAAAACATTTCTGAGCCGATCTAAAGGGATTATTAATTCAACAGCTATTCAACAGCTACCCTATTCAACAGATCTTTGTGTTACTTTACAGTATCGCATACAGGGTTGAGCAATATTTGAAAATGATTTGGTGACAAAATGAAGCATTATCGTGCATATTGGGATTATTTCAATGCACTTTTTATTTGTCCATAAAGTTAATTAACTTTGATTTCTCGTGATTTACTCATCATTTACTCGCCTTCATTTAATCCCAAATGACTTTTTTCTTCTATGGAACATAAAATAAGTTATTTTGTGGAATATGTCCATATAATATAAGTCATTAGGCTGCGATGTAGTTTCCCAGCAAGCAATTTTGCGTTTAAAAGACGTCTAATAGCCGTCCAAACACAGCCCAGAGGTCTAGGCTAAACCAAGGCAAAATTGGGTCTGTCAGTGGAAATTTAATAGACGTCTAAACCATAGCCCAAGAATAGACTAGTCATCAATTAGATAACATGTCAAAGAAATGAAACAAAATACCTTGTAATCACTGTTGACTTTGCTTACATAATGGAATATCATACATCTCGCCAGTTATTTTGGCACAACCGACATGCAACCAAATTCAAGGTTATTTTGGCTAGAAGTGGGTTACTCACAGCCGGACTATAGCGGGTCTATAGTTAACCTAGACGGTGAAATGACAACTTGCTGGGTTGGTTCTCAATATTCTTCAAAATATCTTCTTTTGTGTTCCAAATAAATAAATGCAGGTTCTGAACGACATGAGAGTGAGGGAATGATGACAGAATTTACATTTTTTAGGTGAACTATCCTTTTCAATAGATTCATTCTTTCAATTCATTTATCATAAATCAGTTCATACTGCTGATTAAAGTGAATTGATTCAAAACTTAATTTATCCATTTATTCATTAACATCAAGTTAAAATGTAGTTGTTTTTTCTTTAAATAGCTTCAGGGCTATTGAGAACTATACATTGAATATTGTGAAATATTGTTTTTTTTACTATATCGTCCAGGCCTACAGTGCTGTAATGAGTTAGAAGTATAACAAGGGTTCATTTTCAGGAAACAGGGATTGGGCACTCCTTTATTATACAAAGTTAAAAATACCACAGTCACGAAAGAGCCCTCCCCCATAACAAAAACAGGAGCAGGCCGAGAGTCTACCAGGCGGCCTCCTGTAAGACATCTTCATGACAGCCTTTCGTGCTTCTGTGGTGATATTGCAGCAAATGTGTATTATACTGTATGTCATATTTGACCTCTCAAAGCTGCTTTAGCTCTATCTCAAGCAATCCCTAGCAAAAGTCACAGAAGTACCATGTGCATTTTTATTAAACCAAAATGGGAAAAAAGAACATAAGGTCACGTTGAAAGGATTTTGGTGTTATGATGGACAGTTAATCAATGGATGCCTTACATTACAGAGTGAAATGCAATTTAGCTGATATTAATAAATGTTGTCAGAGAGACATCAGATTGCAACAAAGGCTCTTTTTAAGCATGACAAGGAGGTATTATTTCAAACCGTGTACACGATACGTCTGTCAGGGTTGAATTAGTAAAAGCATTGCATTGAACGTAAGAACTAACTGACAGATGCATGCATTTATTTTAAAATTCTTTTTCACCTAGATTATATAATATTTTATGATGAAACCTTCACAAACTTTTCTTGGGATAAAAAAGCTCTGAAGTCTCTGTCCTGAACTGCATGAAACATGCAAATAGCATTTGTTTATTTATATTTGAACTATTACATACGTTATATAAACTATTATGCAACATAAAATGTATCTAGTATGAGAAGTAGCTAGTTTTAAACATCAAATGTAAAATGTGTCCATTAGGTACTGTCTTGACCTTCTCGACAATTAAAATCATATAACGACATAATTTTGATATTACATGTTGAACTTAATTCTTAATTTATTTTAGGAAAAAGAAATTTGGTTAGGCCTCACTTTATTTCGATGGTAGACTTTAGACACTCTACTAACTATAAGTAACTTTGCAACTGCATGTCAACTAACTGTGTTTAGCATTTTGCTAAAAGTTAAAAGCAGTTTTGCAGTCTTGGAAAGGGCAAGTTTTGCAGACCAATAGGAAAGAAGACTTTCAGTGGAGCTCAGCTCACTTCACCGTCTCGAGTGCAGGCAAGACAGAAGAGTTCTAGGGCGATTTCACTGTTTTATATGATTTGACTGTAACCACATACATGGATATAATAAAATGATGCATGGAAAAAAAACTGTTGACAGTCTCAGTGAGTTTAATTCACACATTTAGTTTGAGTGTTGTAATTTTATGATGCAGGTTTAGCACTGCTCCAGTTCATTTTACAGTTTCCCCTGCATTATGTTGACTATTAGGGACAAGAAAATTGATTATTTGTCAAATTCGAATAACGTTTTAGTAATTTATGACAGTATGAGTTAATTTGTTGATTGATCGATCGTTAATCTAGTAGGCTAAATGATTTAATCCACTAAACACTGCTGTGGTAATATAAAAACACTCTCCCAATAGCATACTGTTTCTTTTGAGCCTAATTCCAAGTCAAATTAAAATGATATAGTTGTATATATCACTAGTGATGGTATTTTGTATAGATATGGCCAGACGTGCAGTCTACCAATAACATTAGAGCACTACGAACGCCCACAAGCGACTTCACAGTACAGAGACTATAGCGACATACAGCGACAAAGTCGCTGGCAGTGTGAAAGGGGCTTTAGAGGATATTAAGCAGACAGTTTACTGATACTCTAATGATTGTTAGTTGACATGTAATTGAAAAGGTACTCATAGTTTGTAGAATGTCTAAAGTGGACCATCGAAATAAAGAGTTACCAAAGATCTTTTAAATATTAACTCATTTTAAATACCAAAAATATCATATTTAGCTGGAACACATTTTGCGCTCAACTCTGTTACCGCTTGATTTTCTATAAATAAATAGCAAATCTATTACAAAATTCTATCATTCCTTACAATTTGCGACGTAGAGAAGTACAGTAACATTTTTAGGATTTTTAGGACAGCTTTGTGCAAGTAAATAAATCTAATTTTAAGCATTTTTTACACAAACTGTAGAGCTGACAGAATTCATCAGACTCAAGCATTCATCCATGTTACCCAAGTTGTTAAGAACAAATACATTTCTGTAATTCTGTAACATACTAATTACTACATTTAACATTTGGTCCCAATTTGTTTTTACACTTGTGTTTTTATTTTACCATTAATTAATTTGTTGATTGCAAATTTTGATTGTTAAAAACAACTCAGGGTTTTAGGCATGTCCCAAATAATAATAATAATAATAATAATAATATATGATCAGTAGTACTGCATTAAAAAATCTTACAAATAAATCCTTTCTTTTCCTCTATTTAAAACTGTCAATGATGAGAAGAATCAGTCATTTATTTAATATGCTTAACACATGCTAAATATTGTGTCTATCCACTGCTTGTTTACAGGCTCTTTTATTATATTTACATCATCTTTATATATATATAATATATATATATATATATATATATATATATATATATATATATATATATATATATATGATTGAAAGTTAATTATTCTGATATTTACAGGACAAACTTCTTTCTTATATCGCATGCAGCTGATTAAAAAAGAATACAAATATTTGATCAAATATAATACACAATCCCAAACCAAGAGAAAGGCAAATCCTTACCAGGCATTAGGACTGAAATCAGGCGTCGGGTTTGAGCTGACAGGCAGCAGGATCCACGTCCACACTTCTCACTTTAGTCCTGAGATCCACTGCGTTTCAGGGTTAAAGTCCCAGACTGCAGCTGGCTTCTGGAGGCAAAAGATGTAAGAAAGTGAGAGGCAAGCCCCCTCGCTAAACAAGTGCTCAAGCTATTTTCAGATGGAGACATGCACGTCTGCAGGCTGGAAAGTTACTCCACGCCTCTGGAGAAAACATATACAGATCTGTGCTTAAGAAGATATGAGTGGTCAAACATCTTGGCTATGCCAGTGCATACTATTCCCCACCATGCGCTAATATCTACAGTTTAAGATGACTGCAGGTAACGTTTAAAAAATGAATCAAAATCTAAACAAATCTGAGAGAAAAAATCTAAACATCTGTTTATACATAAATTAACAAGGGCAACTTGTAAGACTTTTAGTTAAAGTTCCCTTAAGATGGATTTTAGTGATCAAAGCTCCATAGATTCTGGCTCTATTTTTGTCTCTGATACAGTTTGCTGATGACAGTTATAATTTATCAGCGTGTCTAAACTAAAGTTTAGAGTGAAGAAAGTTGTCCTGGAGTCTGTCACATTCACCGTCTGTCATCGTCCTGTCTGCACTACAGTTCCCAGAATCCTCCTTGTTTCCACACCTGAACTCACTCCCTTCATTACCCGCCTGTTCATCATCTGCATCACCTGTCTTGTGTTCATCTGTCTGTGTATTTAAGTTCCTTCTGTTCACTCATCACTTGTCGGTCAATGTTTATGTTAGGTTTGTTTATGTTAGGTTTGTTTAATGTTAGGTTTATCCTTGTTCTGAGCGCACGCTCCCTTTTTGTTTGTATTTGTTTATATTTAGAATTAAAATCTTGGAATTCATCATCTTCGTGTTCGTCTCCTACTTCATCCACCCAGAAGCCTGACAGATTGACCGACCAAAAGAATAAAGAGACTATGGGGAGATTGATTGCGGGGATCCTCTGGCCCCGAGCTCGTAAGCTGGTGTCGAACAGTGCAGACCTGGCTTTGAAGATGTTCGACCCAGCCTTCATGTCAGTCAGAAAAGCCATGGAACACGCTGGTCCAGTCGAGCCTGCACTTCACGCCGGTCCAGCCGAGCCTGCACTTCACGCCGGTCCAGCCGAGCCTGCACTTCACGCCAGTCCAGCCGAGCCTGCACTTCACGCCAGTCCAGCCGAGCCTGCACTTCACGCCAGATCTGCCGAAGCCAAGGCAGTATGCGTCATGCCCGCCGCCCCTGAGACTGTGAGCGTTATGCCCGCTGCGCCTGTGACAGACAGCGTCATGCCCGCAGAGCTTTTGTTTTCTTTTATTCCGTCGACCCTGAAGCTCCCTTCGCCGCTGGTTCCGTCCAGCTCAAAGCCTTCACCGCTGGTCCCGTCCAGCACAGAGCCCTCTTCATCGCTGGTCCAGTCCAGTTCAGAGCCCTCTTCGCCGCTGGTTCCGCCCAGCTCAGAGCCCTCTTCGCCGCTGGTCCTGCCCAGCTCAAAGCCTTCTTCGCCGCTGGTCCTGCCCAGTTCAGAGCCCTCTTCGCCGCTGGTCCTGTCCAGCTTAAAGCCCTCTTCGCCGCTGGTCCTGCCCAGCTCAGAGCCCTCTTCGCCGCTGGTCCTGCCCAGCTCAGAGCCCTCTTCGCCGCTGGTCCCGCCCAGCTCAGAGCCCTCTTCGTCGCTGGATCTGCCCAGCACAAAGCCCTCATCGCTGGATCTGCCCAGCACAAAGCCCTCGTCGCTGGATCTGCCCAGCACAAAGCCCTCGTCGCTGGATCTGCCCAGCACAAAGCCCTCGTCGCTGGATCTGCCCAGCACCGAGCCCTCGTCGCTGGATCTGCCCAGCACCGAGCCCTCGTCGCTGGATCTGCCCAGCACCGAGCCCTCGTCGCTGGATCTGCCCAGCACCGAGCCCTCGTCGCTGGATCTGCCCAGCACCGAGCCCTCGTCGCTGGATCTGCCCAGCACCGAGCCCTCGTCGCTGGATCTGCCCAGCACCGAGCCCTCGTCGCTGGATCTGCCCAGCACCGAGCCCTCGTCGCTGGATCTGCCCAGCACCGAGCCCTCGTCGCTGGATCTGCCCAGCACCGAGCCCTCGTCGCTGGATCTGCCCAGCACCGAGCCCTCGTCGCTGGATCTGCCCAGCACCGAGCCCTCGTCGCTGGATCTGCCCAGCACCGAGCCCTCGTCGCTGGATCTGCCCAGCACCGAGCCCTCGTCGCTGGATCTGCCCAGCACCGAGCCCTCGTCGCTGGATCTGCCCAGCACCGAGCCCTCGTCGCTGGATCTGCCCAGCACCGAGCCCTCGTCGCTGGATCTGCCCAGCACCGAGCCCTCGTCGCTGGATCTGCCCAGCACCGAGCCCTCGTCGCTGGATCTGCCCAGCACCGAGCCCTCGTCGCTGGATCTGCCCAGCACCGAGCCCTCGTCGCTGGATCTGCCCAGCACCGAGCCCTCGTCGCTGGATCTGCCCAGCACCGAGCCCTCGTCGCTGGATCTGCCCAGCACCGAGCCCTCGTCGCTGGATCTGCCCAGCACCGAGCCCTCGTCGCTGGATCTGCCCAGCACCGAGCCCTCGTCGCTGGATCTGCCCAGCACCGAGCCCTCGTCGCTGGATCTGCCCTGCACCGAGCCCTCTCTGGTACCCGGGACTTTTCCCAAGTATTTTTTGGGGGGGGGCCATAGGGCTCCGTCCTGGCCACTCGAGGGGCCATGGCCACCTGAGGGGTCCTCACCACCATGGCCACCTGAAGGGTCTTCACCGCCGTGGCCACCTGAAGGGTCTTCTCCGCCATGGCCACCTGAAGGGTCTTCACCGCCGTGGCCACCTGAAGGGTCTTCTCCGCCATGGCCACCTGAAGGGTCTTCTCCGCCATGGCCACCTGAAGGGTCTTCTCCGCCATGGCCACCTGAAGGGTCTTCACCGCCGTGGCCACCTGAAGGGTCTTCTCCGCCATGGCCACCTGAAGGGTCTTCACCGCCGTGGCCACCTGAAGGGTCTTCTCCGCCATGGCCACCTGAAGGGTCTTCTCCGCCATGGCCACCTGAAGGGTCTTCTCCGCCATGGCCACCTGAAGGGTCTTCACCGCCGTGGCCACCTGAAGGGTCTTCTCCGCCTTGGCCACCCGAAGGGTCCGGACCGCCAGGGCCACCCGAAGGGTCCTCACTGCCGTGGTCGCCTGAGGGGACATCACCGCCCTGGCCACCCGAAGGGTCCTCTCCGCCGTGGCCACCCGAAGGGTCCTCACCGCCGTGGCCGCCCGAGGGGTCGTCTCCGTCCTGGCCACGCCCACAGCCTGCTCCACCGTGACCACACCCACAGTCTGCTCCGCCCTGGAGGCTTCCTGCCTTGTCTCCCTTGCCTTGTCTTCCCCGTCAGCCTCCAGGGCGCCCACCCTCCCACCCCTTTGGTCTTTCTACGGCGCGAGGACGCGCCTACCGGGAGGGGGGAGTAATGTCACATTCACCGTCTGTCATCGTCCTGTCTGCACTACAGTTCCCAGAATCCTCCTTGTTTCCACACCTGAACTCACTCCCTTCATTACCCGCCTGTTCATCATCTGCATCACCTGTCTTGTGTTCATCTGTCTGTGTATTTAAGTTCCTTCTGTTCACTCATCACTTGTCGGTCAATGTTTATGTTAGGTTTGTTTATGTTAGGTTTGTTTAATGTTAGGTTTATCCTTGTTCTGAGCGCACGCTCCCTTTTTGTTTGTATTTGTTTATATTTAGAATTAAAATCTTGGAATTCATCATCTTCGTGTTCGTCTCCTACTTCATCCACCCAGAAGCCTGACAGAGTCATGCTACCCTATGAAGACAGATTAACTTGCCACTCAGTATAATGCACAACAAATGAACTGTGTAAATCCCTCAAGACGACAGCAGGGCCAAAGACTGAAACTCTTTCAACTCTAAAGAGATTTTTGTTGTTGTTGCTTTTGTTCTTACTGTTTTGTCCTTAAACATTATAACCCACATCAGGACAAATTTCACACTTGATTGCCCCTGCACAGACTTTTCATAATGAGATTCACCTTTATATCCAACAGCAAGAGAGCAACAGCTACACAGAAGATCTGACACCTTGTGATCTGCTCCCTCCCGTCATGAGAGATGCCGTCACCCAGAAGCTCAAGGAATGTGCAGAGACCGAAGGTGTCAGCACAAACCTGAGCCAAAGAAAACCACCCAGTAAAGCTAACATCACTCATATGCTCGTGCCTGAGATGACTTAGGTGTTACATCAACCAAAGCCTTTAAACTGAAGCTGAAAGGAAGGTATAAGGTCATGATCCAGGACTTAGCAAACGGTTTCTCAAAACCGAATAATATCAAATTATGATCTACGTTTGAAATTTAGCCTACTGGTGAGAAACAAAGTATAGGGTATAGGCATTTTTCAATTTTGTATTATTTATTTATTTTAAGAAAACAAAGGTCAAAATTAGATCTGCAACCCAAACATAGACACTTCAGAATCCATCACTACAATAACTTAGTATCATTTAGTATCTTTAGCATCCTGTTCACTCTTAAGGAACCATGAAAGCCAGATGGTGCTGCATAAACCTACACTCTCACTACTGTTGTTATAAGAGACCTCCATTTTTGTGCATGTAAATGTTCATATAGTGTATTAGTATTTATAAATATCGGGGCCTTCTGTATTTACATGCATGATTCTCTTGCAGATATTATAATGTAAGTAAATATTTAAAGAGAGTATTTTTTATGACTGATTTTAATACACAGTGAGGTTATGCACTTTGCACTTTTAAAAAGTTTTACTTTAAAGTAAATTTTAAATCATTTTAATAATGTTTTGTTGTGCTTTCAAAATGTACACTTATTGTGATGTGTGCTGACTAACACACTAAAGCGCATGCAAAAGTACTTGATTATGATCTGAACTGTGGTGAGATATTCAATATTACATTTCATGTAACTATTCATTATATATTCATATCAAATATAATATTTAAATGTACTAAACTGCAACTTACAAATGTAAAATTACAAATACAAACAAGTTTCAATAGAAATTACATCAAATTTTAGTTTACCATAAATTCTTATATTTGGCAGTAAACTTTAACCATATTTTACAAATAAAGATGTCCTTCATAGGTATGCACTCTCAAGTTAGACTAATTGCATTTAATATAAATTTAAACTACAATACATTTTCATTATTTGCAAATAACATGCAATTAAGTGTCTGAAACCATTACATTCAATTTGCACTTACTGTAAGCACATTATTTTAAAGTATAGCCTATTATTTATATAAATAGGCCTTCTCTTTTAGAGATTATGCCAGTGTTTTTTTGTTTGTTTTTTTTCACAAGGGTAACTCAGGGCAAACTTGTTAAATTGTTTAAATAATTAAGTGCTAAGGTTGTCATGACCTTTGACACTCACAGTAGCAGCAGGCCTACTCAATCCCAACCCAGCTTTTTATTATAGTCATATATTTAGTAATATTAAGATAGATGTCTCTCAAAAAAAGATAATGGCAGAACTTGTGAATTCCATAAATTGTAATATAATAATTTAAAAATATATTAAAATGCACAATAATAACATGTTTTTTTTTCTTATGGAAAACGAGACTATTGTCATGTAGCTCATTTAGTCAATGACATAGTGCACATCTCTAATGACCTTCTTGACCTTGTGCCTCCTCAAGCACATCAGAGCCAGTGACACATTAATGACAGTTGCACAGCAACCATTGACCAAGGGCTCATTAAAGCTCCAGTGGAGGTAGCGAAAGGCTCTGGGTGCTTTAATCATTAAATACCTGATGTAAATGCAATACCTTCCAACAGACAGTACATCTGTGTGCAAACCATTTTGTGCTGACGTAGTTTTGTTTTTCTGTCGCTCTGATACTTCAATACAGTCTACTAGATCTTATACGTGTCTGCTCTCATGATAGGCTACATCACAAGCCTGAGTTTCATAGGAGTGGGACAGCGGGAGAATCCAACAGCAAGTCGAATCCAACCGAAAGCACCTCACGTGCAGCAATATGCAGTTTAAGTTCATATTGTACAAATATAAATACATTTATAGTGCATATTGTGCAATACTCAATTCAGTTAGTGTATAGCCTATTTTTTTAATACAAAAATGCCATTTTGAAATGTACACTGCTTAATGCAAAATTTTATAGTGCATATTGCTTCATGCAATTTACTAATGCATACGTTTAATTCAATAAAAATGAATCAATTGAATGAATGCTAATTATTCCTGCAGTGCTTTTTGATTTGCGCACCTACCTCCCATGTGTTGTGCAATCCAACAGATTGAGAAAACGCGGTTTAAATTCCCTCATATGTTGTTATCCCGTTGAACGAAATCACACACGTGTGTTTGCATAAAAAAACATGAATTCGTTCTCGCGCAGCTTCTCGGCAACAACAGCGCGAGAGCCAGTCGATTATTTTTGTTCTTCTCAACAAGCACTATGGCTGCCCCGGACACAATATTCAGATTTTAGACGCGCTTTCTTGACTCAAGAGATGGAAACGCGGATCAATGATGAAGCATGCCGACCCCCTTCTCAGTGCACTTGTTTTGGGTCGACAGAGATGAAGGGCTCTCATTGGTTTGGAGAAGATCCTGGTAGTCATAGTAACAGCCAACAGAGTGCATGCTTTATCATGGGATGTAATGAATAGCGCAGTACCCCTCCCTTGTGGTGGATATTTACTGAGGAATGTTTTCCTGGAGGTAGCTACACTCTATGTAATGATGTTTAGAGGAAGCTCATTGTGAAAACGACAATAGACCTTTCATTAAAGTGACAATGCCTCTAGTAATTTTATTGCATTATATGTGAATGTCAGTGTGTTGACTACTGTGAAAGAAAATTACTAAGCAAAGCAAACTAAACCATCACTTACATCTTCCACCAGTGTGCATGCACTCATGGGACATTTTGCAGTTGAATCGCCAAATCAGTGTGCTGTGGGGAAGATGCGATGCCATATGAAAAAAGGGGTAATACTTAACAATAAGGTTTCATTTAACATTAGGCCTAGTTAACCACATTAGTTAACATGAACTAACATTCATGCATTTATTAATACATTATTCAAATCAAAAGTTGTATCTGTTGATATTATTTATTGGACCTGAGCTAACACGAACTAACAATGAACTGCAGTATTTTTATTAAATGCAAATTAAAAAAGAATAATTAATAACAAATTCATAACCATCGATAAGTAACGAGACCTTACTGTAAAGTGTTACAAAGTAACTGAAGTGATGATCGCAAATTATGAACACTATATTGCAAAACTATGGGTTAGTTCACCCAAAAATGAATTTCTGTCATCATTTACTTCTAAGTCCTGTGGAAAATGAAGATTATATTTGGAAAAATATTTCAAGTGTTTTAGTCAATGGAGTCCAAAACAACACTGGACCCCATTAGCTTTCAATAAAAGAAAAAAAAATACTTTTCAAAATATGCTCTACAGGTTTGGAAAGACACGAGGGTGAGTAAATAATGACATCATTTTCATCTTTGGGCGAACATGCCTTAATTATTGGTCTAGAATCACTTCTTTGGTACTGTTCTTTTTTATGTAAAATAGGTCAAACAGGTGTGAATGAACCAAAACATCAATGGGAAATAATCTGATACCCACTCTGCCTTCTGTTACTCTGATCACATTAAGCAGGTCACCCTGCAGACATGCCACATATTTCATCGAGTACCATTTTGGGAGTTTCCTTGTCCCTGATAGGGTTGCTTGAGCCTGTCAGACATTCGCTCACACATCTAAATTTAACCAGCAAACTGTCAACTACCACTACGCTTTGCACTTTGTCACCTTCAAGAGACCAGACAGGGCCGGATAGAAAAACTATGGGAACATAATCAGTAATGCTGAATTTCAGATAGCACAATTTTGATTAAACCTGTGGATAAGTGCTTAAACTGCCAGCTGATTAACAGAACTGCATATAATTAATCTCACTGATTTCTTTTAAAATGTCATTTGCCTCTCTCAGTACACCTTATGTAGCATTTCACAGTTATTTCAAAGCATAGAAACTGGCTCAATGGCTTTATTCAGCTCTTTAAGGATTGCTGACATTCCACCTGTTAATCTTTTTCACATGGAAATGTTTGATTTCTTTTTAGGGATTGTAAGCAGCTGGTGAAGAAATATAGGGCACCTGAAAATTACTAGTGCATATATTACAATATACTATTATATTACTTAAAAGCAAATGTGCTTTGAGGTACAATAGCAGCAATATTACAAAAATATGTTGCTGCATGGACTGGATTTTGGATGCGCACAGAACTAATTTATGACAAAATTAGCCTTGCTAAATGTGATCCTCTAATAGCTATTTCAGAGAGGAACTGAGAGCAGAGATAAATGGAAATCACATCTATTCCCTTTATCCCCTTAGGACAGAAACATTCAACTGGGATTTTAAGGGAACTCACATTGCCCCCTACTGGTATGCTATGTGGAATAGACATTACAAAACTGATCTGTCTTGAAAAGAGCAACACAAATTTAGTTTTTATATCACTCTGCAGTCTCTTTGCACACAATCATTATTTTATTGAAATTAATAGCCAAATAAAGTTGGATAACGTTTACTTGTTTGAGGTGGATAGTGCAGTCAGCAGGGTTTTTTTTTTTTTGCAAAAGAAAAACCTTCAGGTTTGTACAGTATCAGTGTCTGATCACCCTTTAGTGGTTTATTTTGTGATAATGGCCTGCTGACTGTACATTTTTATATCATACGTTGAGGTTTCTCTCACTAAAGGGCTAAACTGACCTTGGGGAAATTCTGTTTTTATCACTTTGTCTCTTTTTTGGGCCTGAGCTGAATCTAATAACCTCACGCCTATAAAAACACTAAATCTTAAAAAATCCTTAAAAAAATGCAAAAGCACTCCTATAAAGACGCTATTATGTGTCTGGATTGTAGGCTAAATCTAGTCAGTGAATTAAGTTTAATAACAGCAGAGCCATCCAGATGACATAAATGACCTCAGTAGGTCTACACATTAGCCTAAAGGTGTGGCATAACAAGGCTTTGTGCCAGTGACAGAAACTTTGCCAAATTCCCAGAGGATGCATTGGGAATTTCTAATCAAATTTCATGGCAGTCATGGCCTAATGGTTAGAGAGTCAGAGTGGTAACCTGAAGGCTGTGGGTTTAAATCTCAATACTGGCTGAAAATTACTTAGGTGCCCTTGAGCAAGGCACCTAACCCCCAATCGCTCCCCAGGCGCCGCAGTGAATGACTCCCCACTGCTCTGGGTGTGTGTGTCCATGGGTTTGCAGTGTGTGTGTGCAGTAACATGGATGGGTTAAATGCAGAGGACAAATTCCGAGTATGGGTTACCGTCCTAGGCCTTCACGTCATGACACTTTCACTTCATCTTGTATTTCTTTGTGAATCTTCCTCATGAGGATAACCCTCACAAACATGACCCGAATGCTAAATAACTTATTTTAAAAGCTGACGCCGGCTTATCAGCTGACATATTTAACAGACCTCCTTCCATTGTTCTTAAAACAGTATAGAGAATAAAGGTTCCCTCATCAGGGTGTAAGAAATTACCCCCTTCCCCCTGCAACAGAGCCCTGTTATCCCAGTGATTGCTGTGGGAGCCCCAAAAGGATAGTTTTACCTGCGGACAGAGTGTCCTCTGTCCACTTTACAGAGGCTTCCATGTTGCTCTCTCTTTGTTGCCCTGCTCACACACCCACTCAGGCTGTAATTGGAATCTGGCCTTACACAATGACTGTGAATGAGGTGAAGGACTAGTCTGGAGCCACTGGCTGGGAAAAGCAGGTCATACCTGCCTACACACCTATGCACAATACCTACAAACCCAACCAAGGCCTGGAGTTCACAGGAAACTAAAACCAGTGAAATCTCCTGTAACCGAATACCGCGGGGTTCTTGGGTTTCACTGACACGTTGTTGCTGCACATACCTCTGAATTGTAGCTTTCTTTAGAGTACATTTTCACAAAATAATAATAATAATAATAATTTAGGTGTATTCCTGTTAACAATTGCAAAAAACTTGAGCCTGTCACACATAATGGAGTCAGTTTGAAGTGCTGGTAATGCTGTAAGTGAGTGCTAACAACAACAGTCTAACTCAAGGCGGAGAAGGGGACAGGTTGAAATATAACAGATAAAAAAAAAAACTCATCCTGAAATTCGGTCCCAGCATATACGTCAGAAGACATAAAAAGATAACTTTGTATTCAAACCGTGAAAGAACAATAAAATTAAATAAATGTAAACATCTACTTATGACATGATTGATATCAAAGGTTTTTTTATTTTATTGAATTTTTTTATCTACAGCGCGGTCAAAGTCTGAGACCAGTGAACAGAGCATCTTGAGCTTCAAAAGAGACACGAATGAGTGACTGTTTGTACATAGATTCACATGATCGTGCCAGAATGTTAAATATTTCTTATTTGTTTTGTCATATTCTTTCTTTGTTGTAAATATTTAAATATTTTTAAACTTTCTGTTTATTTCCAGGGTTAAGAAAAAAACTGCATTTTACCAGATTTTCACCATTCACTCAGATTTTTGGTCTCAGGATGAGTGTTATAAGGGTTAATCAGCACAGCGGGTCTGATTAATTAGGTTATTGGACATAGATATAAGTATAAATATAAACTTTACCTTATTTACTCATTTAGTTTAACTTCATGTACTAAAATAAAAAAAAAAAACAGAAATATATTAAAAAAGACAAAAACACTCAACAAAATTGCTCATATTAATATGAAAATGGAAAATATAAAAATTCAAAATATTAATAAAACTATGATAGTGCAGTGATACTAAAATAACACTGATGTTTGTTTATTTAGTTGTTTATTTTGTTTTGCCCAGTGATTCCCTGTGGCTGATTATAACACACTGTATCTCTGATCACAACTATAGAATCAGTGTTAAAGAAACAGTCACTAAGTTATGCTGTCTTATGACAGTAACTTCCAGGTGACTTTGTTAGCAGCAGGGTCCTTGTACCAGACATGTGGCCTGGTCTTATGGGCTGAAAGCCGGCTCAGCTGAGTGTCACAGTCCTAGAAATAAACAAAGGTTGGTTGACTTTGACGTTTAACACAAAGATGTGTCTTAGTTGCCAGAGTATCCTACTGCACGGATCACCTATTATAGTACTGTCAGTTTTGTTAATTGACTACTGTATATAATCTTACATTTGGGAAAGGACAAAAAAGCATGAGTTTAAATTTGTCGGTTTAATACATCTCATAGAGCTTATTTTTTCATAAACGTATGATCCGTTTTAGATAGCAATCATTGGTTCAAAAGAAATGAATACTGTGAATAAAATGAATACTGAAAAAAAAAAAAAAACAGAGGATACATGATATTATGTAATGATGCCCATGGCATTTACCCACAACATGGATTAAACATCAGTGTTCAGTGTCATTGCTTGTCTTTCCAGAAGGCAACAAGTCTCATAAGCTGCTTAAAGCTGAGAGGGAAATGTGATAAATGCAGCTTTAAGTATTACTATAATAAAGAATATGTCAATATTAACCAGTGACAGCTTTGTGCCATTAAACAAACTCTTGTACATAAATGTTTGTACACAGATTCAAAGTTAAATCGTCTAAAGTCAGACTTTAAGTAGTAGCAGTGCTATAAAATCTGTTTCAGTGGCAAATATTATAAAACA
The DNA here is from genome assembly GCF_949319135.1 of Squalius cephalus. Taxonomy (NCBI): domain Eukaryota; kingdom Metazoa; phylum Chordata; class Actinopteri; order Cypriniformes; family Leuciscidae; genus Squalius; species Squalius cephalus. The sequence continues at coordinate 18,870,274 of NC_137135.1, forward strand.
TTCATTCCTGTTTCCCCCCATTTAATAAACGTCGAAAAGAGAGCAAAAACAAAACACATTACCTTTAAATGAAGGCATTCTGGCTTGTCATGGCAGAGGTTCTTGGTTCTTTCCCAGTCAGGATCCCAAGCTCATTGATAAGCTCATTGGCCTCTGTGTCCTCCACATGAGAGATCATATCATCCCCAGCTGTTATCCAAAACACGTACTGTATATCAGTCAGTTCTTCTTTCGCTCCAGACTCCAGGTCCTCTTCCAAAGTGTCTGCTATCCAGTCCAAATCTCCTGCTTGTGCTCTTTTCTCCCTCTCAGCTTCCAGACTGTCCCTCTTTGTGTTTTACCTTCCACTGCTGACGTGTTCCACAGGACACCCTCTGAGGTGATGAACCTGCACTGAAACGTACTGTATGGGTTACATCCTCAGCCAGAGCCGCTCCAAGTAAACACACACGCGCACACGGCTTCCAGCAAAGGAACAAGCGTTCTTTGTGTCTCACGTTTTACAAATACTATAAGCTGCCTGGGCTTAGCACGTAAGTGGACCAATCAGAACTCAGAGGCTATGGAGGAGGCTGGGTAATAGGTATTAAATCAAAGCAGATGGGAATGACTGAATATATAGCGACAGGTTATAAGTGCTGGCGGCGAGCTGTTCAGTAGCTACGGGTGGCAGTAATCCATTGAACCCGGCCTTTCAGACACTTTTGCATAAATATCTGCTCTTTTATCCTGCAAGGTTATTCCTGGTGTAGTTTATTTTTGTTTCAAAGACCTGGATGAGGCCATTCACACTATGTTTGGTAGGCTGTTTGTTTAACTGAGGTTAAAGCATGTTATAACCTGGAAATGTTATTTTGGTGGTAAAAGTATAGTAGTGATTTACCATAGTAGATATGGAGCGAGAAAAGAATGTTCTCGAAGTAAGGCAGGAAGGAAAGAAGGGAAGAAGGAAAGGGGAAAACAACAGCTGAATAAATTCTCAAACGGATTCTGTAGTTCCAGTGACCTAGAATCTAATCAGAATTTAAGACTAATTATTTTAGCATAGTAAACAAATCGTTTAGCCTAACGGTCCTAAACAGACCACAAAAAAAAAAAAAAAAAAAAAAATGGAAGTGACATTAAAAGGAAAATTTCTACATTTACATGTTATCTATATATTAATATATATATATATATATATATACACACAAAATTTGGTAACTCTTTATTTTACACTGTCTTTGTTACACGTTACATGTACTTCCTAATAACAGTAGGCTAAATTATACATAACTATGTAGTACTAGTACAGCAACTAACCCTTGTAACCCTAATACATATATAATAAACTTTAATAAACCTAAAACAAATACAGTAATAACATTCTGAATGTTATTACAATTTAATGTTTCCTTGAATATTTTAAAATGTATTTGTATTCCTGTGATGACAAAGCTGAATTTTCAGCATGATTACTCCAGTCTTCAGTGTCACGTGATCCGTCAGAAATCATTCTGATATGATGATTTGCTGCTCATGAAACATGTATTATTAGTAGTGATATTATATTTATCATTATTAACAGTTGTGCTGCTTCATATTTCTGTGGAAACCTTGATACTTTTTTTCAGGATTCATTAGAAGAACAGCATTCATTTGAAAGGACATTTTTGTAACAATGTAATTGATTTAGTGCATCAATTATGTTTATTAACGTACAATACATGGTAAAAATATGCCGTACATTAAATCCATTTGAAATCACGTCTTTCACAAGCAAACCTAGCTATTTCTGTCATCAGTACCAACACATTTAAGGATAGAAAATGAATCTGTTGAGTCTGAGTGGACTCTCGAGACATTCCTCCTCTGGCTACTGAAAAGTCTTAACAAAGACGTAAAGCTAGGACTGGCGGCACCTTAAGGGAGGGGACAGTGTGATTGGAGGGTGACCGGGGGGCTTGAATTATGGGTGTATCACTTTCAACATGACCTTTCAGTACCTCTCATCGCTGGCCCTCCCAAGACGACGCCAGCTATTCATCTCTCCACCTCCTAGGATTCACAGCCCCACGACCTGATGACCCTGACCACACAGTATCCTCTTGCACTATTTATACGCACTTTTCATAAATAAACTTGCCACTGAAGCACCATAACAAGCACATTGGCTCAGTGTTGACCCTCAAAGGAATTGACGCCACGGATCAGTGAATTAAAACTGCAGTGATTATTGTTTCTCCACAGAGAAACAAACAAGTCATAATAGTTTAAAATTCACTGATATATCCCATAACAGCTGATGTTTGTCTATTTTTATTTTTATCGTCCCTCATATTACTTCAATTTCTTTTCCCAAAGCTTTCAATACTATAGCAGAAAATATGGACTATTGGCCCTTCTATCAAGAGATATTGACAGATACAGTACAGTACATATCTCTATAAATAGGTTTTTATTTGTAAAGACATGTCCTCTTTTCTCAAAGCTATACAGGAGCCTAATGAAGCAAATCCCAGGAGGTCATGTGGCATATTAGCCTACCTAAATAGCCAACTCTTTAGTCTTTACTAATGGGCCTTTTGCTATTGAAGTCGTTGAATGTTTCCAAATATTGAAAACACGTTGAATTATTTAGAAGAAAGAAGAAGAAGAAGAAGAAGAAGAAGAAGAAGAAGAAGAAGAAAATAACTTGATGCGAGTAGTGCTAAGAGCAAATCTAATCTGCTGTTCTATGGCTCCATCTAGTGTTCTACGTGTAAATTGCACCAAGGTGATATTCTTGATGTGATATTCTTGATGTATTTCAAAGTTTATTTTGCATCTGTTGTTTATGATTTATATTTTGTAAGTATAACAATATATTTAAAGAATAGGAAATAACTATTTTTACTTTTATACTTATAATTTAATTTTCTCAAGAGTAGGCTAGAGCTTAAACTGGTTTTACATTTTATGTTGATCTTTAATTATGCCTATATAAACCGTGTCCGAGACGAATAAATAGCTACTGTTAAATAATTACAGTATTCATTGTGTTTTGTTGATGAATCGTTCGGAACGAAATCTAACCGAAAGATTTGGAAACGGAAAACTGTTACCTTCTTCGACGTCTTCGATTTTGCGCGAGCCGACTAACTTGCTAATCTTTTGTGATTACGTAAAGTTTGTTTTAAGACGTGTAGGTTTGTAAAAGAGTAGTTACTCACTTCTGAGAAGGCCTACCCCTCACCGCACCTAGTGCTAGTGTCTTCCGTCGAGTCTTAATCAGCTTCCCCAAAATTCGAACTGTGGTTAATGTCGAAGATATGTTAATGGCAGATAGTAACAGCGTCTCGTTCGGTGAGTGACAGCTTGTCACCTGCTTTAGTGCTTTGTCTAGTCTACGCGGGGCGCGCGCATCTCTCGTTATCAGCGCGGTGAAGCTGTCAGTCACAGTCATTAATGCAGGTGACCGTAGAGCGCATTGAGCCAAGCGGCGGCTCTACCGGACCGAAGTACCAGCATGGCTTTCCGGACAGAATTTATCACTGTGGTTTCGACAAGTCCCCGCTAGACTCGGAGCGAACACTTAGATGGAAGAGGACAAGAAGAGCTCAGGACAATATGAGTCCGGTCCGAGAGAGTGATGACAGCTTGAAGTAAGCGCCTTCTCTTTCGCCTAACTTACATCGATTCATACATGTGTGTCAAGCATTCATTCAAGTTTTAGAACAATAACCTGTACAGTCTTTGAGAATAATATTTAGAATTTCTTTGTTATTCAAGTTTAGGTAGCCTATATTGGGGTTTTCTGTCTGTCTAGGGAAAAAGTTATGTCTAGCTAGCAGCAACACATAAGTTAGCTAGGCTAACTTACTTGAGGAATAAGGGGTAAATTAACTGTTATTTAGTTCTGCTGTATACATTAAAACTTAGAAAATAGTCAAGACTGTGTTCTTTCATGGCAAGACCTTCAATGTTTAACGTTAATTGAATTGTGCTCACTACTTGATAACTAATTAATATAAGACTAATGTCATCGAATCAGGGTATAGTCTTTCCTCTGGCACGAGCATATCTAATTGCTCAATCTACACCAGCATTTAGTTACGACTGAAATCCCTCTCTAGAGCTGATCTTTAAAAAAAAACCTGAAGTAGGCAAATGTGTCTCTTTCCTTAAATGCAGTTTTATAAAAAAATAAAGATAAAAAAAGGGCTACTGCCTTTCAGACACTGTCTTCTGAATAAAAGAGAAATGGAATTAGGCCTATACAATGCCTTGGAAATTGTTTAATGGGTGAAATTGTGCTTAAGAAGAGTTTAAGAATACATTTACTGTGTTTTTATATAGCTAATGTATGGTTAAATATCACTACGCAACTAAAGTATTTGTTTTATAGTTACTCTTCACTCTTCCCCACAGCACATAGGCCTTCAATTTAATTGTTTTAAATATTATGGTTAATAATACACAATTTATACATGTATTGATTGATTGATTGATTGATTGATTGATTGATTATTTTGATCAGTGCAGTTCTTGTGATGCCAATATCCCCTGTGCTGACTTTTGTATTCCATCATATGCAAAAAGTGACAAGGTTTGATGTTTTATCAGAACTCTGGAAAGGTGTAACATTTGACAGGCTTGTACTGAGTAAAATCACTGTCCCGTTGTGCTTGCTGCTAAAAGGCAGACACGAGAAAGAATCCATGTCAGTCAGCTGAGGCTTTCTGCTGCCATGCTGTTCATGCATGTTTCATTAGGCCCTGGCGTTCAACCTGCTGAAATTATTTGCTGTTTGCTCTGTGAGAGAAACCTGAGCCGCCACTGATGCTGGGCTTCCTTGTTGACCCCTGCCAACTGTTGAAGCCCTCACCCGCTGCTAATTAGTTTTCCCCTTTCTCTGTGCTACTTCTTCTGTAGCTGTGGTGTCAGTTTGTGCTCCTGTATGCACAGGGTGCTCTTGTTGTCTTCGTTAACTTCATTAACTTTTAAGAGAAATATCAAGTAGATGACATAAAATGCTTTTTGGAACGGGCATTATATACTGTATGGCATTATTGCAATATCCTATAGGTTTGCAACTTTCGTTACATCATTTTACACAAGTTAAACTGCTATTTTTACTGTATTGTAATATTTTTGTCTGATCTTTCTCTTTAAAACTTTAACCTGAAATGAATTCAATTAAATAAATAAATTAACTAAATACATGTTATTGTAACGTGTAGGACAACACAGAAAAATCAAAGGGTTTGTCCTTTTTTATTGACAAGGAGAATCCGCAGGAGAAATTAGAATAAAGCAACTACACATGCTCAGTTCTAGGTATGGTGAAGGCTATGTGATGATGTGGGGCTATTTTAATTCCAAAGGCCAAGGGAACTTTATCAGGATGCATAGTATCCTGGATCCATGAAGTAACTGGCCTTCAAAAATAAAAATCTGCCTGCCTCTATGGGAATTTAACATAGGGGTGTCCAGACTTATGCACCCTGTATTTTAAGGAAGAACATGTATTTATTTTCGATACATTATTCATTCACAAAGAAAATTGGTGTCCTTAAAGGTTGGATTTTTCCTATTTTTTTTTTTTTTATTTAAAAGGCATTAAGTTCAATTTCCAAAAGATAATTTTTTATTCCTCTTTTTAGTCAAATTTAGCATGTGTGTCTAAACTTATGCATAGCACTGTAATTACAAACCATGACAACAGATGAACGAGGCAAAATGGAGACAAAGAAAACCAAACTAGCAAGGCATGCATTTAAGAGTTAAACATCAGCTATAGAGTGCTGCAGGGATGATATATTTTTGTAGGTCAAAACCCTGGAAACAAGTTAGCATTTTAGCACTTCCGGTTTCATCGTCCCCAAGTCAATGTTTTTTTTTGGATTTTATAAGGTCTGTGGTGAAGATATTTTCACATTTTATTCTACGTCATAAAACACACTAATTGAAAAATGTCTTTAAAAAGGCGGTTGCTAAATGGGACGTTGTCAGGGAGGAAGAAGTTGTTGGAAGCTTGGTGGTAGTGATCTTGAATTCGAGCGACCGTGACCTTCAAAATTAATAAAAGTTGTGTTAATTTGTGAAAATTATCTTGATGGACAAAATGTGTTAGTATCATAAACTTTTGTTGATCACAGAGCTTTTTTTTTTTGCTATAATTCAAAGGCCTAGCCTATAATCCAATAGGGTTTTTTCTGAGGGAACCAGTGTGATGCAGTGTGATATACTTTAGGTTGGCCTTAAAAAATAAGCCATCACTGCAGACCAAAAGCCTTTCTTCCAGTAGGAGGAGCTTATTCAGCATCTGTATCATCATTCCACTTCCAACTATATATATATATATATATATATATATATATAGTCATCAGTAGTGTTGTCAGAAGTATCAGTACTTCGGTACCAAGTCGGTCACGTTTTAAAAATTTCAGTAACGACTTGGTACCGAAGTACCGGTACTTTTGACAAAACTAATATATATATATATAGTCATCATCAGTATATCATATATATATATATATATATATATATATATATATATATATATATATATATATATATATATATATATTCTTAAAAAGAATGGTTGTCTTATTCCTTGAAACATTTTCTAAGGGTTTCTAGAGAATGGTTGTAGCCTACTCCAGGATGAAAAAAAAAAAATCTTATGGAAAAAGAAAAAGTCCACTGGGATGGATTGTAAGGTGTCTGTGAGTCATCCAGGGGAGGGTGGGGACATTCATGCACCTGTGTTGTGCCACTGTAGCGTGTCCAAACACTCCCTTGATGGAGCTGAATGAACAGATCAGAGGCACCTCTGCACTGGGCGGGAGGACGACAAGGACATTCATGTTGACCTGCAGGGGAAACAAGAAGTCACACATTTCTGATGGCTGATCTGGAAGTGTGAATGTTGCTGTTTTGTCTTTAAGCTATTTGGCTGGGTCCCACTGATAGGAGTAATTTACCCATGCACAGTGCACTGGGCTTTGGGTGGGCCTCATCTTTGGCCACCCTACATGTACCTCCTGTACTCTCTTACTACCCAGACAGCTACAGGGCAGTGTGCCATGACAGACATGCTGGACTCATTGTAATTGGGTAAGTTGTTTGTGACGTTGTAGCATTTTTGAAGGAACAATCACAAATGTGTCATAACGTAATGCATTATTGGAATTTTTATAACATTTGTTACATTAACAAGGGCACTTGTACGAAGTATGCAAGTTAATAATCCCATTACATTTGTCATTTATGTGACATATTGCTGTCATTTGGTTTGAATAATCTTTTTTTTTTTTTTTTTCGTGGGTTACAGTTATAACCAACACTTATTTTGTTCATAAAGGTCTCGATAAACACTGATACTGAATGGTGACGAATCTTAAGAGACCAAAAGAGATATTTAAAATGATATAAAGCAATGTGAAATAAGCACGAAAAACTTTGTTTCAAATAAATTAATGGTTTCTCTGTTCTTTATTTTACTGTATAACATTTCCAGATAAAGCTTCTTGTTGTCATAGTGATAAATGTGACACTCCAACATGCCTGTATATTGTACTTTGATCTTGTACTGTTTAAATTATTCATGATATAATTGTCTGATAGATTAGAGGCAGTTTGAGACAAAGAGTGAAAGCTTGACGGCGACAGCATCATGTGACCCTCTTATACCTGCAGGTGGATATGCTTTTCATAACAAAAGGTCTTTTAGCTCTTTGCCTTGATTAGTTCATTTTAAATAGTCCTGCTAAAAAAAAAAAAAAAATGATGTACTGTAGTCTCTAAAATAATATGAGGGTTTAATAGCTGCCTGCATGCAGTTATTATAAAACAATTAGCAGAATCCATTTTAAAATAGTTTTAAATGAAGTTTAGCATGTTAACCAAAGGATGCTTATTGTGCTTTTCAGTTCATAAGTGCCTCTTAATGTATCACTGTAGCAAGTCATAAATGGACCTGTTTTCATTAACTGTATGGACCCATCTTCATTCTTATTCCCATATCATGTATTAGGAAAAAGCTGCTCAACGAACCTAGCAAAAGCATTAATGCAGTGCCTGCCCCCTTCACCAGAAGTGTCAACAGGGTCTCAAACCGTGGCCTCAGGTAATACAAACATTATTTTCATTTCGGAATATTCAGAACTTATTGTAAGGTTTTAGCTCTACAACATACTAATGTCCTTAGAGTAATGCCTCATTTCTTCATTGGTAGCAACTCGTCATGTGGTCAGTCGTCTGCCGGTGGCACTACCCCCGTGAGTCACCTCCCCTCCCGCTCCGGCAGCCCAGGCACTGGCCCCGGTCTCTCCACAGACCACAGCTCCATCTGCTCCTGGAGATATGATGTAATGCCTCTGTTCTTCTTCCAGATGTTTTTTTTTTTTTTTTTCATCAGGGTTGGGCAACATTCTGAATTTTAGAATCAACTCCTATTCAATTAATGAGGTTTATATATTTTATTTTTTCGATTTTTTAGTTCATGAGAACTTACATTTAATTGGCCACAACCCACAGGAAGCTCAATTGGAGTTTGAATCGGAATGACAAGGGAATTTACAGATTATTATTTATTTATTTATATTTTTTGAAATATTAACTTGGGTTGAAATAATTTCATTATTTCTTATTCAATATAAAACATGTTGAATCCGAATTTCATAAGGCCATGTAAAGAAAAAAATGCTGATTTATAATTATTGTTTTTGAAAATGTATATCTATGACAGCATGTTTATGGATATATATATATATATATATATATATATATATATATATATATATATATATATATATATATATATAGTGATAGAGTTCATTTATTTGAATTTCATTCCATTTTAATTTGACTTAAATTCTAATTCATATTAGATTTATGTATCCTGTTTGCTACCTCAGTTGAAATTAGTTAATTGAATTGGAATGTAAATTGAATTCTCAGTTTCTGAATAGCATGCAACACTGCTATTGATTATCATTCAAATGTTCTAGGTAATAAACAATTGAAAAATAAGAAACATCTACAACAGGACATATTTCTGTTATTTAAAATCTCTCACAGTTTCCTGTTTTAGTGCATGTGTCTAACTGTTATTTTTGCAAATGCATCACTAGCTGCTAGCACCATCTCCTCATCTGTGTTCACTGAATGTTTTAGTGTTTGTTTTTTCTTGCATGCAGGAGTTTGAGCGGGCGAATACTCAGCGTGTTCGTCAGCTCTTTAACTCTGTGGATGAGCTCCTGTATGAGAGGAGAGGAAGCAGCCGCTCGGAGTCCCTGCAGGAGGAGTGTGAGGAGTGGAACGGACACACCCCCCATCTCAGGTACAGCTCCTTTGAGCAAAGAGAGATTTGTTAGAGAATTCTGACTGCTCTGAGGCTAAAAGGGTTAGGCAAACTTAGTTTTTTAAAGTTGACAAATTGAATTAAAGTGCTGGTGCTGTAGCTTTGTTTGGAATTGTTCGTTGATGGAGCAAAAACAAAAAAAAGTAACTTGCAATATTATTTCTAAAATGTAAGTTACTCAATATTAATGATTTTTTTTTGCTGTATATAAGCACTTTCACACTATAACGGCTCCTGAAGGTTTTCTTCTGATTAGAAAAATCACGCTTCAACAGATGTCTTAATGTTTAATATCTTCTTTCACAAAGGGTCAGCACTGCCATCATCATACCATCTTGACACCATTACGGCACTGTGAAAAACTGGAGATAAATAAAATTACATTTAGATGCATAATGTGTGAATGCATTTTCCAAGGCACAGTTTAGCCAAGTCCACAGCTTATTGAACCACACAGCTAGTACATTTAAATGATAAATTAACAGACGAAATCCAAAAAAACAAACAACATACCGTGTGTGCCTTCTAATCAGAAAGCACTGATCTATTCTTTCCGATCAGACACCTCTTAGTCCATGTGCATTCTGATATTCACACAGCAACTGTAGCTACATGGTTCAAACCAACACTACATATTGTTCACCTGTAGGTGTCGCTATTACCAAATTATTGTGCTACTTAAAGACAATTTCCAAATAAATATTCATAATACATTACACAGCATTGCACAGCCCTGCTAACTGATACTGTCTCGTTGTGTTGCATCCTTGAGCACAGAATTTTAGGAAACCAGTTGGAGCCTCCCAAACAGGAGGGTGTTCAGTACATCTGCAGACATGAGTCCAGTGCCAGAACCTATTCCTTCTCCACACCGACCTGTCTGGACAAGGACCATAGCGAGTAAGCCTCTCAATAAAATTGAATAACAGTTAAAAGTACTAAAACACATGGGTTAGATTTAATGTTTAATTGTTCAGTTGTTTCGGTTTAAGAAAATAACAGCTCTGAGGAGGGTTACTTTTATGGTTTCAACTATACAAATATTTGTCTCTTTGAAAACAGTATGAATGAAATTGTGATTTAAATGAGGATATATTTAATAGTTGCACTACACTGTTAATGAGTGGTTGACAATGCTGATTGTCCACTTGAGTCTCCACTCCGGGCATTGAGCACAGCAGTGATGGATGTCTGTCTGACTGAGGGCCAGTGTAGATGGTTTCAAACAACCTGTAAAACTTATCTGGGAACAATAGAAACCTCAGCTATTTGTTTTCAAGCAACTGTATTTGATTACTTTCTGTCTGTTTCATGGCTTTTTTTTTGTATGAAATGATTTGACATCAACCAGGTGTCATAACTTTAATTCATTAATTTAAAGAAAATAATTAGGTAGACTACTGTTCAAAAGTTTGCAGTCAGTAAAATTGATTTTAAAGAAATCAAAGGGATAATTGCAAAAAGTCAATTTTTGCAATCATAGGAATACATTAATTTTAAAAAATATATTAAAAAAGACAACAGTTATTTTTAAATTCATAATATTACTGTTTTACTATATTTTTGATCAAATAAATGCAGACTTGGGGAGCATAAGATACTTCTGTTAAAAACAAAAATAAAAAAAAATTAAATTCTCCAAACTTTTGAATAATCTAATCTAATGTAATCTGAAATATAATATAATATAATAATTTATATATATATGTATATCTAATTTTCTTCAACGATTTCTTGGCATTATACAATTATCACGGTATTTTGTTTATCGCTGGAGTTACTCCTGAACTTTTTAAGGTCAGTCTTATCTTACCAAAAATATTGGGGTCCTTTATCTCTTGATTAATGAGCTCACTCTATTGATTTGTTTCTGGGTTTAGCTCTTTCTTTTTGCTTGACTGCACTTATCTATTGTTTTGAAATATGCACTGAAGCCTATCATACATTATACATTTGATATAACACATAAAACCAACCCTTGAGGATGAGGCCTCTCACCTGATTAAAAATATGCAATATGTTCTAAAGATACTGCACTGAACATGTCCACCGGCAAAGCATTTATCAGTCTGGGCTGGCTGTGGCAAGAATTTGCTTCCTCCCTCATTTCTCTCTCTCTCTCTCTCTCTCTCTCTCTCTCTCTCTCTCTCTCTGTCTGCAGGCTGTATGTAGCAGGCCGCAGTCTGGCCCCGGGCCTTTGGTGTGAGCAGTCTTTCCAAAGCCCCAGCTCTCCTCTCTCTGAGCATTCACTCTACCTCACTGAGGAAGAGGAGGTGTATGAAGCAGAGGGCAGCATAGAGGAGTTTTTAGCTTATGATGGAAAAGAAATGTACGTCACAAGTTGTCTTTTACTTAATCTGCCTACAACCTTTTTTTCCAAGATTCATGTACTTAATTTAATCTTTTCACATTTCTTGGTTTCTCAGAAGTGGAAGTTGTCATAGTTGGTTGAACTTCTATATCGGTGAATGATAGATTGCATTAATTATATTTTTGTGTTCCCATTTGATCAAATAGCAAAAGAAAAACCTGCTGAAAAGAAAAAGAGAAAGATTGATAACGGCAGTCAGTAGAGAGAAAGATGTCAATTTTACCGTCACTCCCACAGCCACTGTATTAGAAACTCCCTCACAGTAGCGTTAACTAGTTTTTTGTAATCGAATGCATGGGTAATATAATACAAAGTATAGTGATAAATGTACATACATTTATAAAAATATACATATATAAATATATAAATATATAACTATAACGATCCTGATGACTGTTAAAACGTGTCATCACAGTCTGTAAAAAGGGTCCATATACTAACATACCCCTCTATTATAATGCAACAGAAGATCTTTTTTGCTTCTTTTTTGCTTCATGAACAAACCATAATTATAGGGAAGACAAGGCAAGTTGTCACACTTTTTAATCTCTAATATCCCTCAGTGTAGGTTTATTTTGAAAGTACAAACTCCTTAAATTTATTGGCCTCTAAAAAGCCTGAATTGAACATTTGCCCCAAAATATATTGAGAAATTTTAGTACTTTTACTATTTAGAATGTTGGTATTTAGGAGGGTTTTGAACTTTGTGTTGAAAACAACAAACAAAATTTGAGCAAAAAGAACTGACTGTGATTACAATAGACATTGCAAAAATTAGCCCCAGTCTACCTATTCCCATTGAATCAAAAATAGTAATTCTTTTTTCCGTTTCTTTAGCATTTCAATAGGTATTCAGTAACTGGTCATCTAAATTCTACAATTACTCTACAGCCTTGTTATTACATCATGTTTTCTGCAGTTTTACTGGTGGATAAAACCATCAGGACTCATAATAGTGTGCACCCATTTTAAGGCATCCTGTCTTAGGATGGGAATCATTTATTGTAGCTCTGCAATTGTTTTGACTGTAGGGAGGATGAGGAGGTGGATCAGAGGAAGTCTTCATCCATGGCCCCCAGGGGTGGAGTCCCACCAGTATCCCCTCATGCATGCATCCGTGACGCTGTTGCAGATGAGCTGTTTGATGACGTGTGGAGGGAGGTGGTGGGTCTTCTGGAGGAGCTCTTACATAAGTACTGGGAGAAACAACTCCCGGGTGTGTCTGAATTACTGAAACCAACTAAACAGAATTAGCCAACAGTGCATGTGTGATCGATAAATCTTGGGTGGGTGAAGAACACCGTTTTTGCATGCATAAAGACCCCCTGGAAATGAAAATCGAGTTTTGTTGCTTTTAGTCGATGTATGTACACTAGTGTGCAAAAGTTTATGGTCGGTAAGATTTTTAATATTTTTGAATGAAGTCTCTTATGCTCACCCAGGCTGCATTTATCTGATCAAAAATACAGTAAAAATAGTAATATAGTGAAATATTATTGCAATTTAAAATAACCGCTTTCCATGTTAATGTTTTAAAATGTAATTTATTCCTGTGATGGGATTCCTGTCTTTACTCCAGTCTTCAGTGTCACATGATCTTTCAGAAATCATTCTATGCTGATTTGCTGCTCAAGAAATATTTCTTCTTATTATTACAATGTTGAAAACAGTTGTGCTTCTTAATATATTTGTGGAAACAATGATAAAAATGAGTGAGCCCTTTGATATGATAAATATGTAAAAAAAAAAAACATATTCGCAGATTATTGATCATTGATAGAAACCTCAATTACAGTCTCCTTGATGCATCATCAGAATGAACTGTATTTGACCCTATGTGATTTTGTGCTACTCTGTGGCATTTTGGAGTAATAAAATGAAATTCTGTTGCTAATTTGCCAGCAGTTAAGTGGATTGTTGGAGATTTCCCTCTATTCCTAATGTTCTTTTGGCATCAGATGGAGCAACACAGAGGAGAACATTAGAGAGCTCCAGTCAAGTGCCTTCACCTCAGATCCCAGTTAAAGGACATCACCTTTTGTTGTCCAGAGGTTCTAGTAGCAGAACCACATTCCTGTCAACATGCAGCAGTAATGTACAGGTGACATTCTACGAGAAACATGCACTTTGCTGCAAAGTTGAGGTTCTGTCTGTTATTTTGTTCTCATGTTATGAATTTGCCATTTCTTCTTTCAGGACTCAAGTGCCTACAAGATTAATTTAAATGGTGTTATGACAATCCAAGCAAAGCCACTGCAACAGAGACATCAGGGATTTAGCGAGAGAGCCCTGTAAGTCTTTTGGAGTTTGGAAAGTTCTTATCTAACACTACAAAAACTAAACAAAACATTTTTTTCTATTGCTATTTCTATTTTTAAAGACTATTTAATAAGAAACAGAATTAAGGAGTATATTAACTAAAGATAAATCAACATGAAAACAAATGAAGGCCTACAACTTGATCTGTCTTTGCTTCTCCTAAGATATGACCCAGATGATGCACCAAGCGTCTTGATGTGTGTGAAAACCCAGGCTCTGAGAGGGTCCAGCACACTCTTACAGAAACCCACAGCCCATCGCAGACTCCCCAGACTCAGTGGCAGGGTTCGGATGTACCACAGCCTTATAGGAAACGGAAGCCAACTCTTACGAGGAACTAGACTGTAAGATCAGCATACATTATCAAAGGAGTTGTTCATCCAAAAATGACAATTCTGTCATCATTTACTCACCCTCGTGTCATTCCAAACCTTTATGACTTTGTTTCTTCTGTGGAATATAAACAGAGAGCTTTAGTATCATTAAAGTGGTTCAAATTAAATTTGCACTATAAAGCCATACAGGTATGACAACATTGTTTGAGAAACTGAATGAAAAGTTGGTATGAAACGAATGTCGCGATAGTCTTTTCTTTTCTGTTGTGACGTATTTCTGAATGAAACGTGTTCTCAAACAAGAAAAACATGTCGCTCCAGTAAACATGTCATCAGAGAAGAGAAGAAAAGAAAATAAAAGAGAAGAGAAGAGAAGTTACAAAGAGGAGAGGAAGTAATTTTGATTAAAGATTGGGCACATGAATAAAAATGATGTGCATGGATAAATCATTTATAAAAAATACTGCAATATTTCATTAAAAAAAAGAATTGTCAATTTCATGGTGACTTTAAAGTCGGTATTCACTGATAATATTGACATCCCTAGTTGGCACCATCATGAAACTTCATGAAAAAGTAACGATGTTCGACTCATATTCTTTTGAGTCAGATACTTTCATTGAATCGGTTCAATACAGTTCACCAAACCGTCTGAATGAATTGTTAACAAATCAAACTGATTTGGTTCTAAAGTTTAACTCACTGACTCGCTGATCTAGTTGCAGCAGTTAACAACTCCCTGGAAGGGAAGACTGTCTGTAAATAAAGATGGTTTGTTTATCATAAAAAAACTATCAAATGGCTTTAGAACACTTGGAATATAGTACATCCTTTTATAGCATCCTTTTTAAAGCTTGGAAGCTCCAGTCGCTATTTTTTGCAGTTACATGGAGAGAAATACTGTATCTTCTTTTGTGTTTCTCTGAGAACATTTTTGAGTGAACTACAACTCTGTGTGCATCGTTTTATATCCTCACAAGTTTTACGTAACGAATGTGATATGAGAGGTTCTGCTGCAGTAAAAACTTAATGCATGATGCAACTCTTTCATAATATGTTATTGCAGATTATTCAATGCAAGGTCTACTGGGGTCGCGTTATAACAGGCTGAGACCTTTTGAAATTCAGACTCTTTTTAAAAGCGCTTGTTAAATTAGTCCCTCAAGCTGCATTGTACCTAATTAATTGTAACACTTTTAACCTTGTCATCACTTGGAAAAATCATAGAAGTAGCCTTGAGCTCCTGCAGGGGTATCAGGCATGAGTAAACATGCAGATTGCTAATTAGAGTAAGTATGTGTTCTTGGGTTTGTTTCTCACAGATCCACTGTGAATGAAAGCCTGCCCTCTCCCCCAGTGAGTGCCGTTCAAAACCACAGGCTTCCTCAGATACACTCTGAGTCTCCAGAGCAGGATTGCTACGCGCCTATTTCCAGGCTTTTGCAGGTAACAAGCCACACCGGTATCACTTTGACCTGCAGACTATTGATCTGCCTTATCACATACATACATTACCTTTCAAATGTTTGGAGTCAGAAAAATGTATACTTTTATTCAGCAAGGACTCATGAAATTGATCAAGTGACAGTAAATACATTAATAACGTTTAAAAATATTTCTATTTCAAATAAATGTTGTTCTTTTGAACTTTCTATTCATTAAAGAATCCTAAAAATAGTGTGCAGACTTTGATCTCTGTAAACAGAGATAGCAGCAGGTTTTTTTTTTTTTTTTTAAATGGGTGAAGGACATATTGCCTCCATACAGTCTAGTTGACATGACATTAGAAACTGTAAACATGGTTGCTCTTTGCTCTTTTATAGAAAGTTCAAACTACCTTAAACTAATATCTAATTTTTAAAACATTTCTGTGTTAGTAAATGTGTATTTAAGTATGTTTGGCATTTCAGTCTGCACTGATTTGGTTTGATTTCAAAGTCAAAGCTGTGATCTTTCTCTGTATCTCCTAGCTCAGAGGGAGGGTCATAAGAGGCGGAGCTACCAGTGTCACGCACACAGTAAACAATCTCCCACCGTTGAGAGAGCCCACCCTGATGCTGGAGTCTCTGTCTCGGCCCAATACTACTCATACATTCAGAGTAATTCCCTACAACTATGATCATAGTACAGTATTTACACTGGGAAAAAAAGGTGTAGAATTTAATTTGAAACTATTTGTAAAAAATGCTAGTACATTTCAAATACAAATAATTACAGCAAGTAACACATTGATTAAACATAATATTTTTGAAGTAGAATGACTGAAATAGTATCTTCTTGTAAAAAGAAGTCCAATAGTAGTCATTGTGGTGTCAGATGTTAGGCAGTTATAGCTATGGGTAACCAGCAGTTTAATGTGAAACAAAACCAAATACCAAAAGAGTTCTATACAACTTTGTAGAAACATGACACCACATCCTACAAGAAGTGATATAGATACTTTCCTGGTTCAGACACTGCTGTGGTAACACTGCTTGAAATAGCTGGTAAATTCGACAGAGTCTATTGTTTAGATGTAACCCATGCCATGTTTTTGTTCTGCAGTCCGACACCCCGATGAAAAGGTCATTCACTCCTATGGATTTTGCCTGTAACTTGAGGACAAGTCGAGGACTTGTCAAAGGTGCGTCACTTTTACAAAGTAGGTGCCTGATTTGGCCAGTGTCATGAAGGACAACACAAACAACTATGGCTTTGCTTTCTACAATTTTACTTCTTAAAAATAAGTAATTTAAGAAAAATAAGATAACAATAAAAGCTTTTTCTGTATGCCTCTTAGGTGAGAGCACACCTATGGGTGTGACAGGCTTCAGTATGGGTATCACCAGTTCTACAGCTAGTGGGTTCTTGGAGTGTGCCACACCTAGCAGGAGGCGTCTGCCCTGTGCCGATGGGGAAGGAGGGAACATGCCCCTGTTCGGCTCTATTGGTCAGTGCGGTACTGGCTTATTATCTTTCATCTAATATAAATGTAACAGTTTATTACACTCTTAGAAGAAAAGGTTCTACATAGAACCTCAAAGGGTTTTTCTGAATCAATTCCAGCCCGAGTCCTCATCCTTTTGAAGTGCATACAAATTGTATTCACAGTGCTGAAAACAGCATCTTCTTGACATACTGACAACACAAGCCAAACTCTTCCAGGCCTCACCTACAACTACAGAGTTTGAGGGCGGGTCAAAGTAGACGTTGTTCATGGCCAGCTAATGAAGACCATAGGCTGGCATTATGCAAATTTGTTACATTGTCATGTAGGTACAGTACTGTATGTAACAGCAAGTGAGACTGGAATTGCTGACGACTATTTTCAGCAGTTCAGAATCGATTCTTTCTTTAGGAGATAACTTTATTCGTCAAGCACTTTGATCTTTAAAACTTTGCAGACATTTTACATTCACATACAGCTATATTACACACTGCATGAAAGGTAATATTCAAAAAAGCATAATAGAGGCATTTTAAAATTGAGTCAAAATCCCTAGGGTTCTATATAGAACCCCATTGAACCTTTTTTTCTGTGAATTGGTTTCACATAGTTTAAATTCATTGCCCTTTGTTGATGTTTATGTAATACAGAATCTATCTTTAAAGCCTGAACCAATTAACCGTTCAGTCTACACACCATATGCTGTGTAGAATCAACAAATAAATGAACCAGAAAAATAAGCAATGACAAAGAGGGCTTTAATTAAAAGGAATATGTGTGAGTTGTCAGTAAGATATGGACATTATTTAGCTTTTGGGACACTGGAGATTAATTAATACTTTTAATAAGGCAGAGTCCTATGGAAGCATATGGATAGCATTAGCAATATTCAATTTGAAATGTAATATGCAAAATGACAATGCAATATGTAAAATGGCAATGCATTTCTGTATTTAAATTTACATTTACATTTTTTGAAGTTTGCTACATTCATTACTGGACATTTGAAAATGCAATCGCAAGTGTCTTAACTCTGCAATTAAGTGTAAATGCAATTAAGAAAAATAACATTTAAATGATCATTTTGCTACAGATGTTAAACATATCTAATCATTTCTGTAATACATTTTAATTTTAATTTTGCAACTTATAAAGCGTTAAAATATGTATTCAATTTACATATTAAAACTAGTGTATGAAATGGCAATAATTGAATTTTCATTTTCATTTTGCACCAAACGTTTCACAAATGTAATGGAAAATGTAAATTTAAATACAGAAATGCATTGCCATTTTACATATTGCATTGTCATTTTGCATATTACATTTCAAATTGAATATTACTACCCATATGCTTCCATAGTGTCCTAGAGAAGAGGTTCACATAATGAAAATATTTCTTTAAGACTGAGTAAACCACCAATACAATCTGCTTTCAGGTGGCCAGACTCATCGGAAACAGTTGAGCCGGTTTCCACTGCATGTGAGGAAGAAATTTCAGCCTGTCATGCCATAGCAGGGGAGTTAAATTTGTAATTAAATGAAAGAGCTTAACAGGGCAGACATGAATGCAACAGGGTGATGCGCACTGATATTCAATCACTGTCATAATATGACTTTATTGTACATATTTTGTGTCACCATATGTCCGTTACAAACTGTCACATGTAGTGCCTTCAGTTTATGGATTTTATAGTTTTTCCCAGTGACCTGGAGAACAATCTGGAGCTAACAGGACAAATGACCTCATGCATCCCTGTTGTTTCCTTTTTTACCATTTTGAAGGATGAATGCCAAACATGTTTTGTTAATGCATATCGAGTTTAATATGAATTTGTTTTACTGCAGATGTCTGAGGCCAACAGGTTGATAAAACAAAATGCATAGCCTAATTATTTATTTTACATTGATGGTTGATAATACTGATTTAACCCTCCAAACTGTTTATTTCAGCAACATTTTATTGAGACTTCTCCTCCTTGGTAGAGTCATTTGCAATAAAATTGTTATAAAATTTGGCAAAGGTTCAGTAATATATCACAGCAATCAAATATGCTATCTATGCTCACTTTCACAAAAAAAATGGGTTAATATTTTTGCTCTAGATTGTAATTTGATGAAGCAAGAGATAACTAGAAAAAAATCCAGACCATTCAAGGTGCTTTTCTATCTTTAACAATAGACTTGACAGACCTCTTCCATTGGAGAAAGACAGCTGAATTTGTGCTAGTAAACCACAACACACAGTTGTGCATTATTGCTGCATTACTTCTGTTGTCTGTTAATGTTTTAGCGGGAGGCAATTTACCCACAGATAACCTGCATGTGTCCAAGTTATCATAACTAAATCTGTTTGATTAGCCCAGGGTGTTTTCTCTCACTCTCTCTCTCTCTGTTTGTTCTGTTTGTTAAGAGAGTGAAACTGTTAAGTCTGAAGTTCACGGTGAAGCAATCCGTGCTCCTCTTTCAGAGCATTAGTTACAACCAGCTTCATCGAAACAAAATGGGCGTCCTTTTTGGATTATACATCCTGGGGATTATATTTACAGCCGTTCTTCTACTTCTTTTGGTATCTACCACATATCATCCACTTAAAAATTATATAGGAAAATGGAACGAAATGAGACCAATTCCAGGAATGCCAGGCGCTTATCCAATCTTTGGCAATGCACTGCAGTTTAAAGCCAATGCAGGCGGTAAGGGATTGTGATCTTTTTGACTAACATCAGCTCTTGTTACCATTGATTGATGATAATTTAACACTGCAGAATTATAAAAGTGTGTTTCTGTTAAAGATTTTTTCAATCAGATTATTGAGGGCACAAATGAAAACAGACACCTTCCTCTAGCAAAGGTGTGGGTGGGTCCAGTCCCCTTTCTGATCTTGTATCATGCAGAGAATATTGAGGTGCCTATTTCTCAAATTTTATCCTCTCCATTTACTTTTTGATGTGTATATTATTTTTTTTTCTCACAGTTTCTTCATACCTATGTTTTTCCATCAGGTGGTCCTCAGTAATTCCAGACACCTTGACAAGTCATACCCATATAGGTTCCTACACCCGTGGCTCGGCACAGGTCTGCTCACTAGGTACGGTGGGTTTACCACCAATTCTATTACAATTTGTTGTAATGCTCACTGTAAATATGTGAAATTAAATGAATAGGGTAGCATCAGACAAAAATTATACTGTCAATTTTATGTTATAATAGCTTCTCTCATCTTAATATAGATGAATAATAGACATATTTAAGTATTTACATTTTAATGCTAATTTCCCCACAAAATGTGTAAACACAGTGACTTTAGACAGTCTGGAAAAGCAACATTGACTTTGACAAGCAACCAATGGAGTGAGTTTTGGGTGGGATTATCTCTTTCTTCGACCAATAGGAGATCAGTTGGGGGACTTTGTTAATTGCTGATATTACATTCTGAATAATTTTTTTTCTTGATATTGTGTGACAATCTGAGGGTATTTACATTTACGCATTTGGTAGCCGCTTTTTTATTCGAAGGTTCATGTGTTTATGTGAAATCTGCTGGGATTTACCCCATGATTTTGCCGTTGCTAGTGCCTTGCCCTACTGTTTAAGCATTAGGAAAGCACACAAAAATGAAAAAAATTAAATAAATAAATACATTTTGTGAAAAAATGTTTTAAAATTGTTAAATACAGTTTTAAAAAGCATATGCCCTCGTGGTTTCTTTTTTGTAATGTGTGAGAAGTTCTGTTTTACCTTTTTCATTGGGTCACACCTGGAAAATAACAATTGTACCCAGAATTTTAACATAATGCAAGGATTAAATACATCACTATGTTTGCAATTGGTGATGTTAGAAATAACTACATGTGTGTTATGTATTAAGTAGAAAGAGCAGTGCTGTCTTGATCTCTCTGTTACCTAAAAAAAGCCGCACTCATGTCTTTCAAAGCTCAGAACATTTAAAGTCAATCTAAACTTTGTTTCACACAAGGTAGAGGACCACCTGCCAAACTGGCAGATCTCATATCTCATATTCAAGAGCAGCTTGCATCAAGCGCTGCAAACAAAGTCTATCAAAAGCACAGTTTATAATCAGCCACACTGGACACAAAGTCTCTGGCCATCTGTCCAAATGCAGAAATTTAATACAAAATGACCCCCATGTTCACTTTAGGCCTTTACAGTATGTAAGATAGGTTGAGGTCACAGACTTGACTCTTCTCAACTTTTCTTCCCACAGCACAGGGGACAAGTGGCGTAACCGGCGTAAATTGCTGACTCCAACCTTCCACTTCTCTATCCTCTCTGACTTCCTGGAAGTTATGAATGAACAAACAGATATTTTGATTCAGAAGATGCAGAAGCAGGGAGATGGAGAGCCGTTCAACTGCTTCAACTACGTAACCTTGTGTGCTTTGGACATCATATGTGGTACAGTACATCCAATCTTTCCTTAGCACAACGTGAGAGTGCTGTTGAGGTTGTCCTGCTGCTTTGTTTACACACTGCTTATGCATGCTAATGTAAAATAGCCCTAACACGTATCGCTTAGTTATAATAACCATTGATAAAACATATGGGATATGTTTGTCTGCAACAGAAACTGCAATGGGAGAGAAGATCTATGCACAGAGCAATGCTGACTCTGAGTATGTTCAAAGTGTCTATAAGTAAGTAGTGTACGTATGTAAGTATGTAAATACTTCAATGTTAGAGCATGTGTTCTTGCTAATAAATAGGGGAGCCATGTTGTCCTCTCTGAGAACTGACAGTGTTTATAATCCTTTTGCAGAATGAGTGACATCATCACCAAGAGACAGAGAGCACCATGGCTGTGGCCAGACTGGATCTACAACATGTTGCAGGAAGGCAAAGAACATTCCAGAAGATTGAAGATTCTCCACTCTTTCACTGCAAGTGTGAGTGATCACACTTTTTTTTTCTGTGAATGTGTGAGACTTCCGATTCAATAGGTAAATAACTAAAACAATAACTAAGTCCAGTAAATTGTAAAACTATTTGCACTGAAAAACAATGTGTTTAGAATTATAATAATACATAAAAATAATATGATAAGAAATGCTAGCTTGCAATATCAAACAGCAATAACGGGCATTTTTTACAGGTAAAATAACTGAAAGAGAATAACACCGGAAGCCTTGCACATTCAAGTTACGATTTAAGTTAAAAATAAGGTGGATAGCACATGCTACCCCCCCCCCCCCCCCCCCTTAAATCTAATTATAATTATTAAATACAAACCTTTAGATTATTCATACAGAATTTTCTGTTTTCTTAACCTGAAGGTCATCAAGGAGAGAGCGAAGTTCATGAGCTCTGAGCCTGATAGTGATTCTGACCAGGGGCAGAGGAAGAGACAGGCCTTTCTAGATATGCTGTTAAAAACTACTTATGAGAATGGACAGCATTTGAGTCATGAGGACATTCAGGAGGAAGTGGATACCTTCATGTTTGAGGTACAAATAAAACTATAAAAGGAAATTTGTCAAGACAAAGGTTGAACATTATTTTAAGGACCATTCTCTTTAACAGGGTCATGACACCACAGCAGCTTCAATGAACTGGGCCTTACATCTGATTGGTTCCCATCCTGAGGTCCAGAAGGCAATGCAGGCAGAACTACAGGAAGTGTTTGGTACGCAAGTCTTTTCCACAATGTGTTCTCAATGAAAGCAGTTGTTCTGTTTACTCAGTAGTCAAGAAAGCAGCTTGGGAATGTTTCCTAACAACCTCATTTAAAGTTCAGCTGCATCTCCTGTGTTCTGATTGGCAGGTTCGTCAGAGCGCCACGTGGGGGTGGAGGACCTGAAAAAGCTGCGCTACCTGGAGTGTGTTATCAAGGAGAGTCTGCGGATCTTCCCCTCCGTGCCTCTGTTTGCACGCAGCATCTGCGAGGCCTGTCAAATCAGTAGGTGGCAGCAGTTTGTCACCTTGCCAAACAGTGCAGCAAACGGCGCAAGATCAAAGATCTGCATTTTTGATGCCACTCTCATTATTTGCATCTCAGCATAACAGCAGATGTCACGGCTTCTATTTCCATCTCACATTGTCAAATATGAAGCACCCTGAGTGTTTATTTCTAGCTAAGAGCTAAGAGTCTTTCATGTCAAGGTTAAATGAAAGAGCAGCTGGATGGGAAATAGCAACTTTTCAGGACAGAAAGTGTTGCAATGCGCAATAAATACATCCGTTTATCAATTTATAAATTAAAGCTTTATTCTGTCTCCCACACAGCGGTATAGTTTGGCATGTGTATAGTGCACTAAATCCTATTTAGTTGTTAATTTTCTGTGACATGTATAAAATAACTGACTGAGGTTGTTTTGTTGCTCGTTTGCAGATGGGTTCAAAGTTCCAAAAGGAGTGGATGCTGTTATCATACCATATGCTCTTCACCGGGACACACGCTACTTCCCAGAACCTGAGGAATTTCGACCGGAAAGGTTTCTGCCAGAGAACAGCAAAGGGAGGCATCCATATGCATACATCCCTTTTTCTGCAGGGCCAAGAAACTGCATCGGTAAGAAAAAGAACAGAATGATAACACAAAAAATTGATCTAAAAGTGACATATAATAGAAATGATAAGACTAAATGCTATCCAGTATAATATGAATTAATGTGAAAAGGAGCACATTTTAATTTTGGGGCCTTCTTAATGGGGCTGTGGGGGTGCATAAGACAAAAAGGCTGGGAAGCACTGCATAACGATATAACTGCACCATACAAAGGAGTGCATTTTATTATATGGGCCATATGCATAGAGATGGGAATCATAAAGAATTTATCGATTTTGCTTAAGTCTCACAGTTAGCTGAAAGCTGTATGTTTTTGATTAATGGGGAAAAAAATGGCTCATAAGAGACATTTATCCAAGAATCAGACTAAAGTACAGTGGTTGCACAGTAAGTGTTTGGTTCACTAAAAAGAACCGACTCACTAGAGACATTTGTTCAGGAACTGGACTTCTCTGGTTGCGCTGCATGCGTTTGATTCACTAAAACAAATGGCTTAGAGTAATTTGCTTTGTAATCAGACTACAATAGTTGTACACTACAGGATGTGTTTGATTCACAAAACGAATCAACTCATTTGCTCCCTAATCAGATTACACTGGTTGTGTAGTGTTTTGATTCTCTAAAATGAACTGGCTCATAAGAGTCATTTGCACTTGTAAAATGACTACACTGATTGTGTTGTATGTTTTTGATTCACTAAACAGAACCATCTGATAAAGAGTAATTTGCTCTATAAGCAGACTACACTGGTTGTGTTGTATGTTTTTCATTCACTAAAAAGAATCGACTCATAAGAGTCGTTTTCTCTATAATCAGACTACACAGGCTACGTTTTCTGCTTCCCACTGTAGATTCAGTAGCATTATTCAGGTTCTGAACTTGAACCAGATCTTGGTTCCAAACCTATGACATTATTATTATCAGAACTTTTTAAAGTGAAGTTTCTTTTTCTATTATACTTCACCCGAGAGTCAATCTGCTTATTGAGCATCACTATCTGAACGAGAGACTCAGTGCACTTATCTCCCACACTCATCTCCAGAGTGTTTGGGCCTCTATCCCACCTCTGAATGAGACAGATTGTTTCACAGCGAGTGGTGCTCGCAGGTTCAGGTCACTGGCCAGTGGCCACACACAAGAATAATCTTCTAACAAAACTGAAAGAGTGCCACATTGCTTTGGAGATTTATTATTTCATCACTCGACTCATCTCCACTGCCTTCCAGGAATGAAAGCTCCAAATCTGAACATTTGTAGAAATTTTACTTCATGAGCGTCTCCCCTCTCATAGTCTTGTTGCCATTCCAAGACCTTGTTTTTCTCTTTCCCATTTTCTCTTTTTCTGTGTATCTGTGGCTCCAGGCCAGCGCTTCGCCATGATGGAGGAGAAGGTAGTTCTTGCTACGATCTTGCGTCACTTTGACGTAGAGGCGTGTCAGAGCCGTGAGGAACTGCGGCCTCTGGGGGAACTCATTTTGCGTCCCGAGAAGGGCATTTGGATCAAACTACAAAGAAGAACCAAATAACTCTCAACACCATTAAAACTTACGGTTGCTTCAGTCCTCACATCACAGACAGTTGTTGTGCTGCTAGTGTTGTTGTGCTTCTAGCTTTGAGTAGACTCAAACGCAATGTGCTGTCATTTTTGTATTTTCTGTGATTGATTTTATGGGTAATTCTGTGGAATGGATGGTAAAAGGAGAGCTGAAAGTACCAGACTCTTACCAGAAGCTGAAAAAGTAATAAAATTAGCAAAATATCTTCTAAACAAACACCCAAAGCGAGGCAGATTTCTGATTCCATGTGGACGTAGTTATAAGTTAGAAATCGTGTACAGCCAGCCACTTAACAGCACGAAATAAGCCAAGATAGGGTGATCGGTTAATTGACAACCTCAACACTGCTACTTACCATAATGTACATGAAATATTGATTTAAGTTGAAATTATTTTATTATATGAGAAAAAAGAGACCGCAGAGTACATTAAACTAGCACAGCAAGTGCGACAATGATGAATTATAGAGTTAAATGGTCATTCAATAAATATATTTAACCACATAATGTCATAATTGAATTGAATCAGAATCAAGTAAATCAACTTAATTGAGGCAACTATTTTTGCACATTTGCACTCTAGTTTTCCCTTTATAATGTTGAATAGTCTTTCATTCTCACTTGCGGGGGTAATTACAGAAAAAGAGGATGTACAAAACTGATCATTTGATTTCAAGCATACACTGCTGTTTAAAAGTTTTCGGGTCAGTAAGATTTATTTCTTTATTTTTGGAGAATAATAAATGTATACTTTTATTCAGTAAGTATGTATTACATTAATCACAAGTGACAGTAAAGACATTTATAAAGTTGCGAAAGATTCTATTTAAAATAAATGTAGTTCTTTTGAACTTTCTGTTCATCCAAGAATCCCAAAAAATTTCCAAAAAATATTAAGCTAATATATTAAACTGTTTTCAAGATTTACAATAATAAGAAATGTTCCTTGATCACCAAATCAGCATATTAGAATGATTTCTGAAAGATCATGTGACATTGAAGATTGGAGAAATGATGCTGAATATTCAGCTTTTCCATCACAGAAATAAATGACATTTTAAAATAGAAAACAATTATTTAAAAGCTGAGAGTAAGAGATTTGTTTCAAAAGCATGAACAAACATTTGGCGAATCGCAAATTGAGAGATCTGTTGCGGATCTAAAGCCCTCAGGGCTGTCCATTATTAATCGTCTCGAATCACTGGATGAAAATATGTCTTTGGCAAAAGTATTTTCAGACTAAACAGTGTCTGCACATCCAGACACACCGGATACCATCAGCACCTTATTCAAATACACAGATTGAGTATAAGTGATGCTTAATCAAACTGACATTCATCATGGTGGAATGTCTCGAGGCTTTCATTTTGTGGAAATGTTTTCTTTAATTAAATGAGAAATTTAAGTCTCAGTGTGTATTTTGTCCCAGTAAACAAAACACTTTAAAAAGAAGCTCAGAGTGATTTTCATCAAAATATCAATTAAGCTCAGAAATGCTAAGATGACGTACAACATACCATGTCTTTGATATTAACAACAACCAAATCTTTCTATTCATCCCCAGGGAGATTTTGCTAATTATATGAATTTGCATGAATAAATATCTCAGTCTGTGATGTCCAGTACTGAATATCTTTCATTAAGAATTACTTCACAACACTCAGTTCAGTTTCTACAAGCGTCACCTGTATCTCTGTATCATGCTCTTTAAACCTGCTCTGTCAGCTCATTTGGGGCTGATGGGTGATAAGGAGCAGGGCTCCTCCACAGAGAGGCAGTGTTGCTCCTCCTCATCCCTCGTCTGTCCTGAGCAGTGCCGGTGAGAGGACACCTTAAATCATCAGGCTGATGGGAAAGTCAGTTGATCCTGCCAAGTCCCAAACCGCTACTGCAATTCATCAAGAATCAAGAAAAAAATTATTTGATGGAAAAAGTATGGCACAAACGTAATGAAAGTGATTTTTAAATGCATGTTTCTCCTGTAATTTAGATGAGTAGAAACAATTATGTAAATTTACCAGCAGCTCGAAGTGATTGTGATTGCAATTGTGCGGCTTTGCACCATGACATTATTTCATGTCCATATTGTGTCTGCTGGTATTCTTGTGTCTTGGCAGACAATAAATGGAGTATTCTGGGTAAAATGTCTGTATTTAATGTTGTACGGTATCAATCTATAATTAAAATTGGCAAGAAAAATAACAGACATTTAAAATTGATGATGCAGTTTGACGAGTTATAGGTGAAAATGTGCATTCATACTTAAGAGATGAGAGATTTCAAAGAGGTTTTTATTCCATCTGTGTTATTAGATCTCTAGGTTCTTGACTCAGTTTTAAAGAATCCTTTATGCCAAAAAAGTGTCTTAAATGATTGCATAATACTTTCATTTTAATGGGTTTTAAATTGTCTTAGTAATAATGCCTTAGTATTTGGTTTGTCCATCTTTTGCTTTGATGACGGCAGCATCAACAAGAACTCAACAAGTTTGTGTGAAACCTGATGATCATGTTTTCCTGCATGATTTGAGAATCTTCCAAAGAGCCTCTTGTGCTTTTATGGAAGCAAGAACATCTGACTGTCTGTGCAAAGAATCATATGATTATAGTCACAAATTTGATTATTTGATTAGCAATCTAGAAATAGATCTTAAATATTTCATTTATCATTCATAACATTTCTTTGTTTTGAATGTTCCAAAGTCTGAAAACTCTCTGCTCTGTTTTCAATTTCAAGGTTTAATAAAAAAAAAATATCCAAGATTTTCAGTGAGGTCTCAGCCAACTGTACTTCTAAACATATGGTAGTATCCACCTGTACTAACTGTGCAATGGGAAGGTGATAATGTGCCAGTGTTTTCTTTAGCTGGAAGGCAGAGTCATTATAGCACAAAGAGATTACAGCAGATAACACAGTCTTAAGTGTTCCATTCTTCAAAGGACACATCTCATCAAAAGCCTCTACCTACGTCGCCGCACAGAGATCAATGCTATCCAAAACATAAAGGCGAGTGTCAAATCCCTTCTTCCGGAAACAACTTGAATTACTTTGAATAGTGGGGGAAAAAAAACTCACAGAACTGAAATACTGGGGGAGAGATGGCATCTTTCATATCAGTCAATTAAGCAAGTATTTTCATCAATGAACAATTTTAATATTAACTTAATTCAATATAGCCCTATATTAAAAAAAAACGACCTCCTTTTATAATGTGACACATACTACTATACACACTAATTGCTTCTCTGGTCTTTTTCCTGACTTGAGGCCTGGACAGGTCAGTCAAGAATAAAAGACATAATTGCTTTAAGAATCTATTTGCAGTGGCCAATAGGGCAACTCATTTTCGATCATTGACTTAGAACTTATGAAAGCTGTCTTTGTTTTTTCTAAAATACTCTGAACACAACAAAAATATGTTCTGATGTCAATAATTAGAGTAAATTGATTGGTCTCCTGCAATTAAAAAATAAATGGTAGTTTAACTATAGCAGACAATACAAACAGCCTTCTGTCATTTTATACAAATGCAACTTGTACCATCATTGCAATGTTCATTGTAATGTTGGGAGGCAATCGGGCTGCTCAATCTGCGCATCTGGTCATAAAATCTCTCCCCTTTTTCACACTAAATCACTAGTCCGGCACCAACATTCTACAAGATAATGGCCACTAAAAGACCCGGTGTCACATTAGTTGCCTTTCCAAATTTTAACCAGAGACATCTCTAAATCTCTCCTGTGACAACAAAAACATTACATCATGAGGCACGACAAGCACGAAAAGGCCAGGTGGCAAAGGACAATGGAAAGCACCCAATACACATAGGCACAAATTGAGGAGTTCTTCTCAGCATGGAGGTGGAAGGTCTATGATCGCCAGCCACATACTCAGATGACTCTGCTGGCTGCCATGGATGTAGCCTGTGATGACATCACAGTAGACGCCTGCAGAGGTTTGGATAAGACATTCCAAAATATTTTTCCATGTTGCATTGCAAGGGAAGATATACATTGTGATGTAAATGAGAATCTGTGGCCCAACAGACTGGCACGTCAAGAGGTGTAGACAGACTCCACTGCAATTCCTCATACAGTGCTGCATGCAAAAGCAAATTTCTCCCTAATTGATCTTTCCTGTGTTTGCCTTTCTAATATTTTATTTTTGCCTTTGTGCCTCTATTTCTTTTTCTTTTCTATATCACAATAATAGTGGAATGGTTTTTGTAATTTTTTGTTTTTGTTTTTGTAGACCACTAGTAAAAGTGTAACTGTGAATCCTATCCAGTCTCTTTCAATCAATAACTGACGTACAGTAGTGTGTAAATTTGTACTTTTGAAATGGATATATGGCATACAGAAGAAGCGCAGCTTTGTACATTTCAATACAGTAACTGTCATACAAACTGTTGCCATAGTTTACATCAGACAATACTAACAGAGTGCAGTGTTTTATTGACAACATGACTAAGCATTTTGACTATCTTGTTTGTGAACAATGACACAAGGACTTTTCATTTGTACGAATTGTTTTGAAAATGCAAATACTTCTTTGCAAATATTAAGGATGATTTGAGAAATGCACCAAAGCGACTGAGAAAAACTATAGTTGTATAAATATTTCCCCTTTGAGCCAGTTTGCTACATCATCTTGTTGCAAAGCTGATTGTTTTGTATGTTGTAATGGACTATTAGTGCTTAACAACAGCCTTATGATAAGCTTTATAATTAAATTATAAAATAATCAAATCAGTATTTCATGTCCATGTACAGTATATATTTATTTGGTGAGCCAAATAAAGGGAATTCTAAAGAAGACATTTCTTTTCAGAAATTTAAAAACATATAGCCTATACAAATAATATTATACTGACAGTAAAGTAGAGAAATGACTTGTGTATTTAGGGGTGGATCTGTTGTGAATGTCATCTTTCAAACTTGAACGTACCTTCTTCATTTCATATGAGTAGAAAGCTTCTGTTTTGATCCTTTAATGCAAGACTTATAGAGAGGCATCATGTTAAAGGCCAATTCAGAAAGTGGACTTCAGACTTAAAGCATATACATAATTGAAATATAAAAACAATCGTTAATGACAAAGGCACCTCTACATGGAGGATTTTTTTTTTTTTGTCCTTGTGAAAATCTGTCACGTTTTATTCATGTTTTCTATTTGTGCTTATGCCATGTCTTTTATTTGATAATTTGTCATTGTCATGTTTCCTGTTTCATGTCATGTGATTCCCTGATCCCTCATGTGTTCCTTCCATGTGGTTCCGTAGTTCATGTGTCATGTTCTGATTTGTGCCATGCAGTGATTATCATAAATTATGAGATTTCAACTTGTAAAGAGCTTTCACTTTCTTGTAGAGCTTGTAATTACAATTTGTACACCAGGAATTTTCTGAGATCTCTACTTGTACCACTTGACCACTATACCACCTGACCATTTGATAGTGTTGCCACATGAACGCATAATTCCTCTAAGGAACAGCTCTGAGTGAAACGTTGCGTGGCCATCTTGAATTTACGGTAATTACAACATAGCATGAACGCAGCTATATAGCCCTCATGTTTCCATTGTGCCTTGTCCAGCTTTGTTATTGTTGGTTAGTTCAAGTCATGTCATGTGTCTCATGTCGTGCCATGTCATATGTCTCATGTTATGACATGTCTCATGTCATTTGTCTCATGTCATGTCTCATGTCATTTCATGTCTCGTGTCATGTCATGTCATATCTCATGTCAAATGTCATATCATATGTCTCATGTCTTATGTCTCATGTTGTATGTCATGTCGTATTTCATGTCATATATATCATGTCGTATGTCATGTTGTATGTCGTCTCATGTCTTATGTCATGTCATACGTCATGTCATATGTCTCATGTCGTATGTCATATGTCTCATGTCGTATGTCATGTCATATGTATCATGTTGTGTCATGTCTTATGTCATGTCATGTCATATGTCTCATGTCGTATGTCATGTCATATGTCATGTCATATGTATCATGTTGTGTCATATGTCTTATGTCATGTCATGTCATATGTCTCATGTCGTCATATGTCTCATGTCATGTCATTTGTCAAATGTCATATGGTATATGTCTTGTCATTTGTCATATGGCAAATGTCTCATGTCATGTCGTGTTACATGTCTCATGCCATATCATATGTCATGTTAAGCTGCAGTTTATTTTCATGTTTATGGTCATGTTATGTTCATTAAGTTTAGTTTATGTTCATTAAGTTTAGTTTAAGTTTTAGTTCGGATTCAGCTCGCCTTTAGTAGACAATTGTTACAATGATCTGGGGCCTCATTATAAAATGTTGCGTAAAAGACGTCCTGTATTTGATGTATTTGATAAGATCTCAAATGTTCATACGTGTGATTCAGAGAAAGGAACATATGCACAAAAAAATGTGTGTATGCTTCTCTTCTTGAAGTGAAATCTATAAATCGCAAATTATCTTGAAATTGTGCACAGGTGAATGGTTTCCGATCTCCACCTAGTAAACGCCCCCCTAATTAATGGCATTAACATAACAGAGCACCAGTCAACGTTCAAATCCTTTACTTGAGAATCATGAGCAGCAATAATTGCTTAGATTTCCAAATACCTATACTCCGACTCTGCCACAAGGAAAAGTTTGTACGCCTGTTTATACCCTGACGTGGGGCTAAGCACTTTTCCATGTCAAAGACCTTTTTTACAAATCTAAACATTGGCATGAGTTTTATCTTACGTACACTCTAAGATCAAATCTGTGCGTATGCACGTTCGTTAAATAAGGCCCCAGGATTTGGGAACTTCTTTGGGTTGCACCATATTTGCCCTTTAATCTTTGTCATTTAAACTTGTGTCATAAACATTTTGCATCATTGTTTATATTATTTTGAGGCACAACAGCAAAACTGAGTATAATAATAGTTCCCTTTCATACGGTCACTATGAGTTACGTCAGTGACTGATGAAATTGGGGGTTTCGCTTAGCCTATCACCTTCGAGTTTTAGAAAACGAGCCAATGGCATGAAAATGCCTAGGGTCTGCGGAATTTGCATGCCGCGACTCTGCATGGGTTATAAAAGGAGTAGCGGTGGCAATCTCGCATTATGTTTTCGCTTCGGAGCGAGTTCTCTTCACTCCCACAAGCCATTCTGAGTTATCTTCACTCTTCAAGACGAGCTGCTCTCCAGGTGTTGGTGTGCAGCGAGTTCACATTGCCTGCTGATCTGTGCAGTGAACTGCCAGTCGTGTGTTTCTCCCTGGGCGCTTCAGCACTCTGCAGAGGTTAAATCCTCTCACAAAAGAGCTTGCGCATGGCATGTCTTATAAAGATGCACTTCTGGTTACTGTTTCCCACTCTGATGGGCACAATCGCTTGTGGATGAGTCATGTTCTCATTGCGGGAACATGACCATCGTGATGCTGCAGTCAAGACTCAATGACCTCACTAGAGGTAGAGTCCCCTCATCCACACCCTGATCTATCCCCTCTTCGAGAGGCGATACTTTGGTTGGTGGCCAGGGTGACTTGAGGGTGACAGTGTGGAACAAAGCGCAGACGATGCTTCCTCTGCCCACACTCCCATCTTGCAAACCACGAGTCGTCCGGTTGAAATCGCAGTTCCATATTCGGACGTTTCCTGCATTTCATTCATTCGGCGCTCCAGACGAAGAAACCATGTCCATCGCAGCATCACAAGGTGGGCTGGAGTCCTCTGGAGATGAGGATTCTGCAGTGCTGCCGCCTTCGGCCGTGCCAGCATTGTCCGAGTCTGATCCAGAATTGACAGCCATGCTTGCCCGGGCAGCCGCGAGCATCGGGCTCGAGTGGAACCCTCCACCCTGACCTGAGGAGGCGCTTGTCTATGTTTTTGGGGGCATACTCCCGTCAGCGCCCGTCTCCAATACCTTTCTTCCCGGAAGTGCATGAGGAGGTCACGAGGTCCTGGAAGTCTCCATTGTCTTCCCGTGATCGCTTGGTGGCCTCCTCCACCTTTTCTCCCCTTGATGGGGCCGCAGCCTAAGGCTACACTGTGGCTGCTCCGGTTGAACGCTCTGTTGCGATGCAACTGTGTCCTCAGAGCGCTTTTTCCCATGGTAATCCATGGTAAGCAGCCCTCCAAAGCCTGTAGGTTTTCGTCGACTTTGGTTGCGAAATCCTATAGAGCTGCGGGGCAGGCTGCCACCTCTTTGCATGCCATGGCCATCCTGCAGTTCTATCAGGCACGGATGCTCAGGGACATGCACAAGGGTAGAACTGACCTAGGGCTCTTAGATGAGCTGCTTGCTGTCACAGACCTCGCTCTCCGGGCGACGAAGGTGACCACACGCTCCCTGGGCCAGGTGATGTCCACTAACGTGGTCCAGGAGAGACACCTCTGGCTCAACCTGGCCGATATGAGAGAGGCCGAGCGAACCCGTTTCCTCGACTCTCCCATATCCCAGGCTGGCCTCTTCGGCGGCACGGTCGAGGACTTTGCCCAACAGTTCTCAACCGCCAAGAAACAGACTAAGGCTATTAAGCATATTCTGCTCAGCCCCAGCAGCAGCCTCCACCCGGGCCGCGCCGTGAAGGTGACCGCAGGAAGGCACCCCAGACCGCTCCAGCCCCGCAGCCTGCCAAACGCCAGGCCAAATGGTGCTTCTGAGATGGGCTGCTCAAAGATGGCACTCAGTTCTTTTCAGGAGGTGGTAGCAGGACCACTCCTTCCCCCGGTGGAGGGCCGGGGGAGAATCTTTTGTTCTCCACTCCCCACTGCTCGCCCTTCGGCAGGCAGCACCTTATTGTGGTAAAAGAAAGAACTGACACACCCATCTCTGAGCCCCCAGAGGTCTCGGATGACCCCTCTGTCGCCAGACCCCTGGCAGAGCAGGCCCCCGTGGAACGCTGGTCCTTCCCTGGCCTCCTCTGTCAGGACGCGGCAAATGACCGCGCCCCCTCACCGGGATGCTACGCCTCCCATGTCTGGGCCAGTCATTCCACCTCGCTGCCCATCGAGGGTACGTCTGTGGTTCGCATGACCCCGCTGGTTCAGTTCTTGGGAGCTTGGTTAGAGCTTCCCAATCTGTCCCGCTGGGTCGCGAGAACCATTAGGCTTGGCTACACGATTCAATTCGCACAGTCTCCTCCCCGCTTCCGGGGAGTCCGTTACACCATGGTTGGTGGCAATGCCCCTGTCATGCGTGCAGAGGTCGACACTCTACTGGCGAAGGGGGCGATCGAGACTGTCCCTCCGGCCGAAATGAAGTCTGGCTTCTACAGCCCCTACTTCATTGTACCCAAGAAGACCGGTGGGTTACGGCCAATCCTGGACCTGCAGGTCTTGAACCGATCCCTTCACAGGCTTCCGTTCAAGATGTTGACAGCGAAACGCATTCTCGAATGCGTTCGTCCGTTGGATTGGCTTGCAGCAATCGACCTGAAGGACGCATACTTTCATGTCTCCATTCTTCCTCGACATTCCTCGGCTTTCGAGGGGCAGGCATACCAGTACACTGTTCTTCCATTCGGGTTAGCCTGTCTCCTCCCTTGTTCACGAAAGTAGTCGAGGCAGCCCTTGTGCCACTCCGGCAACACGGGGTTCGCATCCTGAATTATCTCGACGACTGGCTGATTCTAGCTCACTCTCGAGACCAGGTTTGCGAATACAGGGACCTGGTGCTCCGGCACCTTGCCCGTCTGGGCCTTCGGGTCAACTGGGAAAACTGCGGTTCCACTGAAGTTATTTCAGAAGCTCCTGGGGCATATGGCGTCCGCAGCGGCAGCCACGCCGCTCGGACTGCTTCATATGAGACCGCTTCAGCACTGGCTTCTCGATCAAGTCCTAAGGTCGGCGTGACAACCGGGCACGCTCCGAGTACCAGTTACTCCGGCCTGCCATCAGACCTTCATCCCGTGGACGAAC
The DNA here is from genome assembly GCF_949319135.1 of Squalius cephalus. Classification (NCBI taxonomy): domain Eukaryota; kingdom Metazoa; phylum Chordata; class Actinopteri; order Cypriniformes; family Leuciscidae; genus Squalius; species Squalius cephalus. The sequence continues at coordinate 18,905,548 of NC_137135.1, forward strand.
CTCAGCTTTCTACGGGCCGGTGGGCCCTTAGAACGAGTTTCAAGGCATGTTGTTGTGTCATCAGATGCCTCCACCATGGGCTGGGGAGCCATGTGCTCCTGGACAGGACCCCAGCGCCCTTGGCATGTCAATTGTCTCAAGTTGCTGGCGATACGTTTGGCTCTGCACCGCTTTTGTGCGTTGCTCAAGGACCAACACGTACTAGTCTGCTCAGACAATACCGCGACAGTAGCGTACATCAACCGACAAGGTGGTCTACGCTCTCGCCGTATGTCGGAACTCACCCGCCACCTCTTCCTATAGAGTCAGAAGCATCTGAGGTCATTTCGAGCCATTCACATCCCGGGAGAGCTGAACCTTGCAACCGACGAGCTCTCACGGTTTCAGCCACTTCCTGGGAAATGGAGTCTCCATCCCCAGTTGGTTCAGCTGATTTGGGAACAGTTCGGTGACGCACAGGTAGATCTGTTTGCCTGAGATCTGAGACGTTTTGAGTGAGCCTTTGTCTGGTATCAATCTTTAGTCCTTTAATAATAGATCTCTTCTATAGTTATAACCATGTGCTTTTTGAAGTGTTCATGGAACACTTCAATATCCCTAGCAGACCCTGAATCAAGCCAGTAATCCAAACCCTATATAATTGGAGTATGACTTTAGGTCACGCTTTCAGAGGCAGCCTGGACTTAGATTCCCCCGGAGCTACATGGATGCTCTCCATTTCAACCTTAATTTGGGCTTCAGTGTGGTGGATCTGCACAGATCTTCAACATGAAAGTGAAGGGAAATTGATTTTCTGGAGCCTGGTCTTCATGAGCTGAATATTTAAATTCCCCCAATCCCTTCAACAGCTCCAGGCTTTGGAAGATACCCAGTTCCTTATCGATGTTTCGCTAACTCATTGTTTTTTCATTGTAAAACATCAAGGGCATGTTGTGAAGAGCTGTCAAAGAAGATTTCAGATAAATGTATTTTTTTTTACTTAAAACACTGTAAATGGCAGTCTAAAGTTGGGTTTGCCCTCATCCTGACACAGTTAAAGAAGAGCTCTAATGAGATGGAGCGAGTTAACTATATGCTATATTGAACAGTACTTCATCTCTTCAACATAATACAGAGCTCATTACCTTGGCAATTTTTACACTATTAATATGCCTGGGGAGTGGAAGAAGTCATGTTATTGTTTGTGGCGTCCTGATTTATATTTTTGCATGATTGAGTTGTTGGCAAATTCCGTCTATCTATCTATCTATCTATCTATCTATCTATCTATCTATCTATCTATCTATCTATCTATCTATCTATCTATCTGTCTATCTGTCTGTCTGTCTCCTCTTTTGCACCAGCAGAGTGTAAAATTACTGTGGCATAGATTTAAATTATTTTTTTCTCATAACACTGATGAATTTGTCACAATATCTAGAAGCTCCATTCATTAATTAACACATGATCATATTCTGTGTTTATTATGTTATCAGTGAGAAGAAAAATGTCCTTCAAGTGCCTTCTCCTGCAATATAGATCTTGCGCCATTGATTTTGCATGCTACAAGCGGTGCCCAGTGCCTTTGGGTTGAGTTTATTATATCAGTCTTTGCCTGGCAGTGGCAAATAAAGCTTAGTGATCACAGATATTTAATATATAAGAAAGAGATCTATAAAGGTGGGTAAAAGCATTCATACATCCCTGTACTCTGTGTGTTGTATAATCTCTTAACTCTTTGGAAATACTGTATACATTAGCTTGATGTCAGAGCTGATCTGTGTTATGTGGAACATGAGTAGGACTGTGCATGACATTTGGAAGGTCATATAGATAAACATATAGGGACAGAGTCATTGTCCCTGATGTCAAGAGTAAAGGTCAGCTATTTCCAGAAATTAACAAATAAAAGTAATATGTGACAATATTCCAGGGATTACATTTCAAATATACAGTTCATAACAATACATTTCATTAACTAAAAAGAGTCAAGTTCATCTAGTAGAAATTATGGTAACACACATGACACTACAACAATGCAAGGAACATTAACAAACAACACAAAACACCTATAATGCACAACTGATAACATAAGTAAACACTTTTATTCAATTAAATAAAATATAATCAAATGTAAGGAATCATACAGAGACTTCTGGTAGCACCCTTTACATATGAAGGTTTTACATCACTGAATCAACCAAAACATATAGCAGCAAAATTAATTTATATATGTTAAATCAGGTAGAAATAGGTCAATAACAGCTGCAAGTTCCCACGTTTTACAGTAGTAATTTTAACTTTTTCTTTCATATAGAATGACATTACAATTACACACATTGTCCATTGAATCTAATATTTTTTAAAGGTATAGCGGAGGATTTTCTTTTTCCGGGTGGATCATCAAGACTATTGGTCCTCCTAAGTGTCAATCATTCTGGTGATATGTTTACGTAAGCCCGTCGTATGTGCTCGTCCCTAGGTAGTTTTCGCTTTCTGCGCATGCGCACTTTCGTGTGTGATGAGCTACGGTTTCAGCCATTCCTTTGAAAATGGCTGAGGGTCGCAAGAGAAAAAAAGTCTATGAGGTGTATGAGAAGAAGAGAAAGGCCGCAGAAGATAGAAACAAGACCGGAGTGTTTTTGGGAGATTCATTCACACGATGGCGTGCACTCAAAACACAGGTTGGGCTTCCCACTGATGCCTCAGTCGCGAAGTTTCTACTCGACAGGTAAAGTTTGGCATGCTATTTGAAGAAATCCATTTAAAATCACTGCTAGTAAAAGTTAGTGTAAGCTATGATTAGCGATGCTAGCCCTGGCACAAGTCACGCACCGCGTAGACACGGTAAACATCTCAATTTGCTCTCTCGTGCACACGTTTAATAGGCGTTCCCTCTCGGGAGCAGGTAGAGTGTTGAGCATGTGCATTCTTTTCAAAAAGTGGAGAGGGCGGTTCTTTTCTAAAATTCGGGAAAATCCTCCGCTATACCTTTAAGTAACTTACAATTAGCAAATTAACAGTTTTAACTGTAGCATGTTTACTGTTAAAATTCTACATTGCAGAAAAATTCTCTTGATATAAATATCACTGCCTAAAACTATTCATCCCAGAACTAAAAAAGCTCACTATTGTTATACTCAAGAATATATTACAATATAAAACATCTCGGTTACGTATGTGAAGACGTAGTCAACGTGTCGACTGATTGGTATCACGCCAGGGAGCCAGTCATCTTCTAGTACTATTGAAACGAGCCAATGGAATTGGCGTGCGTGATTTGCATCACACACTCCGCCCTCGGCTGAGGAGCCGAGCGTAACTCGGAGTCAGCGGTGGTCCAGCAATAGTGGCGACGGGACTATGTCTCCGTTCCCTCCTTCAGGGAACGAGGGTTACATACGTAACCGAGACATTCCCTTTCAGTTGCTCACGTTCAATGTAGTCGACGTGTCTACTGATTGGGATCCCTATTAAAACGCCACTAGTGCTGCCACCTTCCAGCGCCTAGACAGAAGCCTCCTGATCCCTCACACATTATTTTCAGGCGGAGATGGGGCAGGGCTTAGGCCAGGGAAGTCAATGCTGTTCCACAGGACCACTGGGAAGCATGCCCTATCAATGGAAGGAAGAGACGCTGCGAAAGCCACCTCCTGCCCGAAGGGAGGTAACGTGGAGAAAACACATATGGACTGGGCGGATGACCGGGCAGTAGAACATATGAAATGTCACTGGGGTGGCTCCAGCCTATGACAGGGGGAGACTCAATCGGACAGTGCCGTGGGAAAACACGGGCTCGCTGCAGGGAGCCGTACCGTGGAAGAATACACATATGGGATCGCCGTAGGGATCACAACATATGGACCCAGCCTAACACAGGTTCCACCAGTGCATACAAGTGATAGACCTGGCTTCGGACGTTCCGCCACATCCGTTTCCGAAGGGTATGGAGGAACTTGACAGGGTTCGGCTGAGGGCAGTAAGGGGAACTCACTGGAGCAAGAATTGTGCATGTATCCAGTCCATAGGAGGGGAATGGCGCAGCAAGCCGACACTTCGAACCGGCTTACAGTGAAACTGGCTTCATGTGAAGGGAGCCCACGGGAAGCAGCGGTTCGACACATAGGCTAGTTCTCTAGCGAACATGATAGGTGTCGCCCAGCCCTCAACTCAATTTAACATATGTTCAGCGAGGCACTCTGTGTCAACGCCTAGGAGGGAGCAATACTCTCACTTAGGAGGAGCTCACCACCCAGGTGGACACATGCATCTTGGGAAAATTTGAAGAAGGCAACCACGTGTATTGGGCCAACCTCTGCTTGGAAACAGCCTTCCCTTCTGCTGGTCACAGACAAGAGCTGGTCTGAGGTCCAGGCTTTGCATTCTGAGCACGTATAACCACAATGGAGCGGATGGACAGAGAAAAGCCAGGGCTGGGTCTGCCTCCTCCGGGGCAGCGCTTGCAGGCTCTTGGGCACATATCCAGGCCGGGGTCTCAGATTTCATGAGAGTTAGCCGGCCCGAATTCCAGGCACGATTCGTTGACCGAAAATGTGTGCAAGTCCCTACCCTCTAGAAAGAGACCAAGCAAGCAGGAGAACTGTTTCTCTAAAAAAAGGATTTTTAACTCACTCAGCGGTATCTGCAGTGCAGTAGCACCAGAGATAAGTCCCAAGAGGGTAAAGAGGCAGATCTGCAAGGCGGATTCATTTTGAGGAGACAGCCCTCACTCCAACCCATTAGCAGGAAAGAAGCACTGAAGTGATCCTACACCTTCGGGATCTCCTCACGGAGAGAAGACTCAATTCAACGAATAGGTTTCACTTCTAAGGGGGAGCGTGCCTCATTTTGAGAGGTGCTCTCACAGAAGTGATGGTCTCTACGGCATAAAAATTATTGCGGTAGTAACCAGAACCTCCGCGTCCCGTTATTTTTAGAACCAGACCTGTAACTCTCCAAGTTCTAAACACAGGTGCCATCATGCCCCATCCCTGAGAATGTATTCAGAGGAAGGAGTCAGGAAAGGCTGTCGAGAGGAGAGGCCTGGTTGGGCCAATAAGGGGCAACTAGCAAGACCTGCTCCATCTCCTCCCTGACTTTAGTACAGTTGTGTGCAAGAAGGTTCACTGGGGAATACATTTCTGCGGGGGCCCCGGGGCCAGCTGTGGCCAGAGTTTTTTTCTGTGTCAAGGGATGTCCTCTCAGACAGGAGAAAAAACAACTGGCAGAGGGACGAGTCCATAAGGGCAACAGATGTAACTGTGCAGCCCTGAAGTGGTGCCAAACAGCTGGACTACCTGGGGACAGAGACTCCTCTCTCCCTGGGCCATAGGCTGTCGTGAGGCTTGTCAGCGGCACGATTGAGCAGGCCAGAAGTAATAAGTGGAATGAAGCGACCTCAGAAGCTTCTGACTCTGAGGAGGAGGTGGCGGGCGAGTTGTGACATGCGACGGAAGCGTAGCGCAACGGTCGCAATGTTGTCTTTTCAGATCAGTACAAATTTGCTGAGTAGCGGTGTCTCAAAGCGAGATGAACTGCAAGCAACTCGAGGCAATGGAAGCCAATGCAGTCGGCGGGCCGTCCAGACCTCCGTTACTGCATACCCTCTGTACGTGGCCCCTCAGCCGGTATTGATGGACTCTCGTTCTAGGGACAATTGGCCCGGAGAAACAAAAGGTCTGTTACGGACTGAGGGTTTGGTGGCAGGCCAGGGCACTTTCACACGGAGCGTGCCGCTCTGCCACAGCCACCTCGGGACTCGGCCGTGAAGTCAGTGCTGAAGCGGTCTTCATATGGAGGAAGTCGAGCGGCTGCATCTACCATATGCCCCAGGAGCCTCTGAAGAGTTTCAGTGGGACCCTTTCTCACTTCTATACAGCACTAACCATCCACACGCTCTTTTTCAGAGATGCGGTGGACCGAATCCATCTCCAAACTAGAAAAGAGATCCTCAGCCTATGGACGAGTTTACTCTTTCCAAGTTGACTGGCTATGAGCACTTGAAGGGTAGGACTTTGTACTGATACTTCACACCTTTTGAACGCACAAACACAGGATGGCCTGTGGTGCGGAAGGATAGAGATCTGAAGTATATGTCTCTCAGGTCGAACGCTGCAGAACAATCTTGGGGATGGAGCATTTGGAAATGCATCTCTGTGTAACAAATTGAACGGAGGCTTTCGAAAAAGGGCCAGTCTCAATTAACACAGGACCAAGATGGTCGTGACCCAACTCTCTAGGCTACAATGAAGTATGGGCTTATAGAAGCCGGCCTTCATATCGGCTGGAGGGAGCGGCTGCATCGCGTCCTTCGCCAGTAGACTGTGATGTGCGCACACAAGACAGGAGCACTACTCAACACTTAGGTGTGACTAAAGTCACAAATTTTAGGAGCATATTTGCTCAACACCTAGGTGTGATAAATATCACAAATTTTAGGAGCATATCTGCTCAACACCTAGGTGTGATGATGAATATCACTGAGCTTGGGCGGAAGCCGAGCAAAATGGAATCGCAAGCTGAGTCTGATGGTATAGTTTTGGGGCCATCTGGACCGGTTGGGAAGCATTTTTGGCTTCCACGAACCGGGCCAGGGGACCACAGACTTACCCGAGGTGGGGCAGCGAGGTGGAGGACAGGGACACGGCTCGGAAGGCCCGAAGAAGGGTCTGAGTGTGGTGCACAACACTTACCTGTCTCCACGAGACGGCCAGGGATGCGTGAGAAGGAGGATGACCGGGTCCTTGAACCGCACCCAGCTGCCGTACTGCCGAACAAGAGGGGGCTGAGGGGTGCAAGGCTTTACAGGGTCGCACACCGCCAGACTTGCCCTCTTGGGACCCAGGAACAGATGAATTTGCTCTTTCTTTGAAATGTGGGTAATGCTTGCTCAGCTTTTTTGGGAGCCAGCGGTGGAAAAGACACACACATTAACGAAGACTCCACCCGGCCCTCACCCGGGGGGAGGGAGTAGATCGGTGACCAATTCCAAGAGCATCCTCCTCCATCCCTGAGCGACCCGCTCAGGAATGCTTTTGCTGTCGCTTGCCACCTGGCTTGGCAGTGTCTGGAGCGGGCTGGGCATCCCTACTGCGGCCGGCTCCATGCTGAGGCCTGGCTGGAGGCTGCTGCGGAGTCCCATCGGGAGTGGCGGCAGGAGAATGCCCTCGGCGACGAGCAGGCGGAGGAACTACCATCTGCGGCGGGGTGGAGGTAGCAGCAGGCTGCCGGGACAGGATGTGCCGGATGACCTCCATCTGCGCTTGGGCGGCAGAGAACTGTTGGGTGCAGTTCTCCGCCGTGTCGCCGACCAGCCCAACCTGGTAAATTGGGGAGACCAGGAACCGAACCTTCCACGCCCGCCATATCAACCAGGCTGAGCCAACGATGGCGCTCCTGAACCACTAAGGTGGACATGGCCAGACCGATCGCGCACGCCACTACACTCAGAGGGCGAGGTCGGATGCAGTGCAGTGCTCACCTATGAGTGCACGGTCTGGGCTACCATCGTGCATGTCCATGAGTGCCCTGGCCTGATAGACCTGTAGCAGCGCCATGGCATGCAAAGAGGTGGCAGCTTGCCCGCAGGCTTTCTAAGCTCTGCCCATCGGAACGGACGAGAATTCACAGGCCTTAGGGGGGAGACGAGGATCCCCCATCCAAAATGCAGCGGCCGCCGGACACAGGTGCATCTGTGTCGCGACAGACCGCTCCACTGGAGGGATAGCCTTGCAATTCTTCTCCTCTGTCAAGGGTAGTGAGGGGGAAAAACTATTCAGGCAGTTTCTGGCAGAGAAAGGTGCCGTCCACAACCACAGCTCTCCATGCACTTCAGGAAAGAAAGGCACTGGGGCGGCGAGCTGAGAACCAGCGCGGCCCGCCCAGAGAAACCAATCCTCCAACCGAGACTAAGTGGGACACGGTGGAGGATTCCACTCGAGCCCGGCAGCCTCAACGGCCCGTTTCAGCATTGCTGACAATTCTGGATCCGGCTCGGGCAACGTTACACTCTCAGAGGGACATCACGCAGTCGAGACGTCATCTCCAGAGGCCAGCTCACTCTCCGATGCTGCTATCGTCATCCTATCCTCTGGGGGAACCCCAATTGAAACGGCTGATCGTTCCATTACAGAGGGACCAGCACATTCAATAGGAAATTCCACCGGCTGCGGTGTGATGGAGGAGTGAGGAGCCCACAGGGAATGGTTACCGGGCGAGACATCCATCACTATCCTCCGATCACCCATCCCACACGGCACCCGGGGGTGGGGCATGGTAATGGGGACTCCAGCTTCGCGAACGAAGGCGAGTCTCGATCTCAACACCGCAACAGTCATATTCCCGCAATGGGAACATGAACCGTCCACAAAAGCTGCTTCAGTGTGCTGTAAGCCTAAACACGTGATGCAACAATTTTGACCGCCAGAGAGGAACAGGGAACAACCTCATCCATGTTGCTCTTTCAGGAAATAGGACCCATCACCAGTGCCGGAGCACACAGGGGAATGACCGCGACAACACTGAACAATGAACTGAAACAGTGAAGCACTCACCTTTCCGCCCTCTAACCAGCCGCCAACAAACACAAACATTTAGAAATTTGTTGCTGTGAGAACAGCAGTTGAGAGCTCAAAGCTCGCGATCACCACTGCACTCACACTGTAGAAACCACCAGCACTGGGAGAGTCTTCCAGAACACCAACACACTCGCTCGTTGTAAACAACAGCACTCTTCAGAGACATTAAATAATCGGCTCTGAAGCGAAAGGCAACTAGTGCGTGCATCCACTTCCAGTGTGTGATGCAAATCATGCACGTCAAATCCATTGGCTCGTTTCAATAGTACTCGAAGATGACTGGCTCCCTGGCGTGATCCCAATCAGTCGATTACAGAATAAAAAGATTTTTTTGAAAATAGTTTATATAAATAGTATCTAAATTTCATACCCAGTAAAGGCAAGATGCAACAGTTACAAAGTAAACAAGCAACACTATGTTTGCTGTCAATTACACACTACATATGTCACACAGTGACACAAGATCCTCCTGAATGTATGCTCATTTTCATCTTCATTATTATCACTTAGCCTACTGTAAATAACCATTCTCTGATGTAACCCAGGCTATGATTGCTGCCATGTGATATATGCTTATGGTTATGCAATATGCAATAGAAGTTAAAAATGTGTAGTGAGAGAAGGGAAGTGACAGGATGGACCAGTTCAAAGACTTGTATTTATACCAGCAGAGACACTCAGCTGAGGTGAACAGCTACATACTGGCCTGGGTGACATGAGAGCTGCAGTTGGCTCATCGTGAAGGTTACCATAAGCTTTCCCAGCTCTTCATATCTTTTGTATCAGATTGCCCCCGTCTCTGTTTATTAACAACCAAACACAGGACAAATGGGGAAGCTGCACACTGCCTGGGAACATCAGTGAGGGAACTGATAGAGTGAACCTGAATAGAAAACTGAAAAGAAGCCACCCACTTCTCATCCTACACAGCCCTGCTCTTTAACTTTGAAAGTGTCCTCAGAGAATAGGAAAAACACATGGCATGATACCAAAAGCATTGCCAATGCATATGTGAGATGAGCAGCCTCCTTCTGGGATCAGACAGGATGCTTTGGTGTAGGATCTGCCAGCGCTTATTTCTTTGTCATTTGACACTCTTTGTTTTCTATATATGGGGAAATATGCATCATTAGGATGCACATGTATCTGGGCTGTGAGCTGACAACTAGATAACTTGTGCTGTTAACTCAATATTATGGAGTTGAACCCCTGAGGCTTGATCTTGACCAGATATTGATTTATTTCTGTTGAGACTGTAGCTGCTGCTTATGTCTGGATATCAAGTTATCATGACCAAAAAGGGAGTATTTTTTTCTGTTTGATTGTTTTGAGTATTAATTGTCAAAGGAATAGTTCCCCAATGAGGGAAAAATAATGACTGTGAGAAAATAATGACAGATTTGTGAATTGTTTCAACGGACTGGAGTAAGCATATTCTCCATGGCCATATTTTAATATTCACGTGTCTGTATAATCATTGTTACAGGTCTGTGTTTTATTGTTTTTTGTCTCCCCTCTTCCCACCCTCTTACCCATCTTCCCACTCTCTTCACTCCCACTTTTCCACAGCTTTACACGCCCATTTCTTGAGACTTTTTCAACTCTAAGGTGTGAACGACCATGCTAAAAGAGGTTATGACACTTTAAAGTTATCATAACCGCTCGCTCTTGTGTTTAGTGGGTACTGGTTCAATGCAGATCCCTGTTTACTGTCTGCCTCATAGATGAGAACAACTCCAGTCCTACTTCAGTACCAGAGTCCAGCCAACCTTCAGCCATGCCCGTAATGGACCATCAGCCAGAGCCCACCGCAGACTCAGAGCTTGAGCCCGCTACAAAGCTAGAGCCAGAGCACATGCTAGAGGCCATTTTTAATTCCGGAGCCCTTCAGTTCAGCCACTGGTTCAGCCCAGCTCCAAGTCTCTTTCATCACGGATGGTCCCGCACAGCCTCTTTCTCTCCTCTCCTTTGACAAAGCCATCCAGTTCCTCGGCCTTACCTCGCTGGCTACCTTCAGCCCTTCAAATCCTCTTCGGTGGTTTTGCCCAGCTGTTCTGATCTGCCTTGGGTTTCCCGGTCATCAGCTCTGCCTTGGTCTGAAGATCCCTCAGCACCACCTCGAGCCTTCAAGCCCCAGACGTCATCTCAGCCCTCCAACCCATTGGCTACACCTTGGCTCCATGCTCCCTCAGCTCCACCGTGGTCTGTCATCCCTCAGGCTCCACTGGGGTCCCTTGTCCCTCTGGCTTCACCTTGGTCAGTTGTTGCTCTGGCTATGCTTCGGACTTCTGAATCTCCAGCTTTGCCTCAACCCTCTACCCCTCTGGCTGAGCTGGGCTCCTCCTTTCCTCTGGTTCCGCCTTTGCCCTTAGTCACACCAACTCTGTCGTGGTCTGCCAATTCCATGTCTCCAACTTGGTCACATGAGCCTGCGGCTCCGCCTTGACCCTCCAGGCCATCTGTGTCACTCTGTGTCTTAATCTCCTCAGTTCTACCTGGGTCTCCTCCATTCACAACGCCACCTCTGTCAGATGGACTACTGGTTCTGTCCTGTCTTCTCTCTCCACCGGTTCCACCTTGGACCTTCATATTGGTTCTGCTCTGGGTCTTCCTCTGAGTCCTCCCTTCGTTGTCTCCTACCTAGCTCCTGCCTCCATCGCCTCCCCCTTACACACACACGTCTGCTTCACTATCTTTGTGGTGACTCTCCATAGACGTAATAGTTTTTATACTGTACAAACTGTAGCCTATATTCTATCCCCTTACACTAACCCAACCACTTAATGGAACCCATTACAGAAAACGTTCTGCATTTTTACTTTTTCAAAAAAACTCATTCTGTATGATTTATAAGCTTGTTTCCTCATGGGGACCTCAGTTTAGGTTGCCACGGTGACACGAGTCCCCATGAGTCAGTGTGCATTCAGGTTGAGGTCCCCACCGGGATAGAAAAACATGAACTCACACACACACACACACACACACACACACACACAGACACACACACACATAAGATCTTTTCGCTACAGTTAAGATTTTTAAGATCAATACAATCTTTTTTTAAAGAAATGAATACAGTTATACAGTAAGGAATCAAGGATACATAAAATGTATCAAAAGTGACAGTTAATACATTTATAAAGTTACAAAATATTTTTATTTCAAATAAATGGCCAAAGAAAATAAAATGTATCATGGTTTCCACAAAAAATATTAGAAGACAACTGTCTTCAACATAATAATTACAAATGTTTCTGTCACCATTATGTTCAGTTTAGCTTTAGTTTCATTTTCATGGACTTTTATTTTGTTTCTCTCACCTGTTTCCTTTGTTCTCTGTTTCCCGCCACTAATTCGTTACCATGGACATTCATTAACGATCACACCTGTTTGTATTCTGTTCAATATTGCCACTGTGTATTTAAGTTCCTCCTTGTATTCTGTTCTTGGTCCGGTGTTGTTTGTGTTATTGTTCTTTCACACTGTCTCGCATCTGTTGATTATCTGAGTTGACTTTGTTTAAATAAAAACACTTCTATTTAAATCTTCTTCTTCGTTTTTGGACTAAAACGAGACTAATCCAGACTAATCCCATATCAGTATTACTTCTGCTCAGCTTTGCCATTAAAGAATAAATTACATTTGAAAATATCAGAATAAAAAAAAACTGTTTAACAATGTTATTGTGAAATAATACAATTCCATATTATGACAATATTGCTGTTTTTACCTTTTTTTAATCAAACGTGATCAAAATATGTGTAAATACACAAGAGATTAGCAGACAGATAATCACAGAAAATTACTGTGAGTGTGGCACCCTGTAACTAGTAATATACAGTAAATTTATAGTAAATACAGACATTACAGACAGCGTAGTTCACTTCCGTAGTTCACTTCCAAAACTTTAATAAACATGCTTTTTAGGAAAATAGGAAAACTGTAAGGAATAAACTAAAGTTTAGTTTGTGGACATTATAAGGAATGAAAGTCGTCAGGCTTGCTTAGGACAAGATTAGCATGAAGGAATCAGCTCTGAGAGAGTGAGGGCAGACTGAAGCACAGCGATAATAAACTGCCGAGCAGAGGGTGGATTTATAGAAGTGGGGGACCTGAGCGATAAGAAGTGAGCTGCACGGGTCAGGGGTACTGGTTACCAATTGAGTCAGCAGAACCATGAGTGAAGTGATGTGTTTAAATTGGATTGTAGATGGGTCAGAGGGTTAATGGAGCACGGGAGATCAGGGGAAGTATAATGTTTGTCATGTGAACAAGAGACTGGGTCGTTAGAGATTGACTCAAATCAATGATGTGTGTAACAATATATACTCAATGATGTGTAGCATTATATACAGAAATTAGATTCAGTTATTTGGAAAATATCTCTAACAATGAGTGATGAATGAACCAGGTCAGAAAAATACTCTTCATAATAACAAGTTTTATTTGTTCTAACATCTGTGAATGAAAAGTTGTCAGTATTTGGGAGTATGAGAAGTTTCATTTTAGTAAATCGGTGTGTTCATCTAAATAAACCAGATGCCTGGATAGCATTTTACATTTTTTTATAAAACAAAGTGCACACAAAACCTTGTTAGTAACATTAACTATTTTTGTATTCATTTATAAGTGTATATAAGTATTTATTACATTGTCATGTTCAAAACACCTCCTTGGAGGATGTCATGAAAGTTTAGGCTAAAAAGCTGATATGTAATCAAGTCTAAAATGGGTCAAGGAATGATTTGCCAATAACAAGGGAAAAAGTCGATATCTGAGGCACAGAGCATAGCATGACACACAATGCACATAGCTACCACTGCAGGCAATGTAGTAAATGGGTCACGATTACACATCTTTGCATGAGACTATGGTGAGGATCTAGTTTTCTCATGTCTTACGGAGTAAAAACTTAATGTAGCATTATCTCTTCTAAAGCATCGACGTGATGGCTTACACACAGATCATTTGAGGATTGTGAAGTCTAGAGCACCCTGCTGATTTTAATCTCTACAAAGACCTGCACAAGCTAAATTATTACAGTGTGATTCGGTTGATTTGAAATTTCGTTTCAGTAAAGACTGATTCTTACACATTTACAGGGAGATTAGACACAAATAATAAGGCACTGCTGTAGTCATTCCTCCTTTTATTCAAGTTTGGCAGCATTGGTAACAGATTGTGTCGTCAAAAAGGAGTGTATCTAGATGAGTTTAAATGCTAGTAATTTTTCATAGCATGGCATTTTTAATTTGAGACAAAAATTCTGCCTGTAGCACAGACATCCAGATTCATGAGAAGGCCAAAAAAGAGACTCCTTATAAAGTGGATCCAAGCTACTGGGGTGAAAACACTCTCTAAATATGAGTTTTTAATTACTCACTCTGAAAGCCCCCATGGCAGGGCTTTTGAGGTGATAAAAGATGGGCTTTCTTTTTGAATAATATCGTGCTTTGCATCAATCAAGACCTATATCACAAACATTTCACTGAATACAAGAATTATAAATGAGTTTTTCGAGCCTAAAATAGCCCTATTTTGTGTGAAACCCAATTTTCTTACTATCGATTCCCTGGCAGAAGGTGAGAACCATAAAGAGCGATTCATCCTAATAATGCTGTAATGAGTTCCAGTTTTCTCTGTAGAAGAGGGATGTGACTCTTTGGCATACCAACAGCAGAGATGGAAACATGATGTTTAATCCTTCTTATTGCTGTAACTTCCTTTTTCCTGTTTGTTTGTTTTATTGTTTGGCTATTCTTGTAATCTATGAAACAATAGAGTGTTGAAGAATGGCATGAGGCTGACATTTTGGGTTTAACCTTGAGATTTTAAGACTGTCAAGTCCAATGATTGTGCTGTTTTACACTTGAGATGTTTCTGATCCAGTTAGATACTGTTCCTTCTGGGGATAGAAAATTACCTGAAAAGTTGGAGGGACTCATTATAAAACCTTCTGAATCAGGTTGGCTCATTAAGATGAATGAGGTTACGTAACGTTCATCCAATAGTCTTATCTGATTTGGTTGAAGGTAGGTGAGTAGATGACTGTATCTATCAGGATAACCGCTTGTGCATATCTTCATTTTACTGAAATAAAATTCAAAATATAATTACTTCCTAAAACCAAGGAGTTCTAATTTAGAAATGTCCCTGTTAAAATCAGCATGAAAGGGAAGTTGCAATGGTCTTTTCTTCCCTATTGACGTATATCCGAATAAAACGGCTTCTCTGAACAAATAAAAAAAAAAATCTAGAGAGGATGTGATTTTGTCAGTCGAGAATTGAGTCTCAGTGTTGCTGCACTGCCTAAATCAGCACACTTGGAACGCTACTCTGTCAAGCAAATCTGAAGATTCAAACCATTCGCCCCAGTTTCCCACTCTTTGTTTCATTTACAATTAAGGCGTAAGATTGTTATTAACAAAACTTTTATACATCTTCAAATTCAATCTGTTCTGTGACATAATCTTTTAGAACCAGCTGTTCCAAACAACTTTAAGAGGAACGTACAACATGGAAAGGAAAGACTGGGCTGATGGGGTAGATTGTGAGTGTGAGCTAAATGCTGATGCCAGGATATATCCAAAGCTAGAATCAGTCGGTGGGCCTGGGGGTGAGGTGTCTGCTGAAAGTCACTCAACATGACAAAAGCTCCTCTGAACACAATCAGCCAGAGCCCTGCAGAAAGCGAGCAGAAGTCCAGAAGACAGAATCCACATTACTCAGCAAATCCTTGAGATTTGCTCTGGGATTTTTAGAAGTCTGTTCTGTGATGATGACGAAGGATTTCATTAGTTTTTTTTTTTTTAAATACTTTTTTTTTTAAGCAAATAAATGTGTTTAAATTCATCTTTTGGGCTGTTATTTGGTGTATTATGAGGCACAACAAAATGTTTTTTACATAATAATTGATGGCGCATAAATACTGTGGCTCCATTAACTGGAGAAACACTCTTAAAAATAAACATTCTTTATGGCATCTATGGTATGAACAACATAACGTAATCCATGGTGGAAGCAAGTCCTTTATAGTGGTAAAAAATGTTTTTTTCAATGTTTTTCACCCTAAATAAAAATAGGCCTAGTTCTTTTAAGAGCTGGTTACTGAAAGGATCTCTGGGAAAAACCTCCTTTAGAACTTTTATTTTTAAGTATTTATTTGAAACTACATTTAAAACTTATAAGTTTAAGTAATCCACATGCAGTAACTAAACCTTTCTTGTCCACATATCTAATCTAGTCTAGATTCTGTTTAATCAACATTTAATACACTGAATAAAATGTTGTTTAAAGTTGTAAATAAAACCAAGATTATTGGAGTGTTTTACAAGAAAATACCATTCAGTCTTTTTTACATTTAATTCAATTTTTTTGAAGGTTTTAACTCAAATCTTTTCCTTTTTGAGAGATAAAACCATAGATAAAACTACTGAGTTGATAAAATGGCAGCAGAATTAATTTGGCTCTTTACACACATATTGTATCAAAGACGGCTGTTCACTAACGATGTGTCTAGAGGATTTGAAATCTCAGGAGAGAGAGGGGGTAGGGAAAGGGAGCAAGAGAGAGATAGAGAGAGAGAGACAGTGGAATTCTGTGACTGGTCCCCTGGGCGAATGTACAGGAGGTCACAGCGCACATGCTAATTGAGTGATATACACGTGTGTACAGCTGCTCCTTTTTTTCTGTTTCCTCCTCTTTGCACAATACTGCTGTAAAGAGTTTGTCGTGTGAGCACTTGACTGACCTGCTGTGTTGCATAATCCCGGAAGAGAGCCGTCTAGCAACTGCTTCTAATAGTCTGGAAAATAAATCGGCCAAACTCCAAACAAATCATTAATCCTTGTATTTAAAAAGTTCCCTTGCAAAGGGAGCTCATGACATATTCAGAGCTGGAGTGGAAACATTCAAAGATGCTTATGTCAAATATTAGAAATGTTTTTCATCCGTTTGAATTTATAATTGTGGAGTTTAGTGCTTTACTGAAGCTCCTAAATGATGACAGTATTTTCTCAGATATAAACAGCTTTGATCACCCCAAAGTGCCTTCTGTAAGTAATTCAGGCAGTCTTGTCAAAAAGTAAAAGGTCACCTCTTCATATTGTGGTAAAATATTTACTTTTTTAGAACTTAAATGTGCATACACTCTTGGCAGTCCAACACAGAGCTTAGAGTCCAGCCTGAGATTGCTGGTGATCCATAAATCCAAATGAAAAAGTGCAAGGTGCTAAAAGGAGAGGCAGGAACAGGCTATTAAACCAAAAGTCATGCTCCCTTGAGCTCTATATGCACCTTGGAAATGTGAACTAACTTTTTAGGCCCTAGGTTTTACTTTATTATTGTTATTTGATTTATTTTATTTTTTATAATTTATTTGAAATAATGACATTTTGATGGTATATTATTCATTACATATTTAATAGAACAACAGAACACTTTTGAATGATATATTTCACTTATAGCAATCCTTAAAAAAAGATATTTCACTCATAACAATCCTTTGACACAATGTGTGTACAATGTGTAAGGATTTTCTAATCGAAAATGAATGTATTTCCTAAAAAGTGTTCCCTGAAGGACATGCTAGATTAGAGTAAGTGCACAAGGTGACATCACTTTGCTCCTTTCTTTGCATATTACTTCAACCCATGAAACTCCATTAGTCCATGTTTCGTAAAGCCTTTTCATGGGAACATGTGGGTTCATCTCAATCCTAGCCGCAGTACACCAGATGCAAAGCTGGAGTCAAATGGTGTGAATTAAGGATGAAAAACAGGGATCTTGTGGTTGAAAATCCTTTAGTTAAGTGAAGCTGTAACAGTCCTTAAAGGGTGAAATGATATCTCACTGCATCAGATATCCAACACCCCTTTCCGTTAATCTCATCTGAGGGTTTAAGAGCAAAACTGTTGCAGAACTCATGACAAACGGTTTAGCTGCAGGTGGGCAGATGGTTAAGCAACTTAAAGTTCTTATTTAATTCATATCCAAAGAATAAATCAGATTCTCACAGTTATTAAAGCAAAGTTATCACTGTGCACCCTGTCACACTAACTGGGAACAGTTTTTTCAGGAGCAAGGGCCAGGCTGCCCGGGTGAGAATTAAGTCGTTTTTAGAACTTCATTGTCAAAGTATATTATAAAGCTAGAAACTAGGTCACCTTATCCAGAAATAACTACACCCAGTGTAAGGTGGCAAATTAGATTGACATATTCATGAACTATAGAAATATACAATAATTATTTATTTAAATTAATTGAAGCCACCAAACATGAGTTTATGTGGATGAGTTGAAGCAATTAGTTGAAATTACATCAAGAAAACTTAATTTCACTTTACTTCCAGTCAACTAAACTAATTTTAGTCAGATCAATTAATGTATAAACTGTTCTTAAGAGTAACTACATGGCATATGCACTTTTTTCAGTGTAGATATAGACTATGAAAATATGGATGCAAAACTTTGTTAATCTCCAACTACACATCTCAAATCATGCAAATTTATCCAGAGTTGCAACATTCAGATAGTGTAAATCCACAGTATAGACCAAATGGCTTTTAACCGAAAATATTGGTTGCATTTATCTGCAGAAGGACTAAATGTTGTAAAATTTAGTTGACTTCTTCTGTTTCAAAGCCTTAAATAAGCTGGGGGGTTTTTTGAGTGAGAGAGTGGTACTTTTATGTTTGTAGATTCAGTTTGTCAAGCAGGGTGGGAAAAATCTTCCTAGTTCACCCCACTGATACGTGTTACAACTGCATGATGGTAGTTATGATCATGTTTTACTGGTGAGAAACATTAAACAAGTTTTTAATCTATTTTGTTAAAAAATAGAGATAGAGAGCTGAGTTTAATTTATAGAACCCAAATAGTTATTCAAAGGGGTTAAAAAGTTGCTGACTCATTATATATAAAAAAAAAAAAAAAAACTGGGTAAAGTGCTCCTTGGTTAACATATTTTCTCTGATTTATATGTTATATGTTGATGTAATTAATGATTTTACAACATGACAAGCTATCATTTAACATTAAGTCAATTACTATGTTGTTGTTTCCTCAGTTCAGCCCACTCTTTATCTCACGGTGGGTGGAACGACCAGTTAATAGAACATAAATATCCTTTAATCCTCTCCAAAATTATTGAAAGTGTGTCTTATTTGGTTTGACTTCCTCCACTCATTACTGAGAGGTGCTGCATCTGCCAAAGTCAGCATGGAATTAGAGCTGTGGTGGAGGACGAGGCCTGAGGGAGGAAGATGATTTTAGGTGCATTAAGCGGCTAATAGGTTGGATCTTAAGAGCATTTTTATACTGTCTGAGGGAATGCGGATGACATACTGAAAGTATTAGAAGCAGGAAATCTTCCAGACCACAACAGCAATGCAAAAAGGACAAGAATAACAAACAGGGATAAAAAACATTTTTTTTATTATATCTACATTTCTTGACAACTCTCAAAATAGTTTTAGCATGTTAATGAAATTAGAAATGTTAAGGTGGAATTTTGTTTTGGTGGCCTAGATCTGCTACGCTGCTGCTGCTGTTTCTGTTGATTATTGTTGCTGCTTCTGAAGAGCAGGTATGGATCTGCTAATGCCAATAGATACACAGACACACTTGCAGTGAGCATGTAATAAATGCTGCTGCTGCATGAATACATAAATCCTATTGCAGATCTAGGCAGGTGGAGCTGGGGGAGGTGGAGGGTTTCAGAGTAAATCTAATAACGTGCTGCGGGACCTGGGGCCTCATTTGTAAAACATTTATAAAATAAACAATGATGTGAAATGTTTATAACACACGTTTAAATTACAAAGATTAAAGTGCAAATATGGTGCAACCCAAAGAACTTTTCAAACCCTGGAGTCTTGTAAAACGTGCGTACGCACAGATTTGAACTTAGAGTGTGTGTACGCTAAAATCCACGTCAATGTTCAATCTAAGTTATTCTTGCCGCTCGTGATTCTCAGGTAAAGGATTTGGACGTTGACTGGTGCTCTTTTATATGTTAATGACATGAATTAGGTGGTGTTTACAAGGCGGAGATCTGAAGCCATTCAGCTGTGCACAATTACAAGATAATTTGTGATTTATAAATTTCTCTTCTGGAAGAGAGGCACATTCGTTCTCTGAATCACACGTACTCATAATTGAGAAATTATCATAAGATCAAATGTACACATAAGATGGTTTCTACGCAACATTTTATAAATGAGTCCTCAGCTTACAGCAATCTCATTGGTTGCAGGATCAGCAGACCAATCAGCTTTTGTCATGCAGTAATGATGTGATTGCTTGCAGACTGCATGTAAAGAACCCATCAGCTTGTGTGCTCTAGAGTTTCATTACTGAACTAGATAAGGCAATTTACTAAAAGCATTGCCTATACGCATTTTTAATACCCACTAAAATTTAAGCCTCATATTTTATGTGGCAGAGGAGTCATAACAGCCTTTTTGGAAAAGCTATATGGTTTTGTTTCAGGTGGCTTGAAAAGTTGCAAATGTGTTGCACAACTCTACCAAAGATCATTCAGAGGTGACATAGTTGTGTCAAATAAATGCCATGACATGGCAAAATTACTCTTAAACTGCAGCTGGAAGAAGTCAGCTGAGCCAAGGTCTAGTGAGAATGAGAAAATGTGAATGGCTCATGTCATAAACATAATGTTTTCCACACTTACTTCCTCCTCAAAAACCATGATTGATCACATTACCCAATATGTACATGGGCTTAAAAATGCCTCTTTCCCTTATCGATATTGTTGATGTAATAGACGTCCACACCAGCTGCAGTACTAATCCCCCGAAGACATACTGGCGATCACAGGCAAACAGCGTTAGGTACCTCAAGCCTTTTGCTTGTGCCTGGGCAAATGATTTTCCCTGTAATCCTGTTAGTGCTAGAAGTACTTTCCAAACTGAGAGAAGATGAGAGAAGTAAATGCTTATTAGACCCTTCTGATATGTGCATGCCGCTGACTGGTTATAGTATTAACCAAAAAAACTGCACCCAGGGGCATTAACGATAGGCATTGACCCCTAGTAATTGTGAAGTGTGTGATTGCATTTGATTAGACACATTTATGCTGAGCAATAAAGTGAACCGAAATAATTGCTTTTGGTGTGAGATGTATTTTGCGAGGCCCAAACTACCTACTTTGATCTCTTATTGTGGTCATCAGTTCTGTCACAGTGTTTAACAGAGATATAGGCATTATATTACAGACGGCAAGACATTTGCAGAAGAATAAATGCCAACAGCATAACGTATTGGGTCCTTTTATGATCAAAGAATTCCAACTTTGCATCAAGAAATCACAAGGAAATACCTTGAGGTTAAAAACAATAAGGTCCATTAATAAAGTTGGCACATTCAGAAGTGGGGCATGTGTTCAGTTAATTTCTAGCTGTGATAATATAATACAATATAATATAATATAGAGCATGAACAAAGAAAACACAGGAAACTGAACTAAGAACAGTGCAAAACTAACTCAAAGTCCAACTGAAGCAAAAACAAACACATATCAGATTATTATATTATATTATATTATAATCTGGTATGTGTTTTGCACAGTTCTTAGTTGAGTTTCCTGTGTTTTCTTTGTTCATGCTCTGTTGCCATGGTTTTTGGTTTGCCCTTATGTGTTTCACCTGTGTCTTGTTAATTATCTTGTTTAGTCCCAGTGTCTGCGGGTGTATTTATAGCCCTTTTTTGTTTCAGTTTTGGATCAGATCGTCTGATCTCATCTATGTAATGGTGGTTGTTCTGTGTGTCGCAGTTTTGCGTCATTTGACCCTGAGTAGTGTTATTTTGAGTTTGATTTTATTAAAATGAACTGCTTGCAATTAGATCCAGCTCTTTTATTCCCACCTTTGTTTTAACTGACGTGAGATCTGTAAGTAGGGCTGTTCTTGGTGGGGAATGAACCCGGGACTCTTGTGTCCAAAGTCACTGAGTTAACTAATTGAGCTAACTCCCCAATTAATGACTCCAAGAGCAGAGGTGGCAAAAAGCAAGGAGCAATTTTTACTGATGAAAAGTGCAACAACAAAGAAATCCGGGCTTCCAAAATTCAGTGAAAAGCAAAATAGACACAAGGGCCCAAAGACTTAAAACTACAACAGACTTAACTTGCAGCATGCAACTGGTAACATAGGCTCAAGACTGAACAATAAAGCCCGACACAGACAGGGCAAAACACACCAGGCATAATGAGTGGTAGTGTTCAGCAGGAGCCTGGTGAGAGGCGCCACCTAGTGATGGGAAGTTCGGATCATTTTACTTACTCTCGTTTGATCTCGTTCATTAAAATGAACTAATCTTTTTTCGAGTCATTTCATCCATTTAAGGGGCTTTAAATGTTATACTTTTAACAGGCAAATTCCCCGAACACATCCACCTACGCAATCTTGATCATATTCTGAATTAAGAAATCATTATAATGCAGTCAAAAATAATTTACAGGGAACATAAATAATTACTTTACCTTCCGAGTCTTTCATTCATTTGTCACGTGACAGACCCAATGAACGGATCGTTCATGAACGAATCATCACTAGCGTCACCTGCTGACCAGGAGGAAAATAGCAGTCTAGTTATGAGTTCCTTTCAAGATCAGACCTATCGTATGGATCTAGCAGCAGTTCAACTCCACCTCCTCTCCCAGAGGGAATGTTCCCTGGAACAGAGTTTTTTTGGACCTCGTTCATCTCATTCATTACGATGAGTCCAGCCACTGTGTGTTTTCCCCATATTTGTCCCGGAGCCCGAGCCCAACAAAAGACCTGACCATGTGTTAGTCGGCATCACTGCACATTCTCCCACCACTGAGGGTGAGCCGTGCATAGCTTCTCAACAGCAGTGTGAGGAATTGGACGAAGTTGTCTCCCAGAATTTCCCATCACCGCTGGTCCTGCCTAGCACCAAGCCTTTTTTCGCCACCCAGCCCCAAGTCTGTGTTGTTGATATTGCTCCAACTCCCACCTCCTCTGCCTGTCCTGTGTCGGCTAAGAAGGCAGTTTTTCGGAACTATTTGCTTGTCCCGTGTCAGTCAAGAAGGTCGTTTTTAATTCTTTGCCTGTTCCATATCGGCCAAGAGGGCGTATTTGAACTAGCTGTCTGTCCTGTCACATCCAAGGAGGCCGTCACTTAACCCTTTACCTGTGCTACACATTTTTTCGGCCCTGTCTTCACTGGCTCACTTCAGCCCTTCGATTCATCCTTCGTTGGCTCTATCTAGCAGCTCTGTTCCGCTGATCTCATCTATGTAACAGTGGTTGTTCTGTGTGTAGTCCCCTTATTAATTTATCACTAAACCCCAGGTAAAACACTGATAAAGGCCAGGGGCCGTATTCACAAAGAATTTTAAGGCTAAAAGTAGCTCCTAACTGGCGAATTTAGGAGCAATTCCTAAAAATAATGGGCGTGTCACTCGTAACTTTAGGACTCCTAATTTTTTTGACTAAGAGTAATTCAGAAAGCAATTTAAGCCCTAAAAGTAGCACCTAAGCCTGGGACAGCTTAAAAGAAGTCGAGAGGACTCCTAACTCACTAAGACCTTTTCACAAACCGCTTTTTGTGGCATTTCATGTTGCGATGTTTTGAAATGCGTATGCGGCGGCTACAGGAGCTTCCAATCGCGAGGGAACAATTTTGCATGGATGCAATAACGCCACCAACAACAACCAAAACTAGGCTACTCATTGCATGTAAACTAATTGTAATGTTTTATTGTGAATCAAATTAAAATGTTCTTCTCTTTGCAAATGTAGGCAGAGGCATATAGTGACAGATTAATTCAATAATGTTGCAAAGATATTGCATCAATCCATATGTTTCATTAGGCTACTAGGCTATTTGTTTTGCCTTACTCTTTATGTCATGATTCTGCCTTCTTGTCTCTGTTTTTCCCTGGTCTTGAGGCAGGATCATGACAGGCCCATGTTTTATGTGCAAGCACATGGCCATTTGTTTGGGCCATGTGCTTGTGTTGTCTTGTCACCCAGCCCCGCCCCCTTGTTATCCTCGTTTTGTCATTATTGCTTTACCTGTGTCACCTGTTTCCCTCATTAGTTTCTCCCTTTTTAATCCCCTTGTGTTTGCTGTCCTGTGCTGGTTCATTATCTATCCTTGTCTGATACCTACCGTGAGTTACCAGTTGAAAGTCTTGTAAGAAGTATTTGATCCTGTCTTTATTGTCTAGTTTATCGTCTGAGTCTTAGTCTAGTGTTTTCTGTCCAATAGTCTATTCTGTCTTGTTTTGCCCCCTCGTGGGCTTTGTTTTTCCTGTTATTTGTACAATAAACTGTGTTGCTGTGACTACTGTCTGCAATTGGGTTCATCTCCACACACCGTCATAACACTTTATTCATTTAGGCTATTTATTCAGTTATTCATCATCTTCTGTCCTTCGCACTACTTGTGTAGCGCACGCATTCTCAGACCTGTCACCTGTCACTCATCATCGTAGGGGAGGTGTTTGGAATCATTCCCGCGTTACAATCATCAGCCAATCAAGGTGGTCACTTCAGTCAAGCTCGTGCATGAGTAATGATGTCATCCATAGCAACGAAGACTCACTCTTAGTTTAGGAGTTGTCATTTTTTTTTTACTAAGAGTAGGTCTGAAAGGCGTTGTGAATAACTTTTAAGAGAAAACTCCTAGCTAAAATCTTTTAGTGCGATTTAGGAGTACTCCTAGTAGTAAGATAAAATGCTTTGTGAATACGGCCCCTGAGTTCTTAATACGAATGGATCCGTTTTGACTGTCTTCTGACTAAATTGTACCCCTAACAGATTACTAATTTGATTATTATTTAGCCCAATTATACACTATGAAAATTAGTCTCAACAGGAGAGTACACCCTACACTGCACACTTGCAGATCAACTTCAACAAATATATTGAAGTTAATTTAAAGTACACAAAGATTAAATAATTAAACACTCTAACATGTTGGATTTAACAATAAACAGAGGTATATGAAAATCAATAAAACAACAAAATGAGCAATTAATTACTTCAACAAACTCTGCTTCAGTTGTTAAGTCTAGCACATCTACTCTCTTTTCAACACTTTTCTTCAATTAACAAAACTCTTTGTTTTTATCTCTTTTCTCTCTCTCTAGCGATACGAGCAGCACTCCTAGGTTACAGAAGCAATTCATATCCTTAGAAATATTAAGGTTTCATAGACTAAAACCCTGTCTTCTGAGCGATATCATGCCTCTTTTTCCCGAACATCATCTTCACACACTGTTCATCTCTCTAGCGGTAGAGCTACACATTACAAAAATACATCAATTGATCAAATCCTTTCATTAACATGATACATACATGGTGATTACATGCATCAGGGTTACATCATGTTTGTTTCATGTTACCCTGAGAAGTGTTATTTTGAGTTTGAGTTTGGAGAACTGCTTTCAATTAGATCCAGCTCTTTATTTTCGTATTTGTTTCAGCTCTATGTAACAATAATTAAAACACAACATGAATGATTGGCAAAAGAGATGATCCAGTACCATTAAAAAGTTTTTTCTTCTTCTTCTCACCAAGACTTTTTTTTTTATTAAAAAATACAATGAAAAACCGTAATATTGAGAAATACTATTTAAAATTAAAATAACTGTTTTCTATTTTAATGTATATTAAAATGTAATTTATTCCTGTGATGCAAAGATTAATTTTGCAGCATCATTACTCCAGTCTTCAGTGTCACAGTGTCCCTTCAGAAATCTTTCTAATGTTCTGATTTGCTTCTCAAGAAACATTGTATTATCAGTGTTGAAAACAGTAGAGCTGCTTATTTTTTTATTTTTTTTGGAAACTGTGATACATTTTATTTAGGAATTCTTTGAATGGAAAGTTCAAAAGAACAGCATTTATTTTAAATAGAAATCTTTTGTAACAATAAATATCATTACTGCCACTTTTGATCAATTTAATCCAACCTTGCTGAATTAAAGTATTAATTTATTTTTCAATAAATAAATGAATAAATCTTACTGGCTGACCCTCAACTTTTAAATGGTAGTGTACATGCAAAGAAAAGCAGTTACTTGCCGTGCTAAACACGCAGCTAAATCCATTAATGCAACATGGGTGGTTAGGGTTAATGTAGGTAAATGTGGCCACTGAAAGAATGATAGTAGGAGACATTGAACTTTAGTATGGCATTTAGAAACATCTTATGTTTCTTTGAGCACTGGTTGAAGCTGCAGGCAAAATGTACATCCATGAAGTGAATGTGCAGAATTGTCAGGTACTTATAAGAATTATTCTGTGTTCTCTTTTTGAAAAATGGCTGGTCTCAGGGGCTCGTCAAGGACAAACTCCAGACATGCTTTCATGTAATTCTTTTAGAGAAAAGGTGTCTTTTGTGTCACCCTCTTGGCCGATGATATGCAGAGCTTTTTATATGGTTGACTGGTGCAACTCTGTTCTCAGTTCCTCAGTTTATCAGAAGGCTCTTTTTCACATCAACACTTTTGAGGAAATACGGTATCTAGATGGTTTTATGTAGCTTATACTTTCTGATAACTCAACCAACCTAACCCAATTGGATGTTGGGTTCTTTTTTTGCTTATCGTTTTAATTAAAACCATATTTCCACTATAATGCTTAATACTTTATTATTGTTGTTTCTCTTCTTCTTCATCTTCTTCTTCTTCATAATAATGATAATGATAATGATAATAATACACATTTATTCAGTTAGAATTATCAAAGCTATTCATATTTGAATGTACACAATCTACATTTATTTTATAATTCAATATTTTAATTTATTCACATGTCACTTCAGGTTGAGCTTATTTTAAAAGACAAACTATATTTCACAAAAGCAGTATGGTGTGAATCTTTGTTGAGGAATTAATTATATTATCATTTGTGTTTAATCTTTGACTTCCACCTTCATCCTTCATCATTCAAATGTCTTTGAATGTCTTACATTTTACAGCCATATTGGAATATATTCAATTAGAGCCACATGCTGCATTGGAACTATAAACAAATAAAGCACTCTCATTTTTACATGTCTGTCCTTTCAATAAAGATCACTTGCAAAGAGCTTATGATTTAAAAAGTTTATGTTATATTTGATGTTTTGACTTTTTTTGTGTGTGAATGCAGGCATTTATGTTTACTCTTATATTCATGCTAGATGATTTCAAGCCCAAATCAACACAATCACAAATCAATCAACACCACAAACAATAACATGATTCCGGTTTTGAAATGTAGCGCTAATTCAGCTTAGTTTGTCCTGAATTCTAGTCATAAATCATGATCACATCTGACACTGCTTTCGTATTTTCCTTGATGGCGTAGTCAGTCACCTAACCGGCTGTAGGGGAGTAACGGGGCACAAAGTAACACTTATTGACTTTCTCAGTTTGTGTAAATCTACTTAGGGTTCAGAGTATTTATTTTTTCCCACATTAATTTCACACATCTAGTACAATTATGTGGTTTTGTTTTATTAATACAGTATATACTTTTTTCTTGATATACCCCGAAAGAATGGAAGTGAAATGTGACAACATGCCCCATAGGTGGGGTATTGTAACATGACCATATGACAGATTAAAATGCTATCTGATCTAATCAAACAAATATATAAGACAAACTAAAATATTTTCTCAATAAAATACAATTAATAACTTTTTCATATAAAATAATGGCATTTTTTAATAATTAAACATAAAATAATTTGACTACGA
This sequence comes from Squalius cephalus, assembly GCF_949319135.1. Taxonomy (NCBI): domain Eukaryota; kingdom Metazoa; phylum Chordata; class Actinopteri; order Cypriniformes; family Leuciscidae; genus Squalius; species Squalius cephalus. The sequence goes on from NC_137135.1 coordinate 18,932,838, forward strand.
CTAAAATAGTTTGACTGTGAACACAGGAAAACACACCTATACAACATAGTTCAAAACATATTAATTATTAGTAATTTCTGAACATTGACTCTCAGTCTTTATTCACCTTTTTCTCATGTTTTCTCAATAGAATTCATAAAAGTATCGAATAGAATAGCATATTTCTAATAGGGGCTCATTGTAACACAGTGTGACAACATGCCCCACCTGCACAACTGGGATTTAAACCCTGCTAGTGTCTTCTGCTAGTTAGCAAAGCATTAAAGAACTATATCAACCGTTAAATAACATATTGGAGATTAAAATAATATCAGATTTGTCTAATTTTAAATATACAAAAAATAGAGATGAAAATTTTTAATTTTGGCGCAATATTTTCTCTATATAGTGTTGATATGGCAACTAGTAAATACACTTAGTTTCGTCATGCTAGCATGTGTGGAAGTATGTAAAACAAGTGTGTTACAACTAGCCCCGCGTTACGTTGTGCCCTGCTCTCCCCCTATTCCAGAAGAGCAGTCGAGCTGGAAAAGGCCCATTTTCAAACTGGTATCAGGACCACTGTGGGTACGACAGAATATATTTTATGACTTGGAAAATAATTTGATTCCCTATCTTCACCAGATGGACCTCATCTGTCTCTTTGACAAGAATATTGTGTTATATGTGCATTGTATAGCAATGTGTGTATTGTGAGCTCAGCTGGCCTAAAGAATCATTTCATATCTGGCATCAAGATTCTAAAACCCTCAGCTTTTACTTCAATATGCATGATAATCATACAGACATACATAACCATGGGTTATATGTCAAATGAGTTCAATTTAAAGTTAATACATAGTTAAAGACACTTAATATAAAGTTGGAACGATTGTTCAAACCTTCATTATACTTACAAAATCCTGTTTGTCCTGTTTTGGCTCACATAAAACATTGTCAATTCTATTAAAGTGATTTAGTTTTCTTGAGAGAAAATTAAGTAAGCCGTTATCGTCTGGCAGCTTGATCTGTAGAACAAAGCTGTTCAATGTGCAATTTCATTTCATTTTCTATATTACAGTATAAAAAGTTACTGATTTATCTGTGCTCAACAAATCACTACACTGAGTGTTTCAAATTATACATTTAGTTTCATAAAGCTGATGTCCACCACATAAATCTAGCGTTGTTATATCACCTACATTTTATAGAGGAAAATCGTCTAATAGACCATAGTGCCAAACAATAAATTACACATTTCTACCATATGTGTAGTATTCTCACATGAGATGGGAAGTGCCTCTATAAACAGAATCTCCCCGGTGAAAGGAGCCCATCTCAAATGAATGGGTTTTGCAGGGAAAACAAGTCTATTTTTAGAGCCCCTGCATTCATATATTTATAAATCTACATGAATCAGTTTGTCTTTTGCCTTTAGCAAATCTACATTGCCTCGACTCCCCCGTAAAGCATGAGTGCATGGCAAAACATGCTTCCTCGGATGAAACGCGATCAGTTGTGGCAAGTTAAGGACACACGTGAACCAGGCGGAAGTAGATGTGGCTGACTGACACTCCAGGGCTTTCACAAACTACAAGGGAAAACGTGACTTTTGCTGCTCATTCACAATTCAAATATCTCAGTGAGGATATTAACAATCCAGTGACGTGTGAGATTTTGACATAAATGAAAACTGATAATTAGGCTTTATGTTTAACACTAGGTGCTTTGATGAGGTCATAAAAGGTTATAATTTAGAACAGCTGAGCTTTAAATGGATATTAAACCTACAAAAATGAAACACAAACGAAGATATTTAAAAATGATTTTTGTCCATACAATGAAGGTCCAAAAAACACTGCACCCCCTTGATTTTCATTGTATGGCTAAAAAAAAAATCCTTCACACTCTTAGGGTTCTTCATTTTGTAACACATTTTGTGCTAAATAGAAACATTTTCATAAGATTCCATTGAAAAATACTTTAAAAGTGTTATATACTAACAGGGAATGTTCTCAAAACTTTGGCTAACATTCTGACAAGGTTCTCTCAAAGTTATTAACAAACATTATTCCAGTATCTTTAATAAAATGTTCGGTCAAAATATTCTGGTCTTTAATAATATTCTCAAAATGTCAGCACAAATATTATTTATACATCTTTCATGGAAAATGTTTTAAAACGTTAAGTTCTACTTGTTTCAGAATGTATAGAAAACTTTCAAAAGTAACGTTCCCATAATTTTTGCAAAATTATAAAATAGAATGTTCCCTTAACTTTTGTATAACCAATTTTAAAACATTTAAAAACCTGGATAATTTCATTCAGAAATAAGTTTTTTTTATTATTACTTAATGGTAACATTAGCAAAATACTATTAGAACATATTTTGTTAGCTGGGTAGAACCTTAATGGTGTTAATAAAGTAACTTTTAAAAATCTATATCTTATAATCTAGTCTTATAATATAGCCTCTATTAGGGTTTTGCATAAAGAAAACCTCACAGCAAGTCATGTCAATTAGGTACTTTTATCATGGCAAAGTGTAGCTAAAATTACAGTGCTCTAACAACAGTTATTAGCCGAAAACATTCATATATAATCATTTACGATGAACATGAATAAATACATATAAAACACAGAATAGTAATAGTAATGGCCAAGTTCCAGTGAAATATATTCACAATCCAGTCTTTACATCCATCATTTTGTAATTGGTGTAATTATGTGTCAGTTTCTCTCTGCGGATGATGAGGTTGTGACAGAATCTTTTTTTATAGTGCAGACAATCTTTTGAAATTCAATGAAGAAAGAAAATCATACAGGTTTGGAACGATGTGAGAGTGATAAATGATGACGTTTCTCATTTGTTGAGTGGACTATTGCATTAACTGTTCTATGTTGCCTTTTAAGGGCATTAAAAGCAAGATTTTAAACTTGAACATTGGCACCCTGCGACAAAATAAGATGGGAATTTAAACATCCCTAAGCATCTGCAATTTTTCTCATTGTATGAACTGTTTATTAACATTGACGAGGAGTACACTGTGCACCATTGCATTGGATTCTAAAACTTTTGCTTTCAGTCCTTGTGAAGATAGAATGTGCTAAATCTGTCAGGCACGGAGTCTTGCTTATCAAACAAAGAAATTATGTTTTTCATACGGATTGTTCTGCTAGAAAACGTCTTGTTATTTGTTGCAGGGACCAGAGGCCAGATAACAGTGGGAGGTCAGTAAGCTGGCTCAATCAGTGTGCATGGGTGAACATAGCAAGCTTTAAACCATGATTCACTGCACTCGCTTTGAACCTGCAAGCTCACACATACACACACGGTCCATGTAGTTTCACACTGGAACAGGTAGAAAAGTCCTAATGTACAGGACACTTCAACAATAGTTCTCATAGGATGTGACTAGCTGTGACCATACCCTACACATAATGACTCATCCAGGCCTGGTGTAAAATGTAAGCATGACAATTGCTTTGTTAGGCTGAAAATTTTGCTTGCATTACCTGTCGTTGCTCGTCAGACTCCCATTGTCTCCGCTGAGTGAATCACTGTGGTAGGATGAAGGTGAAGGAAGGTGTAAGCTAAACAGCAAGATCCAAAAACTCAATTACATATTTTGCTGCTGCGACGTGGTAGATGAGAATAGAGGAGTGAGGGTGAAGGATCATTGGAGTTGCAGACAGGAGTTCTCTCATTATGGACCATCTCTGCCCTACTTAGGTGAATATATTGGCGGCTTGGCTCATTATTGCCCAGCAGAGAATGATCTCTCGGGGTCAACCGCATGACACATGCTGTTCAATGATTGATGAAAGTGGGAGGCTGTCCATTTAGCTTCCTCGGCTTGTGGTGTTTAATATCATTCAGATACTTTAGGAGCTCATAATTAAAATCCATTCATGGGTCCAGTCCTGAATCATAACCACAGTATCTTAAAGCGACAGAAGATGCACCTGGTAATCTTTTTCTGTCCATGTGAGAGATTTGTTCATAATTGGGTGTTCACTATCAAAAGCTACTTTCGGTGCTGCGTACTCATACACTATGGGAACATTCTTTGTTTGGGAAGCATGTGTGGTAAACACAGCAAGAACTTGGCTTAAATTTAACCTCTGACAATGACGTCATTTAAATGCGCTTGTGAGAGGCTATAAATACACGTGAAACAGCTGTGCCTTCAGGGTTTTTATTTTTCTCTTCAAAGACCGCATTGTGTATGCTGTGAGTGGTCTTCTCTATTTCTATCTCTTTTGCCTTTGTTAGGAGTTAGAAACGGTATGCAGGAGTCAGCATTTTCTCTCTTTCTAAAAACAACAACAAACATATCGAGACAATCTGGTAGGAGATGCGTGCCGCCTTGCTCATGGCCCATCGCCGAGTTTTGTTTGGAGTGCTGTGATTGCCCTCGAGGGAGAGGAATGTGAGCATTGTGAGCTCTTTTCCATTAAAGAGCTCCGCCCGAGGCTCGCTTACTTTCGCGAGGGGAGAGCCTCAACACCCTCGTTAAGATCATGGAGCTCCCGTGTCGATTTGAAACGGGTCCTTCCCTTTCTCTTGTGCTCTCGCCAGATCGCGACGTCTTCCTGTCCGCTACTGAAACACCCCTCGACGCTTCTTCAGAGCGGGCTGAGGACGTACATTCTCTTTCCATGTTGACTATCTTCTCAAGGGAAGAAAGTCTGCAATAAAGAATCTAGTGAGGGAACGCGTCAAGGCAACCTGTAGATTTTTGGTCCGCTTTAGTCAAGTGCATTTTTATTGTCATTCTTCTATATAGCATGTATACATTGGAATGAGATGTCGTTTCTTCAGGACCAATGGTGTAACACGGAACATTACACAAGACTACATAAGTGCAAATACATATTTACATTTACATTTATTCATTAAGCAGACGGATCAGTTGCAGAGGTCAGAGAGCATTACAATAGTCCAGTCTGGATAGAACAAGCGCCTGGACAAGGAGTTGTGTAGCATGGTCTGATAGGAAGGACCTGATCCTCCTAATGTTGTATAAGGCAAATCTGCTGGACCGGGCAGTTCTAGAAATGTGGTCTGTGAAGTTCAATTGATCATCAATCACAACTCCAAGGTTCCTGGCTGACCTTGATGGAGTTATGTATGACGAACCTAGCTGAATGGAGAAGTTGTGGTGTAGTGTTGGGTTGGCCGGGACCACAAGCAGCTCTGTCTTCGCAAGGTTTAGTTGAAGGTGGTGGACCTTCATCCAGCCAGAAATGTCTGTCAGGCAGGCTGAGATGCGAGCAGCTACCGTCGGATCGTCAGGCTGGAATGAGAGGTAGAGCTGTGTGTCATCAGCGTAGCAGTGATAGGAAAAGCCATGTTTCTGAGTCACAGATCCTAGCGATGTCATGTAGATGGAAAAGAGAAGTGGTCCAAGGACTGAGCCCTTAGGCATCCCAGTAGCTAGATGTTGGGTCTTAGACACCTCACCCTCCACGACACCCTAAAGGACCTACCTGAGAGGTATGACTTGAACCATTGGAGTGCGGTTCCCGAGATGCCCTTCGTCTTCAGGATTGACAGGTGGTTAACTGTGTCAAAGGCAGCAGACAGATCCAGCAGGATGAGAACTGAGGATTTGGAAGCTGCTCTTGCCAACCTCAGAGCTTCAATTACTGAGAGCAGGGCAGTCTCAGTTGAGTGTCCGCTTTTGAAACCAGACTGGTTGTTGTCCAGGAGGTTGTTCTGCGTAAGATGAAAACATCACGTTCAAGTGTGTTCGCTATGAATTTTCCAGATGTGCTGGATTTAGAGTGAGTTTCTTAAGCAGTGGGGTTACCCGAGCCTGCTTAAATGCTGTGGGAAAGGTACCAGTGTGAAGAGAGGTGTTGATGATGTGCGTGAGTGCGGGTACAACTGAGGAATAAATGGCTTGAAGTAGATTAGTGGGAATAGGATCAAGCGGACAGGTAGTATGGAGAATGGAAAGGAGGAATTTGGAGACTTCTGCCTCTGAAAGCAGAGAGAATGAGGGTAGAATATGTGTGCTAGCTGGTAAGATGCGTGTGTCAGTTTGTGGTTTGGTAAATTGGCCACTAATGGTTGTTGTTTTATTTGTGAAGAATGTGGCAAAATCGTCAGCTGTTAGGGTTGATGAAGGAGGAGGAGGAGGAGGAGGAGGGTTGATTAGAGAGGAGAAGGTTTTGAAAAGCATGCGAGAGTCAGAAGAATTGTTATTTGTTGTGATAGTAAGTCATTTTAACAGTTAGATATATTAGCAGAGAAGGAAAAGAGGAGGGATTGATCATTTCACAGAAGTTTAAATATGAGGAAACACAAAGGCCAAATTCCCTTACTCATCTATCACAATGATTAAAACCAAAGAATATAGTTCTGATGTGCATCAAAAGATTGTTGAGCATCTCAAAATAGAAAGTGGCTGTAAGAAAATAGCTAAAGAATTTAAAATTCCCCATTTTGACCATCAGGGTAATAATTAAGAAGTTCCAATCAACTAAATATGTTATGAATCTGCCTGGAAGAGGATGTGTGTTTATATTGTCTTAATACACGGTGATGAGGAGAGTTTGAGTGACCAAAAACTCTTCAAGGATCACAGCTGGAGAATTGCAGAGATTACTTGAGTCTTGGGGTCAGAAGCCCACCAAAAAAAAAAAAAAAAAAAAAAAAATCAAACAACCCCAACATCCCCACATGTTGTTTGGGAGGGTTTCAAGAAACATCATCCAAAAACTAACTAGAGCAAATTCAGTTGTCAGACACGACTGGAACTTCAAACGGCACAGAGTTCTGTGGTCAGATGAAACTAAAAAAAGAGCCTTTTTGGCAGCAAACACGCTACACTGTTAGACATTTTATCGTTGCCCTTACTGCAATTTAATTTTACAGTATGATGTCCATACCGCAATTTCATTTTACAGTATTATGCCCATTTTACACTTTTATTATTTATATTTTACATGAATGCTATTTAATTTAATAAATTCCACAAAAAAAGACTTGAGTCCATGTACATCAGCATATTCTTTATTCACTCTCACAATCAATTACATCCATTTTATTTATTTATTGTGATGCAACATTAGGCAAGACAGTTTTATTTATATAGCACGTCATACACTTTGGCAATTACAAGTGCTTTACACAGTAAGGAATGAAAATAATCACAAAATTACAAAAAAGGAAAATTAGAGTGCCCCTATTATGGATTTTTGAAAATGACCTTTCATGTAGTGTGTAACAGCTCTAAGGCCTCGTTTACAAGTGAAATGTAACCCAAGTCCGATTTTTTGCTCATGTGACACAGATCGGATGTGTTCTATGACAGTGTAAACAGGGGAAAAAAACACATGCATTCAGATATTTTGAGATCGGTTTCAGGCCTCATTCATATGTGGAAATAAATCGGATATAAATCGGATATGTGCCAATGTGACTGTCAAGTAAACAGGCTGATCAGATTTTCTGAGGCATTAGGCTACTTCTCCGCGGTTTAATGACAAGAGCAACCCCGATGCGCGTCTGCAAAGGGACGGATGGCCTGTCGAAACGTTGTGTCGTAGTAGGAGAGGAATGTGGACAAACGTTGACACAACATATCAAAGGTTTGCTTGCTCATCCTAAAATTTCGGACCCACTGCTTCTCGTTAAAGCTTGCCACAATATGCTCCTACCAGTCCTGAGATCTCTCTCGCACACAATAACTGAAGCATATGCACAGGCTGCAATGATGGCACTTTTCGTCCTCCTCCGGCTCATAATCATGGTAATGTTTGGCGAACTTCGCATATATCGCAGAGCTAGCATCAAGCATACAGTAGTTCGCGTTCGTCCATCTGTGCAAGATAATTTAACCCTTTAAGCATGCGCAATGTTTCAGATAGTATGGCAATTGTAAACACATGAATCGGATATGGGTCACAATTGAAAGAATGTGTAAACCGACGGTCAAAAAAAAAAAGAAGTCAAATATATAGCCAACAAATCAGAATTGGGCATCAAGACCTGCAGTGTAAACGAGGCCTCTGAGGCCTATTCGTTTTTCAAATGAGTCATAAGCCATTTAGTTGTGACGTCAAGACGGAACATTAGCATATTGCCGACACCAGGGAAAACTTGAAACCCTTCAAACACTACAGCTGATCCCTGTGGATGCTGGATAGCATCATGTTGAGAAGACGCTGTGCTCTACAATGTGACGGTAAAGCCAGTTTTATTTTCACTGCCCAAGGATAAGCATGTGAAGAATCAGTGATTAAAGTTAATCTTTACCATGATATCACAGCAGTATAATCCTAAACTTTTGCTGTGTTCCCTTTATTTCACTGACGACTGCTTCTCAAATCTCGGAGTTCAATGCAGGATTCGCAAACTGCTTGCTCTTGAAAGATGGTGTTCAAAATACTTACTAACTCACATTATCACTGTCTTATTTAAAGGGTTAGATCACCCAAAAATGAAAATTCTGTTGTTCCAACCCCGTAAGACTTTCGTTCATCTTCGGAACACAAATTAAGATATTTTTTATTAAATCTGAGAGCTGGATCACTCCTCCATAGGCTTCTAAGGCATTATAACTTGCTGGCCCAGAAAATGTATTAAAGACATTGTTAATATAGTCCAAGTGACTACAGTGGCTCAATCTTAAGTTTATCAAGCGACGAGAATACTTTTTGTGCGCAAAAAAACAACAAAAATAACGACTTTATTCCACTATTCAAGTACAACACAGAAGCGCTGCACAGTTATACTACGCGAACTAACTCGAGGCCCAGAGAAAAGGAAATGAACAGTGGAATAAAGTCGTTATTTTGGGGGGGTTTTTGCGCACAAAAAGTATTCTCGTCGCTTTATAAACTTAAGATTGAGCCACTGGAGTCACTTGGACTATATTAACAATGTCTTTAATACATTTTCTGGGCCAGCAAGTTCCAATCCCTTAGAAGCCTATGGAGGAGTGATCCAGCTCTCAGATTTAATCAAAAATATCTTAATTTGTTTTCCGAAGATGAACGAAGGTTTTACGGGGTTGGAATAACATGAGGGTGAGTAATTACTGACAGAATTTTCATTTTTGGGTGGTCTAACCCTTTAAATACCTATGCTAATCAGTTTATGGGCCAGGATTATCTATAACTGTGTCTATTAATGCAGTGTATCACTGAGAAACGTCCTGCTTGAGTCGTCCTTGTGATGGAGGTTCGGGTTGAATAACTAGCTCTTCCAGTGTTTCATTACTGGACTCGCGTTCGGATTGATATGGTAAAATCGACGTCATTGTTCGTTACTGTTTAGTTTACTGTGTAGGAAGCCTCAGGACAGCTGATGTTGTTATGTCAATGGGTGTTTTTGTTTAAGACACGCGCGCTGTACGCAGTAAACCAATCACAACAGACTGAGCTGTCTGGCCAGTAGCATGTGGAAAGGAGGGATTTAGAGAGATTGATTCATCTGACGATGAAACGCCGTTTAAGAATATTTGAAAAATGTGGTGATGTGCAAATGTATATTATGAGAAAATTAAACAGTTTATTTACCTTTGATGCACGTAAACCTGTTGTAGGTAAGTGTTGTAGTAAATAGCATAATAGAGGCACTTTAAAACAGTTATAAAAACAATAAAAAAATGTACAGTACAGTTATAAAATGAATTAAAAGAGTAAAAAGATAATACATAGATAAACTTCTCATCTGGCAATACACCGGTGTATCATATTTTTCACAACTCCCAGTTTTACGCTGAGATTTTCCCATGGTGATTACACTGTGTCGGTGGTGTTCTTGCGGCACGCCTAAGAAATCAACGTATCCAAAAAAACAGCTTTTTCCCTAAAATAGTACATGAGAAGCTCTAGGACTGTCTCACGGGGTAACCTCGGGTTCACTGCCCCATCAGTCCGCACCCCAAAGAGTTGTCCGGAAGCTCTAGGAATGGAATCGATCCAGTCCGCACCGGAAGTGGAAACACTTCCATCCACGTGTTTTTTTTATTTTTTTATATTTTTTTATTTAACTTTTAAACATCCAGTGTTTGCATAGCTTAAAAATGAGAATGCAGATTCATGATTTCATGATAAAACATTATTATATTATATTTTAATATGCCTAAAACATAAATACAATATGCATATACAAACTTAAAAAAATCTGTCTTCTTCATTTACAGTAGCACTACTGCTTTTGCGTAAACAGTAAAGTACTGTAAATTCCATATACAGTAAGTTACTGTAAATTTCATACAAATACCCATAATGCAGTGCATATTACAGTAGTTTACCGTAAATAATATAAGTGGTATTTTACTGGGCTTTTTTGCGGTAAGTAACTGTAAAATTACGGCAAAGTCTAACAGTGTAGATGGGTTTGGTGCACACAAGAATAAAAAGTACCCCATGTGTACAATTTAATATACCGTTGGATCTTTAATGTTGTGGGCATATTTTTCTGCTGGAGGTTCTGGACTTCTTATTCAGATACATGGCATTGTGTATTCTAACAAATATCAACAGATAAAAAATCAAAACCTGACGGCTTCTGCTAGAAATCTTATAATGGGCCGTGGTTGGATCTTCCATCAGGACAAGCACCAACATGGAGCTGGGAATCTGAAGGATCTGGAGAGATCCTGTATGGAGGAATGGTCTCTGATCTCTTGTCAGTTATTCTCCAAACTCATCAGGCATTATAGGAGAAGACTCAGAGCTGTAATCTTGGCAAAAGGAGATTGCAAAAAGTATTTAATAAAAATGTGCCAATAATTGTGGCCAACGTGTTTTGGAGAAAAACATTTATTTCATAATGTGATTTCCCCCCCACTTTCAATTATTTTACTTCAATGAAAGGTTATATTTTTGCTTTTTTTTTAATGAAAGATCAAAAGGATAAACAATGCAGATTAATTTTTTACAGCCATTTTTGATCATATTTACCAGGGGTGCCATTAATTCTGACCACAACTGTATATGTATATATATAATGCGGAGGGAAAAACAAAGAATATTGTGTGAAAATGATTTAGACCTACATATGTTTTACTCGACCAAGAATTTTGCCCCTAACAAAATTATTTCTCTATAGTTAGTGTATTTAAGTAGAACGCCGGAAAAAAACAGTGTCAGTGAAAAGTATGTAATGTGATATGTGAATACATTTAATTGTGCTGTAATTTGATCAAATTATGGCAAAAGTGCAAGAATATTACTTTATTTTGTGTATTTAGAATTCTTTACATAAAATGCTAGCTAGAAAAAAAATAGCATTAGTAAGACAAGTAAGTCTGCCATTCTACTAGTAGAAAATAAAATAAAAAGGAGAAGAGAAGGACAAGGACACACTGACTTATAATGACATAAATGCTTAAAAGCTGTAAAAACCTTTATAATCTAGCATCAACTGACAGTCCTTCCAAATGTTTTCTCTTTTCAAATTGCTCTCATTACCCGTAATATGAACCGAGGTGCTGCATTTCCAGAACAAAGCTTTGGGAATTCATTATGAAATCTGTTTTGTTTAACACCAAGGTTTAATGAAATGCAAATATGTGCAGCTACAGAACGTAAAGTGATTATTTACACATTCATCCCAGAAATTATCATGTTTTCAGGGTAATTCATTCAGGGTTGAATTATGTTTTATGCAGGGTTGTATTATCTTTTGGCGCAGTTCCCGCATTGTTCTACATGCTTTTTTCAACTATGGCAAAATGAGTAATTTTCATTGTAAAATGTGTCATTTAAAAATGTTCATTTTATGGGTCATATTGCCACTAACAGCATGTGATATGTCTAATACTTCTTTTCCTTTTTTATTCAGACTTCAACTCCAATCGTTACATCATTCTAAATAATTTCAATTTCATGCAGTTTAACAGTGCCAAAAAGCAGTATATTATTATTTAACACATTTTACGCACTTTGTTGAATGCGCTGTTAGTTTAATTTGGATGCAGTTTTTTTTTTCTTTGTTTTTTCTTTTTTTCTTGTGTGTGTGTGTGTGTGGGTGTGTGCGTGCGTGTGTGTGCCTGCAGGCTTTGTACACCACTTCACTAACTTTGTTAACATAAACCATGCTATATTATCATAAATAATGAAGAAATATCCCCTAAGCGGTTGTAATACTAAACTTACATTTCTGGTTACCATTAGCTTAGATTTTGCCTTATTATCTCAGTACTTAATTTTAGAGGCAGTTCATTAAACTAAAAGGTAAAGAAAATCCAAATCAGCACTGTTGAGAGAGGTTTTGATGGGAATTATCTCAGCTCTCTTAGCTCAGCCCGTTAATTAAAAACTGAGGGAGATGGATGATTAAAAATAAAAAGCTCATTACTCTAGCACTGGAGAATATAATTTAGTTCCAATTAATGTTTATAATATTTATTGAACTAGCATATGACATTTAATGTGCAAACTCATTTGACTTGGAGCAAAGGCCTATATAGTCTATAGTCCTTGTGAACAGGAGCACCAGGCAGTGCTGCTGGTCAAGTGTCAGATTCCACTCGGACTGAAACTTCACACCCGTGTCCCTGGGACATTTACATTTAATCTTAGCAGACGCTTTTATCCAAAGCGACTTACAAATGAGCAGAAAAATATAAGCAATCAAATCGACAATAGGGCAACAATATGCAAGTGCTGTGACAAGTCCCAGTTAGTCTAGCGCAGTACATGAAGGGTCACCGTGATTTTCCCCAAGTAAGTCATGTTCCTGGATCAACACATTTAGTTGATCCTAGAACAACATTCCTGCCTGAAAATTTAAATACATGTGTGTTAACACTCCAAAAAGGTTGTTCAACTATTCATAATGAATTGCCAGCAGCAATGCTCATTGGGAAAAGGGATATGAACATATACTGTATGCATTTAGTCATTTTGACATGTTGTCATTGATTAATAAGCCTATAAGCCAGAATATTAATAATTTCCTTTCTTTATCACCCCTCTGTGTTCAAAAAAGATTTTTTTTGAATGGCACTAAATGGTACATATTTAAAGTCCCCATTAACTCAAGAAGCAGTTTGTCACTCCTGACATCTCATTCTCTCCAAATGATTATCGGGCTTTCTTTATTTGGAAGCCTCGTGTGTCATGTGGAAGCTTTCTTCGGGCCGGCCCTATAAATAACACTTGGTTGTAATGCCCTTTAGAGAGAAAATATGCTTTATTTTAATATTAATTAACCCCTGCTGCTTGTGGTATTCAGGATTTCTCAGTAGAACAATATTACTTAATTATTGGCTGGTCTAAAAAAAAGCCTAAAGCAATAACTGTGTTTACTCATACACTGAGATAGCACAACCTTTCTTCCAGTAGTTTAATATAACACATTTTTTACAGTACTATATTGTACAGCTGCACTGGATCTTCATATCTGGATCTTGTAACACATTGAAGTTAAAGGGGCTATATGTCAGAATTTAAGAAACCTACCTCCAAAGTTACAATACTGTGAAAAGTTTTATGCACTTTTAGGGGCTGTTATTTAGGCACACATAAAAATGCTGCCAAGTGAGGATGCTTTCAAAAAATAATGCCATAAATAGATTTTATTTATCAATTAACTTTTATTAACTAAATCAAAACATTAGTTGGTGTGACCACCCTTGCACATATAGTTTTTCAGCTTTGCAGGAAGGTTTCTTCATCTTAGAGACGTTGCCACAGTTCTTCTGGATTTAGTCTGTCTCAGTTTTTTTTTTGTTTCTTCATGTAATCCCAGACAGACTCGATGATGGTGAGGTGAGATCATACCAGACTCCCTGTGGATATACAAAAATCTCTCTGAATTATTACAATTAATGACAAAAGGAATGTTTGGAAACTGATATTTCCTACTGACATACTACAGCAAAATATATAAATAACTGGCTTAAAAGCTTTTTTTGTTGGTAAAAATACTAACATGCCTAAGACTTTTGCACAGTACTGTATATACACTGAACAAAATTATAAACGCAACACTTTTGTTTTTGCCCCCATTTTTCATGAGCTGAACTCATCTAAGATCTAAGACTTATTCTATGTACACAAAAGGCCTATTTCTCTCAAATATTGTTCACAAATCTGTCTAAATCTTTGTTAGTGAGCACTTCTCCTTTGCCGAGATAATCCATCCACCTCACAGGTGTGGCATATCAAGATGCTGATTAGACAGCATGATTATTGCACAGGTGTGCCTTAGGCTGGCCACAATAAAAGGTCACTCTAAAATGTGCAGTTTTACTGTTGATTGTGGCCTGTGAAATGTTGGTCCACTCCTCTTCAATGGCTGTGCATAGTTGCTGGATATTGGCAGGACCTGGAACACGCTGTCCCAGCAAGAACCGGGATGTTTTCAGCTTCCAGGAATTGTGTACAGATCCTTGCAACATGGGGCCATGCATTATCATGCTGCAACATGAGGTGATGGTCATGGATGAATGGCACAACAATGGGCCTCAGGATCTCATCATGGTATCTCTGTGCATTCAAAATGCCATCAATAAAATGCACCTGTGGGGTCTCCCAGATTCATTTTATTTTTTAGTAAGATAATAATGACAAATTATCTAGACTAACTGACTTGTCACAAACACCCTACCCTACCCTCAATTCGAGTACTTACAAAATTGTAAATTTCAAAATAGTACTGTTGTGTCACAGAATGAGTTTTCAGGTGAGAATCTTTCATAACTTTATATTTTATTTTAATTTAATTTAATAATGCTGTACTAGAAAGCTGCCTTTTGTCTTTCAACCGACAAATCAAATCGGTGGCACCGAGATACCTCTTAATTCTGACACTTCCCTTCATTGAGATAAATTCAAAGTGATGTTTTAGAATTATTCATAGAGGCATTGCATTTGTAACAGCAGCACTGAATCTGTGGCGGAAGTAGTTCTATACGCAAACCATTAAAAAGGGGTATTTAAGATACTCCATGATTGTTTCTTATTTATTTACATATTTGTACCGTCGAATTGTTGTATATAAGCAATATCACACTAGCAGGAGTGTGATATGGCTTATAGCAGCACCGTTGTGATTACCTGTGGCTAAATCACAGCAGCTGATATATACATTACCATGGGTAAGGCTGTAGTTTTGATGTTTGTTTCAAATGAATCCTCATTGGCACAGAACTCCTGTCGGTTAGTGAGGTTAATGCATTCTGACTTAACATAAATGTCTCCTCTTCCAGCTGGGAATATGCCAGCCGACCGCCAGGCATCACGTTTTATTCTTAGCTGCTGCCTCTGGTGTTTTCATCTCTATTTTTTCTCACCCACCTTTACTTAAACAACCCCCTCCCTTGCTATCGCTTTTTCCTTCACTGAATTAAATGTATCTGATCGTTTAAAAAATATATAAATGTATATATTTATAATGCAGTAATAATAATAAAGTAATGCAGTTTAATTGCAAAAAAGGCAGTAAATTACAAACAATGTAACACTGCGAGTGATACTGACGGAGTGTCTGCAAATTTCACATTTTTCTCTCTTCTTTCTCTCTCTATATCTTTTCTTTGGAAAGTCGTGGAAATGCTATCATGGATTTTTTTTTCTTTTGCTATTACAACAAAAATATGGCTGAAGTCTCCCATTCGCCGCTATGGAAGTTTACCCAACTCTTACGACTTCTGCTTCCGAGAACCCGGAAATCGAGTAACTAATACAGACATTAATGGTAATTTTTACGTAGTTCAAGTAACATTTATCATAACATGATTTTGTAGCAATTGTAATCAGGCGCTAAAGAGAGTACCTATTAAAAGTAATTTGAGCCAATGGGATCGCTCGGGGTCCTAAAAGAGACCCGATTTCAAGGAGGACCTGATTTGTCACCAGGACCCATCCAAACGTCACACTTAGGACAGTCAATGGCTCGCAGTCTTCACATTTTATTGAACATTTGAATAACGCAAAACAGTAGTGGCAAAAAATCAGCAACGTTTTTTGTAATTATATTTTTAGAATACATGGGATGGGAAGATTGGATAATTTTACTGATTTGATCTCTGAATCTTCTTCAGAAAAAATCTAATTTTGTTCATGTGAGTGGAGTTAAAATGTTGTATCTAACCCATTATCATACACAATCTTTTGATTATTTTCTGAATTAAAAAAAATCATTATAATGCAGCCAAAGATAAATTACGAGAAACACGAGTAATGTCTCCTGAGTATTGTTTATTTGTCACATGAAAAACGCACACAATGAACAAATCATTCCTGCTTTTCTGTGTTTGCGGGTTGCAGTGCTTACAGACTATACTGTACATTAACATGGTCAGGTATAACACTGTAAAAATGAATACATAGATTTTATTGATATCTAATCAATAAAATTGAGGCAACAGATTACAAGCAATATTATTAATTAAATTTAACAAATTAGAATTGAGTAATAATTAATCAAATTAATTCCTTAAAAGTTAACCATGTAAAATTTACAAAATATATTTTATTACCAACATTGAAGACACCTGATGTTAACAAGCAGAATCACTGAAGGAGAAAACCATAATTAAAGTCACCATTATGAAGATCGGTGTGTGTTTTAGTTGGGCTCTTGACCCTTAAATTATTAACTTTAAGTTTGTTTGGCTGTACATAAGTTATAACAGCCAGATGAACAAATAGAAAAGGTGATCTGATGGTGTTGGTTGTGTTTTAACATAATCATTATTTCACAATCATTTGACCTGAATCACTGAACTCATATAGAGTCCAATTTATGAGTTAGGTTTACTTTATTAATTATAGCAGCACTGGCCTTGTACGGCATAATATATTTAACTTTTACAATGTAATCCAAATAATTTCTAAAAAGTTTCTCTTACACAAAAAAGAGACACACAGACATCAATAATCATGTGAATCTCAACAATGGTGACATTTATAAAGCATGTTGCAGTGCATTCTGGGTTCCACCAATCAAAACTCATTCATGGCTCCCATCATGCATTGCTGCATGAATAAATAATGAGCTTCATACGCTAAATCTTGATGCCTGTGTGTGCCTAAAAAAAATGTATATATATATATATATATATATATATATATATATATATATATATATATATATATATATATATATATATATATATATATATATATATTATTGATTTGATCATTTGGATTTCATTGAAAAGGCTACAAATATTATGCAGCTATATTTAATAAAGTAAACCTAACTCATAAATTGGACTCTATATGAGTTCAGTGATTCAGGTCAGATGATTGTGAAATAATGATTATGTTAAAACACAACCAACACCATCAGATCACCTTTTCTATTTGTTCATCTGGCTGTTATAACTTATGTACAGCAGCCAAACAAAACTTAAAGTTAATAATTTAAGGGTCAAGAGCCCAACTAAAACACACACCGATCTCCATAATGGTGACTTTCATTATGGTTTTCTCCTTCAGTGATTCTGCTTGTTAACATCAGGTGTCTTCAATGCTGGCAATAAAAGATATTTTGTAAATTTTACTCATTTTAAATGGTTAACTTTTAAGGAATTAATTGGATTAATTATTACTCAATTCTAATTTGTTCAATTTAATTAATAATATTGCTTGTAATCTGTTGCCTCAATTTTACTGATTAGATATCAATAAAATCTATGTATTCATTTTTACAGTGAATCCAGCTACTGCAGGGTCAAGCTACAGTCTGTCAGAGTTTTTTTATCACTTGTAAGGATCTGGGTCCCTGAAGGGAGCGAGTGAAGTCCAGGAAGGGAGCGACAGTGGGCCTGTCCAAATTGCTATGCCAAAGTGCATGAAGACCGCAAGTGTCTTAAGAGTTTTGTTGACTCAATGGGCCAATATTAATCACTGCGTGATTGTGGTGCTTCATCTTCAAACGTTTCACAAACGTCATGCAGTCTCTGCACCAATAAACTGTGCAATACTTTACGTTTTGCAAACAAATTATATGTAACATCTAATTATTTTAACTTACACTTGAGTTTTCCTAGGCATAATGTGAAATCGTGGCACGTACCGTGATGATTGACAGGATACGCTAGGCCCCAAAGACCACTCTGAAGCGGTATTACAGATAATGTGTCTTACAAAATGTGTCTTTCGCAATCCGTTCCAACAGTTTTACAAACTCAGGGATTTGTGGCCCACCCCTCATTTCTGAAATATGTGCCGACTGATTCGACGATGCTCATCCATAGGCGGAGCATGTGTAAGGGTGGGCAAGGCTTAACCTTCCCCTGGCCAAGGACTTCTAAACATATTAACAGGTTCTAATGCTTATGAAACAGCTGCTTTGTGTCCAGTCCTGTGTAATGAGATATTTCTGAAGTCAGCTGAATGCCTGCCAAACACCCTTTCACTTTGATGCATGGCAAAAAATGGAGGCTAACCCATCAGTTTATTTTATGGGTTTCGTGATGATGATGATGATGATAACATGATGGTGATTTCATAATAGGTTGAAGGGGCTGTTCTTTTGTTCAATTTGCTGTTTCATTGTTTGGTCAGTTCATTGCTGATGTAGGCTGGTAAATTAGTTTTTGCCTGTTCATTTGAAGTTTCATGATACTTTTTTTCTTTTTTTGGCAGTGAGGTACCCCTTTAAATTAAACTGTATAAATTTAAGATAGCAAGCACAATTTTCATACATTTGGTTTAAGAAACAAATCAAAGTCATATATTTAGACACTTTCTGGTTATCAGAAATGACTGGATCATATCCATAGTTAATGTGATGAACCACCTGTGGTTATTTTAATAGGACACCTGTGTGAATTTCAAGAAACTTCACTAACATTCACAAAAAAAAAAAAAAAAAAAAAAAACACTTCAGAACAGCTGATTTAAGGTAATATCAAAATGGCTCATGAAGTTACTTTGTTCTAGAAAATGTTTTGTACAGTATGTATTGCAATGACATTTAGATGCATAAGTGTCCGGCTACACTTTTGGACCACAGTGCCTGAATGTGTGTTTGCATGTGCATGTGTTTTTTTAAGTCTTTAAGTTGAGAGCAAATTTCCTCCAGTCTAGCCCAATTAAATTGTTATGCAGGCACATTGTGTGCAAGTCTAAAAATACACAGTGATAAATGAAATATGTCTGCTGCTGTTTCTAAATAATGTAATGTCTGGTTTAAGAACACTACATCCAAACACTTTAGTGCGCACAAACTTCATTCATCAAACACATGACCAAATAAAAGGCATGAGATGAACAAAAAGAAGGCTTCAAATGATCTCACAGAGAATTAATGCCACCTTATGATATTTTACGAATTTTTGAATCACCAGTTTCCTAACTGTTGAATGAAAAATTACACTTTTTGCTGGAATTATACTTTGTTGCAGATTATTTTAATGACGCAAATAGATAGTTCTGAAGCCTCTAGATTACAGTTGCCATGAAACAAAAGTTGCTAAAGTCTTTTCTTCTCTATTGTAATGAACAAAAGAAGGGCTGGACTTGATTTTGTCCAATGTGAATTGATTGGATTGTTTTGCTATTGCTGTTACGTCATGTGAGTGACAGGTTGTCCCATTCTCGCGCCAGTAAATGTCAACAGAGACGAGATGTCATTGCAAGAGAGAGGGGAAGTTATTCTGATTAAAGATTAAGAGGGTAATTGTTGTTTTCAAAAAGAAATATGTTCACGGATAAATAATTTATAACAAAAACAGCAATATTTCCTAAAAATAAGAATGGTCCATTTTGATTTCATAGTGACCTTAAGGAAAGGTTAACATCTACCCAGGAGAACCTTATTGTTCTGAATTTCCAGTTGTTCTTCTCAGAATGTTCAATTGAATCATCTCACTCTGAGGTCAGATGAGCATCTGGTGGACCTTTGGCTTTCACGTGCCATGTAGAGAATTTTTCAAGCCGTTCTGCAAACAATGTTAGATTGCATTAGCGATGAATACCTCACAGTGTGTTAACCACAATGGCTTTATGTGCTCCAGTTCACACAAAAAAGAACTGCAAATATCCTTGTGTAAAGATCTTAAATAAATCATTTTTGTGTTTACCTACTGAGTAACACTATTCATGCCAGCATTGTATTTTAGGTCAGAGTTGAAAAATTTATAAAACATTGTAATATTTTCATTTGATAAGTACTGTGTGTTCTCTCCACCACAATGAAAGTACAAGTGTGTTTTCACCTGCTGTGCCGGGTTCCTCCCCTGTGCCAAAGAAACAAGACAAATATTGGCTTTGAAATCTGCAAAGCATGGTGAAATTAAAGAAGAGGTGTGGAGAAGGAGCTCTACATGATTGTTTTTATTTCATGAATACAGCACTCGTTTCTGTGAAACAAAACAAATGAAAAAAGAAAAATCCAGCAACTTAAACAAAATTCTTCTAGCATACCTTGTTTAATAAGTCAGATATTGAATATTTATGACCAGCTGAACAACACTGTGATACTCCCTTTCACATTTTAAGTTCAGTTACCAGACTGACATGAATGTTATTGTTTTCAAGGTAATTGTGGAGAATTAAAGGAGGAATTCCAAAGGAAAGCATTTAACTATGAAATAACAGCAAAGTAATTGCATTTCACACTTGTTTCTTGTGAATGCCTGGAAAGAGGCTCCATCCGTAGTTTAGGCTTCAAGATAAGGGGCAGGTTTGAAATCCTCGGGAGCCTAACACAACATGACTTTATGAAACCCCTCTCCATAGCCAGACACAAAATGTAAATGTTGCTAACTCAATTATGTTTTCTGCTCTGTGGAATAGTAATCCATTGTCCCTTCAGCTGTCCAATGGCTTCATGGTGGACTGAGGATTGCTGATAGCAGAATCTTGACTCTGCAGACAGACTCATACATGCATGCACACAAATACAAGGCCCTTATTTCCCTCGCCTAAATGCACAAAAACAGTTGGCTTTCTCAAACTGCTGAGCTCTGAACTTGAGCAGGTTCACAGTTGAGTCTCTCTGGTGAATCCCACTCAATAGCAGCACTCTCGAGCCCTGAAGGGAAGACAAGTCCACATTGTCCACAGACACAGGTCCTCTCCACTGCTAAGGAAAATAATCACCTCAACATTCATCCAGAATACTTTAATAGGTGGAAATGTGTTGTTGTTTCCTTTAGGGACCATTTCTAATTGACCTGTACAAGAATAAAAATTGCCGTCTTTGTTCATGGGACTGCAAACGTTTTTGAGCCAATTACCTGAGCTTTAAATACCATGTGACTAATCACTCTGAAGCTGTAGAAAATCATCGACAACACTGATTGGCTAATGGCACCACAAAAACATTAACAATCACAAGACCCTCATTAGTGATCTTGAGCAAGGATATCAAAGTTATATACGTGTATTATTATTATATAACTATTACTATCGTTTTATATAGAATAGGCTATTGTTAATTTAAAGGCAAGAGATTAGGACAAAAACATTGTTTTTTCCATGCACTGTTAATTTTGAGAATTTGGGCAATTTTGCTTCCATAATATTTCTGCTTTCAAACTGGAAAGAAAACACACAAAATACACATTTAGGCTAAGTGTTTCTTTTATTACACTTTATCTATTTGCATCTTCAATTGCAATATATATCTTTACAGTCAGTTTTCTCAAAATTAGTCATTTTGCATATTTAAACAACATTTGAGAAACCAACTGGGGAAACATGGTGAGATCTACAGTATTAGTTAATTTTTAACCTATAGTGTTGTCTTACTAATTAAAAAAGGTATTGCTCATATTGTTCATTTCCTAATTTTAAGAGCCATTTAAATTAGGGAGGGTGCATGGGGGGTAAAGCATCATTTTTCTTCTTTTTTTCTGAATACAGCTAATTTTTAATGGCTGTCAATGGAAAAAGGTTCTTTTTGAGAACCAGTGAAGTGTGTAGTTCCCATCATCTACCAGCAGGGGCTTAGTGGATCATGCTAACCAGCCAAACCTTGATCCCTGACCTTTCAAAAAAAAAAAAAAAGGCAAAAAAAAAAAAAATTTGTTGTCTCATTGGTGTCACCTAAAGTAGTCAGGTTGATTCAACCATATTAAATAATATTTTTGACTTAAATAAACCTGCACAAAGCTAATTTTTAGCAATCCTGGCAAAACAGAAAGATGGTTATTACTAAACTCAATGTATTCCTTTTTGGCTATGCTGTAAAAATTACCATCAATATTGCCGATGTCTTGTGGAATTGATTTAATCAAGCTTCCTTTCTTTCAAGTGTGGAGGTGGGGATGGTCTCATCACCTCTTTAATCCCTCCTCTGAGAATCAGCCTGAGATTAAAATAGTTCATCATAATGTAATCCCAAATAATAACTATATATTTATAAATTCTCAGTAGATGGGGGTGGCTACTCTATGGCTCATCCTTTAAGATCGTATTTAATCTGTTCAAGTTCATTAAGATGAAGGGTATGGGAAAGAGATACCCAAGAAAAGAGGTGGTGGGGGTTCTCAAAGGAAGCCTGATCCTTCGTCAAGCTTGTGCAGAGACGTAAAAAACGTAAGCTCGTGTGTAATTACTTAAGCTTTCCCCAGTTTAAAGACACTTCTCACTGAATGTCCAGAAATAGCCATCCGTGGGCACGTAAGCAGGTCAATGCAATCAATCTCCGGTTTGCTCTGAAATAGCATTGCGTGATTCTGTTTAAAATATGCATTGGAAAAGCTGGATGAATCACATTGTGAGACGGCCATGTATACGAATGTGCAAATACGAGTTGTCAAAGCTCATTGTGTGATGTGCTGGAATATGGAAAGCTTAGCAGCAAACAGGATGCATATCAGAGTGTGTTAAGACCACCAGTGGGATCATTGCGAAAATGAATGGACGTTCTGTGTCTATGGAGGGTGTCCAGCAAAAAAACGTTTTATTATTTTATTATGTTTTATTATTCCTGGGACTGGGATATGTTAAAATAACGCTGAAATAGTGTTTAGTTAAAGTGATTGATTTCCATATGGCATGATGGCACATATTCATGTGACCATAATTGTTTTGTAATGTCGTTAAGGAAGCAAGCCACTGAATCTTTAGCTTTTCAAAGTTTTTAAAGTACTTAAAGGGATAGTTCACCCAAACATCATTTACTCACCCTCAAGTTGTTCCAAACCAGTATGGTTTCTGTAACTGTTTGGTTACCCACATTCTTCAAAATATCTTCTTCTGCGTTCAGCAGAAAAACAATTATTCATACAGGTTTAGAATAACTTGAGAGTGAAAAGTGAAGCAAAATGTAGTTAGCAACACAAGTTTTAAAAAGTATCTACATTGAAGTGGTTTTATGAGGCAATGTCTTTTTAAAATCATATCAGAAGGTATAATTTTAAGTTTAGTACTTATCTATCTGGTGCAAAACAATGAGAATATTGATTAAAGTCACAGCATTAAGCTTAAATAGATTACATTAAATCCAACCAATGAAACTGAACAGCTATTTGGCTAACATTATCCAAAACCCTGTGTGGCACGCATGGCATCATCTGAAAAGGAAAGTTGTTGTATGGCTTTGTGGGTAGCGCTCAGACCTGTGGTGCATTTGCATTATGCATAACACGAGTTTAAGTCATGCTGAAGTCTTTTCCAGACCCTGTTTCCTTCTCTCCTTTCCCATTGCTTCATTGTCCTATCTAATTATCATCTTTTAAGCAAGCGTAACTCTTGTTTTCATCTCAGTTTATCCAGCACAGTTTATTAACATTGAAAAGTTAAAGGACAAGCAAATATGTTCCATTTTGTTGCTTTTTATGTTGTAAACAAGAAAGTACTGTGTTGAACATCATTGATATGACATTATAAAGGTGGTTTATAGCAGTATACTGAACTTGATCAACTTTAAGTTGTTTCAGAGTAACTTCATTCTAAACGGTTTTAGAATTTACCATTTTGTTCACATTTCATAAGATATGCATGTTATATATGCTACGGTGGACCCCTTAAAGGAATAGTTCACTCAAAAAAAAAAAAAAAATGCTGTCATCATTTACTTACCCTCAAATTGCTACACATGTCTATAACTATTTTTTTTCTGTTGAACACAAAATAACATATTTTTAAAAACACATTTATTTATTTATTTATTTATTTCCATACAATGAAAGTCAATTTAGTCCAGTGTTGTTTTGGACCTAACTGACGTTTCACAAAAACACGTTAGCAACATTTCGTCAGTTGAGTTCTGCTGAGAAAAAAGGAAATCATACAGAATGACATAAGGGTGAGTAAATTGTGATTTTAATTTTTAGGTGAACTATCCCTTTAAGAGCTTGCCAACATTTAACTTGTGAAGTAATCTTAAAGGGACAGTTCACAAAAATGAAAAATCTGTCATAATTTACTCACCCTAAAGTTGTTCCAAACCTGTATGAATTTCTTTCTTCTGTTGAACACAAAGGAAGCTATTTTTAAGGATGTTTGAAATAACAGTTGTGGGACACCATTGACTTCCATGGTATTTTCCCCCCATACTTTGGAAGTCAGTGGTGTCCCACAACTGTTTGGTTACAAACATTCTTCAAAATAGCTTCCTTTGTGTTCAGCAGAAGAAAGAAATTCATACAGGTTTGGAACAACTTTAGGGAGAACAAATTATGACAGAATTTTTATTTTTGGGTGAACTATCCCTTAAAATCTGTTGTGGGAACTAAAAGGCATTTACTTTCAAATAAATAATGTTTTTCACATTATTTGCCCTGCAATGGCTATCTGACAATTTAACCAAGGTTACCAAGAAACAACTATACTTAAGTACAATAAACAAAGTATAAAGTGTTATTTTGCAAATGCATTATTTGGCATGTGCTGCAGACAGCATCTAAAGAACATTAGAAAATAACTTAATCAAAAAAAAAAACAAAAAAACATGATAAAGATCATAAAATGACATTGTTGAATTGTTGAGCACTTATCAGCTTTAAGGGCTATTAATCTGCTCACTTGGCACCTTGTTTTGACAGTGTCTGCATTGGTTTGTTGCATTCATTTTATAATGTCCTGGAAAAAAAAAGTGTACCTGCTGCATATAAAATAAAAACATTACATTAATACATACATGAACTTGTAAACACTGAGAAAAAGCAAGATATTTGCAATGCACCCTATTAAAAAAGCAACAGGTACAAGAAATACAGACACCTGTATTCAGGTTATTAATAGTTGTTTCTGAAAGCAGCTGAAATGTTTATTTGGTTTTTGTTTATAGTGTCCTTTCTGTGTTTTCATACCGAATCTACTTTTACTCGGTTGTTGTTTGTCATTAAAGCAGATGGCTTGCTTTTGTTCCGGTCTGCAGCATCATTTGAACTCTCTGGGAAGAACATCTTCGCAGTGCAGAGTGAGACGATAATTTTTTTGTACTCTCTTCTGAAGTTCTGGTTCAGCAGTCCGTAGACTATGGCATTAAGGCAGCTGTTGAAATAGGCCATAAAATAACTGGATACAAAAAACCACTCCGGGATGAGAGGCACAACCCGCCCGGGGTCTATGGCGACCGCCAAGCCGATGAAATTGAGAGGAGCCCAGCAGACGGCAAAAAGAACAAACACCACGAACATGGTGATGAAGTTCCTTATGTCGTGCGGCGTGAGTTTGGGCCGAAACTCGGGTTTGACGCGTCTCCTCACCTGGATCACCAAGATCCAGATCCGCAAGTAGCAGTACGTCACAATCATGATTGGAAGAAAGAAATGGAAGAAAACCACAGAGATGGTGTATGCTGAGCTGGCCGACTGCGCAAATGTACATGAGTAGACCCTGGGGTCGTACTGCAGGGAGCCTACGTAAAAGTTTGGCACTATAGCGACCACGGTCAGTATCCAGATGAGAACGACGTAACAAAGAGAGTTCTTGTCGCTGTATAGCTTGTCATACTTGAGGCTGTGACAGATATAGCAGTAGCGATTGATGGCAATGCCGGTTATGTTAAATATAGATCCAATCACGCTCAATCCCATCAGGAATCCACTGATCTGGCAGTGGACGAATCCCAAGTTCCATCCATTGTGGAAAATGGAGACCAGCACGAGAGGATAAGGATAGACCGCTACCACCAGGTCAGCTACTGCCAAGCTCACCACAAATATGTTCCCTGAAAAACAATGACAGTGGAAAGGAGATAAATGCAATTACAGGCACAAAGAGACATTGTAAAAATGAGAAAAACTTTCAAGCAAAACAGCTTATTAAAATTACCAGAATGCAATTTATTAGGTTATTGAATAACATGAGGGCAAATACAATATTGTAGCGATAATTTTAATAGATGGGAAATAAAGAGGTTTCATATGACTTCCATGTGTTCACCATCTCAGATTCTGCACAAGTTTTATGTATGACAACTTTCAAAAACAAACTTTAGGCGCTTTTCGGGATGGATGCCAGTATAGTTTTGCAGCATGACCTTTAATGCATGCAATTAATTCATATCTTTCCTAAGCCTGTCAGCTGCTTTTACTATTAAAAGGATTTG
Organism: Squalius cephalus; assembly: GCF_949319135.1. Classification (NCBI taxonomy): domain Eukaryota; kingdom Metazoa; phylum Chordata; class Actinopteri; order Cypriniformes; family Leuciscidae; genus Squalius; species Squalius cephalus. The sequence goes on from NC_137135.1 coordinate 18,959,251, forward strand.
GGTTGCATCTGTTATTGTCACATGATACATATAGCTCTCCAATGAAGACCTTTTAGAACTTTTGGGCCCCATGTTAGAAGAGCACATCACTGCGAGGTGCACCGGTCTCCTATCTCTCACAGAGAAGCTTCGGAAGCATAAAAGGAGGACAGTGAAGTACGAGAGAGGGGCAGGCCTGGACTAGTTTATGTTATGTTTTGTGTATGTATGTCTTTTACTTTTGATTTGTGTTAATTCTGGATTAAAGTGTTTGAACTTTCACCGGTTCCCGCCTCCTTCTTCCATGAACAACATACTTTGTTACATAGACCCTAGCTAATCCTTGGAGTCGCTGGTTTTAAATATACCATTTCCAAATGGTTTGTTCTTTATTCATGTCATGTATCATGTAAGCTATTTGTGCTTCATACATATTTAAAACCATTTATATGTTTGTACGATTTGTATGATTCACTGACTCTAATAACATCAAGTTTTCCTTACACCTTGAATACACTTGTGAATACACCAGTGTACACATCTTTATAATTATTTTATAAAATCATACCTTTTCAAAGTATCAAATATTTTCTTTAAAATTTTTTAATAAACTATTTTGATTAATATTAATATAAAGATTATGGATATTTTTAAGAAATCAACAGTCTTAAGTGTTTAGTTTTTTTTTTAGTTGATTTCAGCCATGATACCTGTGTAATCAGTGTCCTTGTTACACATTACATGTACTTACCATAGTAATAACAGTAAATTATGCATAATTACATGCAAGCACATGTGGTTAGTTAATATTACTCAGTACTTAAATATATAATTACATTGTAACAATGACTCCTTAAAATAAAGTGTAACCGAGACTTGTTTCTCCTGCCTAGAGACTTTAGATTTTTATATCCTAGAAAGAAAGAAAGAAAGAAAGAAAGAAAGAAAGAAAGAAAGAAAGAGAAAGAAAGAAAGAAACAAGAAAGAAAGAAAGGTCATCAAATAATCAGGCAACTATCCATTTAATTGAACAATAAGAAGCTTGTTATATTACAGGGAAGAACTTTAAGAATTTTAAAGAGTCAACAAGTGTATTTTCTATTATCAATTTTGTCAATTTCTATATTCATTCTCTACTCATTTCATTTAGGCTCACTTAAAAAGAAAAGGTCAATGATAGCATTTAAGTTTGAATCATTCAAACTAAACGGACATCCAGTTCAGAGGCTGAACACTGCACTCGCATATTGGCATTTTTATCTCATACGCTTGTGAGAACATGCTGGGAAAATCTTGTAACCCTGAAATAAATACATTCATGATTTAGCCAATTAGGAATCATTAGATCAGAATATCGTTCAAGAACATTCCTGTGACATATCAATGGCTTCTCTATTTTCAACCGTTGTATTTCTAAAATTTTATTTGAACTGAGGACGACCAGCAGAGAGAGGAAAAATATGAAGCGAGATCTGGAAAGCCCAGCAGGGGCCCTGTAGCATGGACCACAAATCTCACTGCATAAGTCATCTTCAGCTGTAGACTTCATATGAGACATCATTATATTGAGTGCACAACTGCAACAAGCCGCGTTTATCTCGCTAGAGTTCTTGATGCTTTATATGATTACAACTGGAAGGAGATAAATGTACTGTTTTTATACAAACTTTGCTAACTAACTGATCTGTTGTCGATGTCAAGGGAAAATGAACTGTTTAATTACAGGTTTTGTAAACAGAGCATGCTTGACCATGTCATAGTGAGATGTAGGCTCAAATTAGTGCTTGTGTGCTTATTGTCTGTAAGCACACATCAAACCGCTAGGAGTTTTGGCAAAACTGTCAACATTATGTCTTTAATATTCGTAATATTTGTTCAAGTTTGTTTGGACAAACACTACAAAATGCAATATTGAAAATGATCATAATATAATCATGATCTTGTCTCTATAAAAATGATCAAATGTCCAAAAATATCAACCTCCCACCGCAAACATGAATGCAGCACTGATCCATGACCATGTGTCTGTGAATGCTGAGCCATTCTACTGTAGCATAAGAGGCAAAGACTCTGAGACTTTAGAGTAAAAGCCCTTACAAGCACGTCACTTCTCCCTGGAGAGTTTGTTTGTGCCACTAATGGCATCTAGGCTGCAGGGCAAACCTTTGGCCATGATTTTTCCACACCAACTCACATACAGTGAGAGGAATTCACGGCCAGATTCACCAGATCCTCTGAGAGCCAGAGGAATGCAAAGAGGATTTTTCACTCTGTTAACTCTTATACATCCAACTGTTTATGTGACTGCTTTTTTCTTTCTTTCTGCTATGCACTATAATGTGATTAAATTATCTTGCGAGATTTATTGTTTGCATTTACCTTCCTGCATTTGCCAGATGCTTGGCAAAGCAACTTACATTTTAACAGTTCTTGCATCACCACACTTTACTGTTTGAGCTACATGAAAGTAATCAATCACAGCATATTTCTTGAATTGAAAGTTTTCAATCAGGAACATACATACTACCATTCAAAAGTTTGGGGTCAGAAAGATTTTGGTTACACTTTATTTTAAGGTGTCATTGTTACAGTGTAATTATATATTTAAGTACTGAGTAATATTAAGCAACTACATGTACTTACTATAGGGTTAGGATTTGGTTTAGGGTTAGTTTCATGTAATTATGCATAATTTACTGTTATTACTATTATGTTACATGTAACAAGGACACTGTAAAATAAAGTGTTACCAGATTTTTTTACCAGTTATTTTTTACCATTTGTTACCAGTTTGTTTTCTTGGTTACGGATTAGTCTCACCTGTTTCTACACACTGTAAAAAGTGAATAGTTGGATCAACTTTAAAAAATTACTTCAATTGGTAACACCTAAAGAAATTAAGTTTTCTCAACTTAAATGATCACGTTTATTATGAAAAACGTGATAATTTAAGTTGAGAAAACTATTCACTTTTTACAGTGCAGTAGTTTAGGTCCTCGTTTTTGTTTATAGGCCTTTGATCTAGCATTCCTTTGTCGGTTCTTTTCTTGCTATATCCTAAGTTTGATGTTGATGGTAAACTGAAACACTGTTATTTTTGTATTGGAATCCTGTGTGTTCCAGTGATTTGCTTTAAGAAATTCAGCATGCGATTAGATACATGCCTCAACTTCTCTTCTTCCACATGCACCGTGACAACAGTAAAGACATTTATAATACTGTTCTTTTGAACTGTCTATTCATCAAAGATTGCTGGAAAAAAGTGTATCACGGTTTCCACAAGGGGTGTAACCAGTGTTGCCAAGTCTGCGGAATTGGGCCATTTTTAAGTTGTTGCCGTGGGTAAAAAAAAAAATGTAACGGGTTGATTGCCACCCCTGTAAGTATGATTTTGGCAATCCAACAGCCCCAAAACACCCCACAGAAATTCAGTGGAGAATTCAGCCTCCCTATATGGAGAAAATCGCATTGGGCTACTTTTGACTGGCCATTGGGCTACTTGGGCACAGACCTGGCAACCCTGGGTGTAATGGTTCTCTTTAAAAAAAAAAAAATCTAACCGTACCGTTCTCCACCCTCGGTTCGGCACGCACTTGCACCGCGGTTCATCTCAAATCTGACGAAGCATCCATAATATGGTTTGTTAAAAATAGCAACGTGTAAAACAGACAGACAGAGATCCTATGATGTACTGTGTTGAGTTCTTATTCAGTTTTTGTGCTTGAATGGACAAATTCACAAAAAAATGATGTCAACATGCCCATCTTAAAGATTATCCTATCAGTGCATTATGTCTTAAAGTGACAGCAGACTAATATTCCTGCTGTCTGTGTTTTTAATGTTAATCAAATGACAAAAGACAAGGAAATCACTCACTGCTCTTGACTGAATAGCTTTTGAAACTTCAATTAATGATTAATATTTTTAGTTAATTTATACAGTGAAGACTGTATGCAGTGTTAATTTACATTTGATTATTTTATTCAATTTCTGTACCTGAGAAGCCATGGCTGTGTTGTACCATGAAAAACTGTTTTCATCATTGATAATACTAATAAACGTTTCTTGAGCATATTAGAATAATTTCTGAAGGATCACGTGACACTGCCGACTGGAGTAATGATGCTGAATATTTCACAATATTACTGTTTTTACTTTGATTTTGATCAAGTAAATGCAGCCTTGGTGAGCATAAGAGACTTCCTTCAAAAACATAAAAAATCTTGAAAAACCCCAAACTTTTGAATGGTAGCATCTCTACAAAGCAAGTATTTTCTTGGTTAAAGCAAACTCATATGTTTTATTTTATTTAGCACATCACAAAAATAGATGCAGAGTCATCAGAAAGCAGAGAAAAACAGCAAGAGGAGAAAATGAGGTTGAACTGAATGAACCAGTAGCCTGACTCAAATGACTTTTCATGTCAGTCATGTTTCATGTCTTTGTCATGTGATTCCCCGTTAGTCATGTGATCCTGCCATGTGTTCCCTTGTCTTATGTGTCATGTTGTCATTGGTTGATTGTCTTGATTATGTTCACAGGTGTCCTTTGTCTAGGCATTAGTCTTGTGTGTATTTAAGCCCTCATGTTTGCCATGTGTCTTTGTCAAGTATTGTTTCCTGTAACCCTAACCTGTCTCCTGTAACATGGAGTTCATGCCATGCTTTTGTTTGATCACGTTTTTGTAAATAACCTGCACTTGGGTTCTCTACAAATTTGCCTCCAGTGGACTGTCGTTACAGTTGTGTGTGAGCAACCTCTTTTAACTTGGAAGCACAAATTCACTAACTGTCAGTGCAAAAAGATAATTACTTACTAAATTTCTCATTGACTACTTGCAGTGTTTCCTGCTCTGCTATATCACCACTGCTGAATCTACAGTGAATAAAATAAATAAAATTTGATTAGCCGAGTTGTGAGCTTGCTGTATGAGTTGTATGTGATGAGATGATACATTTTTACTGGGTACTGTGAAATAAAGCCAAAACAGTAGGTCATTCAACTGTGCTATAAAAAAATAAAAATAAAATAAAAAATCACAAATGCAGCGCAGCGTGACCACAGTAGTCTATTCACTGATGAATGACTCCTTAGCTGGTTTGCTCAATAAAACACTCAAAAAGACAGTATTTTCTTTGCTATAAAAATGTCTACTGTGTAAATGAGATGATTTGGTCTCCTTTTTTGCTACAGAAGATACTTGTTTACTCTTGTTTACATGCAAAAAGACTAACAGGCCTACAGGATGCAGAGGTGAATGTATTTATAGTAGTTTGAGATGGTAATGAAGACTAATTGGTTCCACACAACTTGTTCAGTAGGAAATGTGATAGAACATCTATCAACACAGCATCAAGTTGAAATGAATTAAGCCCCGTTAGTTTAGACACTGCTGGTAGATGCTTTACACCATCTAGATCTAAAAAGCATCTTTCACCAAGGACAGCCATTCAAAAGCAGCCAAGTATTCAATAATCAATTCAATTCTCTTTCCCCATATCATGATTTGTTTTTGTAGGGCACTTAAAAGAGTGAAGTGGATTTATATTGTTCGTGTTTGCTGCCTTTGACATCACAGCTCAGGTTAGTCACTAGTGAAGTCAGTCAATCAGCGTTGTCACATGACATTTGCAGTTCAGGGGCCCGTTCTTCATACGTTGCTTATTACATCCGAGATCAAATGACACATCCAAGATGATATCATCGTGATCATGATCAATCATGATCTGGCTAACTCGGTTCTTCGAACACACTTGCCGGATATGATTAGTATCGCTGGATTGAGTTATCTGAGATAATTGCGCGTTCATGCACTGGTTAAAAGGGGATACGATAGTAGAAACATTGATCAGCAATGCTGCTATTGGCTGCTCAGCGTGGTCAAAGAGCGCGCTCAGTTTTTCTCCTGAGCAGAGCAAGAACTAATAGTCGAAGTTTATTCAGAATTTTAATGTTTAATCAAAACGCCAGGGAACACCTCAAAGTCTGCAAAAGCCAGGAGAGAGGGCAAAAAGTAGCAGACAATTTAAATCCGTTAGAAGTGGCCATGTTAGATGTTTTTATCACTTAATCACTTAGCCTATATTTTTGTATTTTAATAATTGCATAATTACTTTGTGCATTGTAATGTCAGTCACCATACTAGAACATGGGAACAAATAAAAGTGAAGTACAAAAATATTCTACATAATGGTATTTTTTTGTTATATTATAGTCTCTTTTATAAAAGGCACTGTTAAACAAATGGTGTTCTGTTTATAAAAGCAACCAAGAAAAAGGCTGAGAAAAAAATAGAAAAGATCTAAGTAGCCTACACTGTAAAATAATTTTTGCTGCATTAAATTAAGGCTGTATAGTCATTTCAACTGTTAAATCTTGAGTAATGATGAATTGCTTTGACTTGTGAAAGTGAAAACTGATAAACTTATGTTAATGTAAAAATATTTTGCCATGAGTTATTGATCACATTTTTCCCCAGTGTAGTTCATTGTAATGACATTGTGTTTTCCTCTTTTGTGCACTTTTACATAATACACCAACACTTGTATCTGTTCCCAAGAAAGTGGTGGCTGAAATATGTGCAGTAAGTGGACATTTTCTAACTTTCCAAAGGAAAGAAAGTATAAGACTTTGTAATGTCCATTTGTTTCCATTGCACTGGACAGTGAATAAACCCTCTCAGATAACTGTCATATGGAGGAACTAGCCTACCTGCAAGTGCATAAATAACTTTACTTAATTTATACTTGTATGCTTTATGGCTGCAATATAAGTTGCAGGATTCCACATCTACAGAAAGGCCTACAGAAGAGTCTGCACAGACAGAGGAGACATAGGCCTACAGGTGGGCAGTGAATAGACAACTTTTCCTTTTTATTTGTTGAATGAGGCATGTGTCTAATATCTCTTGTTGCAGGCACTTGACCACTGGCTTTTCTTTACAAAGAACAATTGAAATAAAACTCAAGGAACTAAGCATATTTGTCTTTTATTAAACATTTAATGAAAAGTGTTTTTTTTTTTTTGGCAATGTTGTGTAATATGGCACATGCAGCAATGTCACAGGCCCTGTCAGGTATGCAACCCTCAGACTTTTCAGACACTGAAGTTCCCTTTAGTTAGCCAAAGTTCATTTCATTGTGTGCCCTTGTTCTGGCAAGAGCTGCATTGTAACTGGTTTGGGTCAGGGAATGGGGTCATAAAACACCTGTCTGCAGGAACATGTCATAATCACCTATGAAAAAATGCAGTTCTGTTAGGATCAGCATAAGTGTATGTAATACAGTGAGCTTGATATTTAATTGTGGAACTTTCCTTACCACTTTCAAATAATGTGCATACATGTGAATCTCTGAAAATTCTTAAGTCATGCACAGATCCTGGCCATTTTGCTTTCATATTTGTGATATGGAAGATTTTAGTCAACTGCCTTTTTTTTTTATTTGATATAATATTACTAATCTGGAATATTAAGAATCACAATAGTAACTGGGCTGCACATTTACATTGTGAATCCCCTTTCTGTTCACATAATCCCCGCCTTGGCAGTCTGTGGTAGCCTATAGTCTATGGTACCAATCACGTTAGTGAAGCCTGAGTGACATATCTGTAATCGGCATGGTCATGATTGTATGATCTTCATAAAAAATTATGATAGCCTAAAAAAAAAAAAACTGCTTTACAACATTGGGTCTTAAGTGGCTTGGAAATGCCACAAAAAAAAAAAAAAAAAAAAAACTAAAACTGTTTTTTAAACATAAAAGCGACAGAAAACGACAATCTCACGAATCACGAGAAAAAATATATATCTCAGAAAGAAAGTGCACTATCGCGCTGCGCTGGACTTCCCGTATCAGCTCCGTTTATGAAGCCGCAGTCTAATCCTATTAACATGAAATAAGCCTGCTCCCGAGCAGGTTTAAGTTTGCGCACATGTTGCTATGACAGCAAGTCCAGGATGAGCGTTGAAGTAGGCCTGTCACGATTATGAAATTTGGCTGACGATTAATTGTCTAAAAAATAATTGCGGTTATGCCGATTAATTGTCAGTTTTAGGGCTTTGACGATTAATTGTCTGTGTTAGGGCTTTGGCGATTATGCTGATTAATTGTCTGTTTTAGGGCTTTGTGCTTCATTCATTAAATAATTGTGATGAATTTAATCCTTTGTAAGTTATCATTTTGCAGTGTAAGATTACAGTTAACACCTTTAAATATTAAATAAATATATTCAATAGCTATGACAATTTGTTTATTAAACTTAGTGAGTGTATAAATCAACAGCAAAAGGTAATTTTTGAAAACATCTGCACAGTTATTTAATAAAATCTAAACATGTTAATAAAAACAAATGCGCACAAACCATGATAATATGATACGCTTCAAAACAGAGCGGAACAAAGCGCGTATGCGCATCGCGGGTGCAGAATGATGTGCTTAATGCAACATGGAGTCACAGTGCACAGCGCGTGCTGCACAAGTGCGCATTTAAAAGTTCACGGCACAAAGCGAAGAAATGTCGAGGGCACAAATCCTAGTGTATATCAGTCCAACAGTTTATTGATCATTTGTTTCTTCACAGTTTTAAACTCCAGTTATTGTGCGTCTGATGCCAATTCATAGTCCTTGTGCTGTGTAGGCACACGGTAGCGAGCGAGTCATTTAGAAACAGCAAAAAACTCCAGCAAAATAAAGTCATTTTATGCAAATCCACAGCCCTTTATCTACAGATCAAGCATTATAACGTCAATGTCACATTGGAGAAAGTTTTACCGTGTATCCTGTCGTAACCGGACGACGCGCGTTGTTTGAATGCTGAACGGAATGATTGACAGCTGCAGAGTTTGAATGCTGAACGGAATGATTGACAGCTGCAGACGAGTTTGTGAACTTTAATTTAACAATGTAAATATACTACTGTCCCTCACATTAAGCTATGACTTTGAATATATTGCTAGAAAACGTAATTAGTGCTTGTCTATTTATTTTAGTTCATGACTCCCCCTTGTGCCGTAGGTCTATAAAAGAGCGCAATAATCGCGGTTGTCTGAAACAATCGCGGTTAGATCAAATAATCGCGATCAGACGGTTATTTAATTATCGCGACAGGCCTACGTTGAAGAACCAAACAATCCAAGATCATGCCAAATCGCCAACAATCAAATCCAGCTAAGTGAGTTAGCGACGTACGAAGAACGGACCCCTGGTGATTCAGAATCCTTTAAAGGCAAAACAACAAGGGATTCAACAGGAACTCCAAAATCTTTATAGGTCTCTGTGACATCATGCACTGTGAATGTAATAGTCTGTCATAACCTAGAAGTCTGCAGATACATACTCATATTAATCTTTTAACACAGAGACCATCAGTAACAGGTCTCTTTGCTTATAAAGCACCAAATAAACTACGTCAAATAAACATGAGAAAATGTTGATTCATAGTGTAGATGGACAAGAGACATATATTTAAGTTTGCAGTGGGAAAGCCAAGGGGATGTGCTATTACAGTAAGTTATTATATTATAAATAATTTTAATAAGATAAATACATTCACTTTTCTTGCCAATTTGTTGCATTGCATACTAATGTATGTACAGAAGTATAACATGATATAAAAACATATACTATTATGTTGTATACTGTGCCCTTGATTTATCAAGAGTCAAATACAACAAGACGAAAACATTGATATGCAGTTGCTTGCTCTTTATTATCTAACTGAAAGAATAAGTCAGCACTCATTACAAATGACAATGTTGGGTATTTGTTTTCAGAACTAAGCTTTCTTGGCTTTAACCAAAAGATTTTGGGTCCCGTAGGTACAGTATCGGTTATATTTATTCAATATCCCTTTAATGAAGCCTCTCCACATCTAAGCAACCAGATATTAAAGCAAATGTATCAAACTGATGGTCAAATTCTGGAATACTGGCTTCTAATTAGTATTGGCTGGGTATTGCATGTTTTTACTGCAGCCTTTGCAAAATAAATTTTGATATAATTTTGTCACTCCAACTGAGCACTAAAGAGAAGCTACACTAACCTTGAGTTCACAGAAATATTATGCTTAAATCAATATTTTATTGCTTTGGGATCCTGGAGAGCAGTTTCAAATGATACTGGAGTCTTTAAACAGAACTCATCACTCATGTCCTTAGTACAACTAAAGACAAGCAGAGTGACAAAAGACAGAGGAAAAAGTACTGTACTGTATCTAGCATGTACTATTCAGCTCACAATTGTGCACAGATTAAAGGATCAGCACAATAAAATGTGTCACATTCTAAGGTACTGAAAATTCCTTGATAAGGTAAAAATGGTAAATAACCATATTTACTTCTAAGAGAAACAACTGACAAGAAAAAAAACTAATTGAAAAACTCTGAAGGTGTTCAACAAAAAATATAGAGCCACAGCAACATTTATTCATGAAGATCATTCCTCACTTCATCTCTAGATGATAAGACCATTATAAAGCCCAATCAGGGGTGATCTGACATTTGATATTAAGTCATCTGCCACAGTCAAACCCAGATAAAGGGTCATAGTCCAGCCTTGCAGAAATACTGAACAAACCAATTCAAAGCCTGACCATCAGTATGAGTGAGTGAGGATATTGTTTTGTGCGTTAACACATATATGTAAATTATGTTAATATGGGCAATCACTCCACACACTGATATTTTGTTTGACTCTCAAGCAATAAGCAACAACCTGGCCTGACAAAACCTTTAAAAAGTGTGCTTTAAACAAGAGATTGAGATTTAAACACTTTTTGTTGGACCAAACAATAGAAAAACCACAAAACCAATAAATGAACATGGCAACTGCTGCTTCAATTATTTGGAGTATTGTAATTATATATATATATATATATATATATATATATATATATATATATATATATATATATATATATATATATATATATATATATATAAAAACAGTCATATAATAAGCAGCAGTAAAATAAACAAAAATATTTTGTCTCCACTTAAAAAAAATAATATGGCCACAGAAAATTTGCTATGTCATGTGACATTTGATACAGACCCTGGATTAAAATGTCTGGCACGGTGGTGGACCAGGCTGGCTGTGTTTAACAGTGGATGAGCCAAGAGTGGATCTCAAAAAGGAGTCAGTCTGTAAGTGAGCGCAGCATCAGTACAGTGTATAAGCAATTGTCCATTCATTGCCTAGGCATCGAAACCAGCCTTGGGCAGGCCGAGGGCCAAGGCAGGCAGGAGTGAGGACATGACTCCTTGAGAATAAATAAAGCTTCATCTCAAAAAGCAAAAAAATTGTGAGTTTCCAACAGGGCAATGCAGTCTGTTTGTCTGTCTGTCTGTATTTAGTTCTTTTTGGAGCGTGAATTAAAATAGCAATGAGGACATTCAGATGTGTGACATTAGATTTCATCGCAGGGATGTAGTGGAGGCTAAACGCACGTAAACGCCGTTTACGCACCTCCCAAAATTCGGAAATAGTGCTTACCCACCTCCAAAGTGCGTTTATCCACCTCTAAATTGCGTTTATCCACCTCTAAATTTCACGTTATTTGAGCGGACTTTGCTTTTCTAGTGCGTGATCGCCGATCGGTACATGATTCGAGCATTTGGGCCGTTAACGACAGAGCAGAACGCTGCAGCGCAAACACGGAGCGGAACATTGAGCAGAGAGCGGAGCGCGCCGACACACACAGACAAAAACGGAACAAAGAGAACGGCGCACACACGGAGCGGCAAAGACACGCTCGTGAAGTTACTAAACAAGCTGCGCGAGAATGAAACCTGGTCGCCGAACACGGAAGGGCGGGACGGAACATTTTTGTTTTTTTAGTTTTGCAAAATCGTCTGTTAATGTCGCAGCCATTACACTTGTGGAAACTACAGTGCAACATAGGCTATATTGTCTTCTGTTAATTAGCCTACAGAAACTGAGTTTTCTTTCAATTAAAATAGCCTATGTGGCACCAGATCCATCCTTCTGTTGTTAATCTGCACCTGCTACATTAGCAATTGGAAAAAACTGTAATCGACAACTATTTCGATAATCAATTAGTCGGTTTGAGTAATTTTTTAAGACAAAAGTAAAAAATTATTTGATTCCATCTTGTTAAATGTGAATATGTTCTAGTGTATTCTCTCCTCTGTGACAGTAAACTGAATATCTTTGAGTTGTGGACAAAACAAGACATTTGAGGATGTAATGACTAATCATTATGTACAAGTGCATTGCATTGGAAGCCCTGGATATTGTGATCCAGCTTACGGTCTCCGGAGCGACAGGCCTAACGTTACTGACCATGGCAGAAATGAAATTGAGAGCGCGCACTTTATGACAGCTCATCGAGTCATTTTACAGATATAAGGTTTACCAGTTTATTAAGTTTACCAGTTTATTTACCAGTTTACCCACTGAAAAGGTGTGTATATATTTGTTTACTGTTAGTTGTAACGAGTGTTTTGTGTACTTCACTGTGTATGTTGATGATAATGAAAGGGAGAGAGAGTTTATGGATAAGATTTTAATGCTCACTTCTTATACTGTGTTTATTCAGCTCTTACAGTGATTCTCTGGAGTAAAACTAACGCTTCATCTTTTGTGTGATGTACAATAAACTTAACTGAACTCATCAGTATATTTTGGTCATCATGCGGACAGGGTCTGCCACAGCAGGCTTGTATTAATAGTGGATAAAAGCAGATGACAAATAAGTTATAACCGTAATTAAACTAAACTATACCTGTTCTATCTCCATACAGCATATATTCTCTGGCTCTGTGGGCATTATTGTCCGACTCCGAATGAAATGAACACCGCAACCGCAACTGAGAGTTTCTGTTCTGATATTATCAGATTAGATTGTCCTGGCTCTGAGCGCGAGCTCGTGAGGCTCCGCCCCCTGTGCGTGGAACCGCATCTCATTATCATTTAAAGGGAACACACTAAAACAGCGTGTTTTTTTGAGCCCCAAAAAATTACAATTTAAACATGCTGTAAAAAATTATCTGTTGGGTATTTTGAGCTAAAACTTCACATACACACTCTGGGGACATCAGAGACTTATTTTAAATCTTGTGAAAAGAGCCATAATAGGTGCCCTTTAAGTATAATCACTATTCTCTGTCCTCGTTCCAGCCTGCTGAAAGGGCCCTTCTTACGCTCACACAGCCTCTGTGAATAATTGGTAGAAGAGAGTTCCTCTTGAATGAACAGTGAACTTTATCTAATATGACCGCCTTGGGCTCATAAGCAAAGTCAGTGCTAAAGAGCAGTAGTTAGAGATGAGAGCCGCATAGAGAAGACGGGCTCTGTTACACTGTCCGAGACCTTGAAAAATGTAAAAAGAAATCCAAGTGCCTGTATGGGGTTCTTGTAGCTCAACTGGTACTGCATGATGCCCACAATGCTAAGGTCATGGATTTGATTCCCAGTGTGAGTGTATACCTTGAAATCTACAGGTATTGAGATATAACATGCATATAGAACAGCATATCATTGCTAGCTCTCAGGTAGAGTTTCATTGGCAGTTTTATGATGTAGGTACACTGGCTGTGTTGAAAGGAGGCTTACCTAACAGCGGGGAATGGTTAGTCTGAATAATCTAAACAGACAGTTGTGCCACAGCAGATAGAGTCTTTGAGGTTGAGTAGCTTAAATAAAACAGATAGACCGCAATGGGGAGTAGCGGAACCACTTTGTTTCAGCACAGAAGAACAATGAAGAGTGAATGTGTGCGTGCTCATGTGACCCCATTTTTTGTTTTTTAAATCACTTTACCTTTGTATATGTGGTGGAATGATTGCTAATTGAATATTCACACTGGGTCAGTGGTTCTCAAAATGGGCCATGGGAGGTCGTCTCATGGCGAGGAACATAATGAAGCACACATCGTGGGAGGCTAATGGAACAATTACTGGGTTAATTTGACCCACTTATCAAAGGTTATAGTGCACTGTACTCAGTACAGGAAACAAAAATGTATATGTATGACTGTATGTATGTATGTATGTATGTATGTATTATTAAATAAAGAAGTTTTTCTAAATCACTTTGGCACATTTTTCGAAAAACAGTCTTAAAGGGGTGGTATAATGCCCTTTTCACAAGATTGGCCCAGAGTGTGTATGTGAAGTTTTAACTCAAAATACCCCACATATATTTTTATATAGCATGTTAAAGTGGTCCCTTTTTGAGGGTCAGCAAAAATGCAGTTTTGTGTCTGTTCCTTTAATGCAAATGAGCTGCTGCTCCCGGCACAGAGGGTGGAGCTTCAACAGCTTGCACTCACACAGATATGCACTGAAAATTTCAAAAACTTTTAGCCTTTCATCTGCAAACTGGATTCAGACAATGATGGAGAGACTCAAGAAGAAGTGACAACATGTAGAATGCAACAGGACATTTCTGAATGGTTAGTTGATGAATTTATGTAGCTTATGTGTAGTTATCTTCTAGTCATTGATTAGCATATTCTGTCTTAATAATCTATAAATCGTGTTCAAGGGACGGGGTTTATGTACATTTTAGGGATGGTGATGTCACTAACCCTGGAGGAATGTCATGTAGTCCCTACCATGAGTTTGTTGTAGTCCTTAAAAAGTGATTTCTTTAATTTCTCCCTTTGCTTTGAACTTTGAGCATTGTAACTTTGCAGATGTTGTTTATGCTCAAACAGCAACACACACTAACTAAAGTTAAAAAAGGGAAATCATAATTAACCACCCCTTTAACATTATCTAAGTGCAATTGTCACAACTATTTGCTGGAACATCAGAACTCTATTCTACTCTACTCTACTCTATGTCTGCGAAATAACTCACCCAAAACTTGTATGCTTCAAAACCTAGACTAGTAATTGTGTCAGTAAATTGGCCAATGGCACTAAAATAAAAAGTGTTTTTGTCATTGTGCGAATCACACCGATCAAAATGTTTAAATGTGTTTTCACCATGGAAATATTTGTTATATACAAATTTCATGTTTTTTTTTTCTACTTTTTTGTTGACACCGGTGATAAGAACTCCATCCACTCACAGAAAATGACTGGCCTGTTCAGTTTAGTTTGATATTGGGCCAGTTACCTGAAATCTCATTTTGCTCACACAATGAAGGAATGTTTAGAGGTTGTGAAGAATTTGAAAATTTCACTGGGAATCAACTCATTAGTTTTGATTAACAAGCCATGTGAATTTAGTCACTGCGCAAATTGTAGACAATAGGCTACTCCTTTACACACATGTGCCAATACAGATGCAATTTGCTTAAATCAACAAGAAATTCAAATCTGATGTGGCCAAGAAACTAATTGTTCAGAGATCTGAACTTGTTTTGAGAAAAAAAAAAAAAAGTCTCATTTGAGAATTGAGCCAAAGCGATTAAGAAAAACTGTAATTAAACCACCTGGGGCCTCATTTATAGAACTGTGCAGGATCCTTACTAGAAGTGTGCGTGCGCCCGAAAGCCAAAAATGGCATAGGCCTACGCAAAAAAATATTCAGATTTATAAAACGGTGTGTACGCCAGAACCTGCGCTGAATTCCCTTTATAAATCCCAGTCAGCGGAAAATTGTGCGCACATGCGTCTCCTCCCCGAAATATTCATATATGGAGCTTACAACGCCTAGTTTTACTATGCATATCCTCATCTGCATATCATTTACATATGCATATTCATCCACGTGATAACATGTTTAACGGTACAGAGTACAGACATTTGGAAAATATGAGATACAGATGTGCCGTCTACATTGCTAAAAAATAATTTAGTAGCCTATCCTTGCCTTGTTTTTTAATAATAAATCAAAATAGTATAAAATACATTTCAGAGAGAGTTTTTCTCCACTGGCAAAATAGTATTTTTAATTTCTTTATATTTTTAATGGAAACAGATAGGCCTTATTGTGCATTATTGATCATTATTTGCACAAAAATATTTCCTCAGACCATATCATGCGCTAAGCAATTCTCGCTGTAGTTAAAACATTAAAAAAACAGCATAAAACACAGAAAAGTGTTCAAAAGCATCGCATCCACTACAAATATTTATATTTAGCCTATTATAATATTTTTAAAAAATTAACTTCTTGGTAATGATTTCATCTAATTTAAGTGCTTAACTCCATTAATGAGAATGGCATATTTAATCTAAATGTGTATATCAGATGTTGCCTAAAGCATAGTTTAAATCATTATTTTATTTATTTAAACTGTTATTGTAAACATGCACTGTTTTTTTATGATTAGGACTCATAATGAAGATTTAAATCAGTTTTCCTTCATCTGCCATCAGTCATTCAGCTCACCATCGGTGTCGCCAAACTGCTCTGTCTCCAAAATGTTCGTACGCATGGGTCAGAGTTTGCGTGCAGGTCAAGTTTTTCCAGTCAAGTTTGTTCCTATGAATCACAACTTATGCGTCGGAAGTAGCGTACGCCTCTTTCAGGGCATGTTTTGTGTGTACGCAACGGTTATAAATGAGGCCCCTGATGACTGAAAACATTACAACAAAGATGTGTAAACTGAAGAGACAATGAAATAGGTCAAAATGGAGAGTAAAGTACTACAAAGCACAGTACATTTCAGGGAAAGGTGTTACAATTTACATAGTATCGTTAATTTGTTATATTTTGGTAATGAACATGTTCCGTAGGCTATTCTTATTGTGGGCACTTCAAAACATTGTGAATAATTCTAGGTACCTTATTTTCTGAATTGTTTAGATTTTTAGAATACACATTACCCAGCAAGCAATAGCCGTCATTTCACTGTCTCGGTTAAATATAGACCCGATATAGCCAGGCTATGTGTAACCCACTTCTAGCCAAAATAACATTGAAGTTGGTTACATGTAATTTTTTTCCCAAGCAGCTTGCAAAATGTATGATATTCCATCATGTAAGCAAAGTCAACTGTGATTACAAGGTGTTTGGTTTCATTTCTTTGACATGTTCTATGTGTAGGCTGTGCGTAGCCATGATTTAGCTCGTAGTCAGCCCGGCTATTTATAGCCCACTTATAGTCGAAACTGATTAATTGTAGTTTTAATTAATTGTTAGGCAGGCAACGCATGGTATGGTTGATATCTCATAATGTTCGCATTGGTAATAATATCTACAAGGTGCCAGTGTCATTTCATGACATGGTCGATCTGTAGTCACGATTCAGCTCTGAATTGGACGGGTTATGTGCTGTCTGCTGGTCTACGTTTAACGGCTTGGCTATAGCCCTGATTTAGACCAGCGATTAGTATAGCCAAAATAATATTAAAATTGTTTACATGTTTTTCGTTTGCTGTCACACATTTGTAAAAAATCTATGATATTATTTGACTGTCTTTCATTTTAAATTAAATAAATTGCAATTACATTTCTCAACCGCTAGATGGCAACAGCCCTACTGAGACATGACTACTGGCAACGCGAGACTTGATAGTTAGTAGAGATCACCATAGACAGTATATAAACTGGACACAGTGACCCAATTGGATTCAACAGAGACAAGTGATGTCAGTTAGAAGCACTCACTTCCTGATGGTCGAGCGTACTGCTCAGACTCAAACTGAGCTCGACGACGTAGATGTGACGTGAGCAACCCGTCTGTCTTCTAGTAGCTGTGCCAAGAGAAATCTGAATCATTCCCTTCCGAAACTCGCAGAGACGAAGATCGTGAGTAGGAGCTGTCCATGAGCTAGGAGCAGGAGAAACTTTTGCTAGGTATTCTGATTAATTATTTGTCATTTTGCCTCCACGTCCCCCCGATTGCACGCGAGCTTCTGCTCCTGTCCATACGGTAATCTCTCTACTGTGCGACAGAGAGTCGCGTGGTTATGACGCAATCGTTAGCCTATTTTTACAAAAACTGCTTTTACGGGGCCATAACGTAAGATACAAGGTAATGGAGCCTTTTATACATTTTCGTGTTTCTTTAGAAATAAATAATGGACAAATTGAGTCTTTAAACGCCTCAGATGTAAAGTTATTCACTGTCAAAGTGACGCCAAAATGAATGGGAGTCAATGGGATGCTAACAGCAGGTGATGGTCCGCTAATCAATGGCGGCGTCCGGTGCTGCGTTCCAGTCCACTTTTAGACACGCACTTGCGAACTTCCCTAAGCACTTCCCCTTGAGGGAATCCCCGCCGCCATTTTGAAGTGCGGCCCACTTCGTGAAGTGGGCGAGGGAAGTTTAGATGGACAGACCCTCGTTCCCTCGATTTTGACCGAGGGAGCGAGTCTACTTCATATATACACTTCAGGCACCTATATGTCCCACAATGCAGTACGATTGTGACGTCACCACAAATCTCGTCTAATCACCACCTAACAAACAACTCTATGATATATTAATTATATATATATATTTAATTTAAAACAACCCACACACACCTATATACATTTGGATGCTACATTAAACAAATTCTTAATAATATGAGAATTATTAAATATACTTCAAAATAATATGAAACCCTGCCCCCCTGGAGATCACCGTTCTCGCGATCGCGCAATAAACATTTCCACCATTTTGAAATATTTTAAACGTTAGATGCCACCCGCCAATAAACAAAAAGAAGAAGAAGAAATATTTTAAACGAGCCAGAGCATTGCATTCAGCTTTCGGTCAAAGAGAACAGGTAAGACATTCCTACTTTTGTCTTGTAAATATCTGTGTTTTCGTTTTGACGTGCTCATTTTTTAGCTAAATTATTTGTTATCATGTGTTGTTGGAATCGTGACATTTTAGTGGGTAACAGTGTATCATGGTAACTTACATGCACGTGTAGGCTACTGTAACCCCATGTTTCCATGTGCCCTTAAACTAGAATTATCTAAATCCAAAGATGTAAACATGAAACATGTGCAAACTATTATAAAGTGTTATGAAAGCCACAAATATATTTTACTCTTTTCTTTAGATCATTATGATAAGAAAATAGCATTTCCTCACTAAAGCTCTCATCTTTGACAAAGTCCATCAATGATTTGTACTATAATATTGAATTTGTCTGAACAATGGCTTGTTACATACAGAGAGAGCATATACAGTAATAGAGTAGAATAATATTTGTCATTGTACAAGCACAATTAGATGAAGTTTCATTCAAAATGCCTTCATTCATTCAAGTTTGAAACTTTCAAATTAATTTTATAATACAGCATAAAAAAAACAAATGATTGACTATATAAAATGAGCAATTATAAAAAGTATCCGGCAGTATATCAATAATGCAAATAGCTCATATGTGCATTAAAACCTAAACAGAACACACACACACACACACACACAAAAGAAAAAACAGTACAGGTGAATGTATTAGTCCCATGCACACTTGAGGTTAAACTGTCAACAATGCTTTTCTTGTGCAAATTAATTTTTTCTTATTTGTCAGATGCTGTTACAACCAACTTCCCAGCAGCAACAGAGTTTTATATTTTATTATCTTAAGTTGTTGATGTTCCATATATATATATATATATATATATATATATATATATATATATATATATATATATTAATCATTTTATATTGTATTTTTAATATTTGATTTGGTCATTTTTATGTTTTGATCTTTTTGTAAGTTGTTAATGTTTTTTTTCTAAATAAAACCTTTATATTTAATTTGTTTGGATGGATTGTCATTTATGAGAACCTGTTATATTTGAGTGAAAAGAATCCTTTAGCCATTATTTTGTTGTCCATTAATGTATATGTAGTCGTTTAATAGCCATCTAATTGATGACTAGTCTATTCTTGGGCTATGGTTAGACGTCTATTAGATTTTCACTGACAGCCCAAATTCAGCCTTGTTTTAACCTAGACCCATATGCACTGTCTATTAGACGTATGTAGTCGTTCAATAACCGTCTAAGTGATGACTAGTCTATTCTTGGGCTATGGTTAGACGTCTTATTCTTGGGCTATGGTTAGATTTTCTATTAGATTTATACATCTATAGATTTAGATTGTCTATTAGATTTTCACTGACAGCCCAAATTTAGCCTTGTTTTAGACTAGACGTCTGAGCTGTGTTTTGACGGCTATTAGACGTCTTTTAGACGCAAAATTGCTTGCTGGGTAGCTTATTTCTGCATCGTGATGGGCTTAACAAAAATGCAAATTCTCTATAGTTGTGTCCCAATTCGGAGGCTACGTCATTCGGAGGGCGCATTTGAAGGCTGCATACGATATCAAGGATGTTTTATTTAAGAAAAATAACTGTAATAAAATTGACTGTTATTCCACGTGATGTGCAAAATACTGTAATTTCTTTCTTACATTGCAATCTAACTGTTACTTTTCTTAAATGAGCCCGCCTCGATGACGTATGCAGCCTTCAAATGCGCAGCCTCCGAATTTTGACAGCCGCAGTGACATAGGTGGTTCTCATCAGAAATACAGTGGTTGCCCCGGTTACTCCAGCGCACAAAGCAGCTGCATAACATTCTGTTTCTAATACAGAGAATGCTTATCACAGAGGAAAAAATGAAGGCATTCAGTATTTATGTGTTTTCAAACAGAATTTTTTGATATTTTTAACATTTAAATATTTTATTTAAATACATGCCAGTCCAGAAAGGATATCTAGATATTGATTGAAAATTTTCTGATTCTTTATTGTTGTTCTTTGTGTTTTTTAGCACGTTAATCAGTTTGGAACATTTGTTTAATACATTTGTATTATGTATTGTCTTATTGTATTTAAATCTTAAAGTTTCTTCTTGTTATTATAAAAAAAAAAAAGTTATTAAACTTATTATTAAGAGGACAATACTAAAGTTTGTTTATCAATTACCATTATAAAAGCTTCTTGTGCAATTGTGCGTTATGAATATTTGATACCATCACATGCCTAAAGCCTACCAAATTTTAACAGCAAAAACATCAATATGCTGCTCCACATAATAATGCATATTTAAGTATATTTAGTTCATTGGAGTTGCTTTGTACTTTATGTAAACATAAGCACTGTAAAGCATGCACAAGTGCAGGCTACATTTTTGTCCAAGACTGGATTTCCTTGTAAAATAGTGCTGTTGTAGTTTTCAAACTGGTGCCACAAACTTCACAGTTGAGGAACAACATAAGGTCTATGTCTCTATTGGCAGAGAAATGTGACATATGGGCCGGTGTTGACACCGGTGATAAGCACTCCATCCACTCACAGGAAAATGACTTGCCTGTTCAGTTTTGTTTGATATTGGGCCAGTTACCTGAAACCTCTAAAAATAGTCCCTTACTGCCCAATACAGTCAAACGAAAAACCCTGTCAGGAATGACAGAAAATATGAAATCACACTGAGTAAGAATCCAGTTTATGCAGAATGATGCATGATCCTAATTCATTTATGAACTTTTAAAACTCACTTCATACTGTGTACACTGTCTGTTAAATAGTATGCATGTAATCCTGTCAGTATTTGATATCCTGTAATTTAAGCACCCCATTGACTGAAATCCTGGTGCCCAAATCCTGCTAGTAAGATTTTAATGAAATAAAGATGTTATTATGACCAGTCATTGCCTCATTAATAAATAAATAAATAAAGCAATTGTAGTGAGATAAGGAGTTTAACTACAAATCAAATAGATATAAATATTAAATACAATGAGTAATTACTAGTAAAGCTGAAAACTATGTAAGTACTGGGACAGTGGCTATACATATAGTCAGTTATATCAGAACAGTTAATATCTGAACCTATATAATGTTATAATGAAATGAATGACAAAAATACCATAAAGTTCAACTCATATTGTTCCTTGTCACTACTGAGATTAACCCACTAGAATCTAAGGAATAAGTACTGGTGACGAGTGAAATAAATGTTAGTCACTATTTGTAGTAGCTACTAGTATCGAATAGTTACAGGTGAAAGTGAGAAAGATACTAATATTGGATCATCTGCTAGCAATTAAAAATAAGCACTGTATAGGCTAGTGACAAAAAAATAAATAAAAAAAAATACTAGGAACCGTTTTACATGAATAACTGTTTAAAAGGCTTGCCATGTTTGTTTTAAAAGCGACCTTACCTGCGTTTCTAAGTTTCTTGTTTCTGCACACGGAGAAAATCACCAAGAGGTTCCCCAATATATCAACCACGATAGTGAAGATCAGAAAGCAGCCCAAAGTTGTGGAGACCCAGGGAGGGCGATTCAGCGAGATCTCGTAAGGGCTCAATGAAGAACTGTTCATCAACCGGCTGCTGCCATTTATTTTCATCTTATCTTCACTTCAATAATCCTCGTCATAAAGCATTTTTGAGTCCATTGGAAAACCATGAGTGGCTGTTTTTGCGTTTACGTAAACTTGCGTAAATTGAAGGTCTCTTGTCATGTCATGGTCCTCGATGGAGCGCACGCCTTCATGGTCTGCGCGCGGACATCTGTCCGCACTTTTATAGCTTTGTGTCTACATCAGATTGTTGGTATGTAACATCCGACAGCAAGTTAAGTTCTTCTCAAATGCACATGGATGGGTGATGAGGCTGTCTGTGGATCGCTGTAACGCTGCCCCGCTGTGGAAGACAACGAAATCGGCTCGGAATTTGGGTCGGAGATGGTTGAGTTTCTTCTTTCACCTTTCACATCCATGTGCTATTATGCATGTGTCCATTCATAATTTTTGATAATTCATAGTTTATTTACACATTCACGTAGTTTATTTAATCGTTTCAGTGCGTGGCTTATTGGTTAATGACTTGGGCTGAAACTTGTAGGTTCAAACACTGCTAATCATGTATTTGTAATGCCTTTAAGTAAGACTCTTCAGCCCATGTTGCTTCGTGGCTGTTTTTTGTTGAACTGTTAAAGCATTAAAGTCATACAGACAGAAGCCTAAATTTTAGGTCAGTTTAATGTGCACTTGAAAACATACATGTATAAGTTTAAAACTAATACTAATAATTAAACTTTTTACTCCTGTGCATCTTTCTCAGTGTAGATTTATTTTTTCAAAGTCTGGCATTTCCACCGTTATTACTGTAAAAGATACAGTTCATTAAACACATGTGACAGCTTCCTCCTGAGACAAAATTTAGATTTTTTTTAATCGCCCAGCCCTATAATAGCCATGCAGTCAGTCATATCATGCATGTGCATGACTTTCAATGAAAAATTCTGAGAAGTTTCTTTCAATACATATTCCTGGTGTTATTATTCTAAAGAAAAAAATGTGCCATGCATTCTGTTATCTAAATGTAGGAGTTTTCTAACTGCCAGACAGAACTGCAAAAAGCATCTGAGCAGCAATAAATAGGCCTACTACCCTTAACAACTTTTAGACCATGCAGCTGTCCATTTGCACATACAGCCAAATGTATTCGTCATAGCGTAATGTGGTCCAAATGCTCTTTGGACTGTAGCTCAGCACCATGCATTAGCTTTGCATTAGAGGATGCCTGTCAGTGCAGCTTCTTTAAATAACTCACATTCAATAGTTGCAGTTTTATCTCTCTCATACACACTCCATTTCAGACATGTCAAAGCTACACATTTCAAGTTAAACAGGTTATATCATACATTGGAACTATTTTCCCTTGAAGTGTCCTTGAAGTATTTTCCCTTGGTGTCTTGCACTAAAACGAATGATGATTTAAACTTTTTTCACAATCTCTCTGGCCTTTAAATGTACTGCAATATTAATGGGTTTTGGATATCAGGCTCAATATAATTCCCTCATTCTTCAAAAATAGCATTTTTTTTGCAAAACATTCATTACATTATGACAAAACAGTCTGCACTTTAATGTGCCATATTTGACTTATACCATCTTGTAAGTTTTTCCCTCAATATGCCATTTTGAAATTCCAGCATCTATAGTTCAAGTGGTAACAATTGCATTTGATTGAACTTTTGACAGTATAACTTGTATGATGCACAGACAACTTTGGGGTCTGTTTTTGATCCAGGTATTGAAGAGCAGCACACTTGAAAGAAGAAAAAAATCATCTTATCTGAAATGGAACAGATTAATGAGTTGGGAGTCTGGGGGACAATTTAAGGAAGAAGAATCCAATACAATTTTGCATTCGCTCATTCATCAAGACTGAAGATCTTAACATTTATTGACATGTACCCTTACCCTCCTATCAGAACACATTAACACTGGATCTCATTACACTTTACTCATGGTTACTCTAGAGGACACATTACAGAGGAGAATATTCCAGCATTTCCAATTTTTTTCATGACATTGACATTAATATTTACAGTAAACACTAGTGGAGGTAAAGACTATTAAAAAAAATTCCCCAATCTCCCTGGCTTGGTTATATAATACTGAAACAACGTTGCATTTGATCTCTGTAATGTGACACATAAATAGCAAATAGGTCATGCAATGGTGTGAAACTGCCAGCATCAGCTTTCAAACTTAAGTCACACATGTGACGCGGTTAAACACTTAAACAAACACAGGCTTGGGCGTTTTCATTTCTGTTTACACTTGTAATATAATAAAAAAATACCTCAACCTTTAAATCATGTCACGCTATCTACTACACCTTATTGTGAAGCAGATGGGAACAGATAGATAAGAACAGACAGCTTGGCTTAATGGCAAATTTACAAAGATATGATGATCTGATGACTGTCAGATTGAACAATGAAGGACAAAGCCACGTCCTAAGTAATTAACTTAAAGTGCATTGTTCGTCTCACTGGCATTTCATTGATAAAGGTTGACGTGTGGTGGACATGTGACCTCTCTGAGTTACCATTGGTTTCCCAAGTAGAGGTATTCGTTTGTATTGAGTTTAATTACATTCTGAACTTTGTCGGTCCTCAGATACGAGGAATCCTCACTCATTTTAAAGAGAGTGTGAGAAAGGGGATACCGGACCGTGGTCATCAATAAATCATTAAAGTGTACCGCGAGTTAATTCTGAGACAGAGCCTTTGTTGTAAAGAAGTAAGGAGACACTGGAGTTTTGGTTTTATCGTTCACTGTGTATCCAAGTAATATTAGGTTTGAGCTGAAGAAACTTTTTGACTCCATTTCAACTTTTCTGAACAGAATGATCAGAATGTTATCAAAATGTCTGTAACAGTGTGCTTATTAAGGACAAGACCTGAATGTCTTCCATTGGCTTTCAGAGAAGACTGATGTTTGACCATGCAGTGGTTGTGGACAATCCTACATATTATGGTGCTGCTGACAAACTTGAGATTTGTACATTACATGGACAGTTTGTACCTTCAAAGAAGATCCTCTAAATGCCATGTGAGAACATATAAATAGAAAATGACCTTACTAGGATGAATAATGTTGACGTCTGTGTACATAAATTACCTACCTCAGGCATTAAACCAATTTTCAAGAGCAACAGCGAATCTGTAAAGGAACAGACAGCATATTCAGCTTAGTTAAATTTCTGATTCGTTATGACACAGCCATGAGTAAGTCTTGCAGTGTTTCTGAGGCATGCTGCTCCAGGTCTTTGTGCGACTGTGAGTCCTCTGTCTTCAATAAACATTTGAGAAGTGAATTTAAAATGAGAAATGCCATGCTCTGTGCTGAGCCAAAATGGTATTTTGAGGTTTATAAAATAAAGAGAGGCTTGTAGTAAAGCCTGACATATTGTTAGGTCAAGATAAACGGTATAGGGAAGAAAGGAGGAGGATGGAAAGACAAAGCGGGTGTGACAGTCATATCGGTTACCGAACAGATGACTGAAGGAGGAAAGAGGAAGTTCTAGAAGACACAAAGAAGAGATAATGAGAGTGAAGAGAGTCACCTGGAAAGATGGATGAGGTCGGTCTTAAGTGAAAGAGAGAGAACGGAGAAACATCAAGCAAAGGAGATTGTGAAAAAGTTAACAATTATTGACCACAGTTGAACTGCCATTTTCTTAACTGGTTGTCTCTGAAAGGTAAAGATTTAGCTTTTCAATGTCTTTCAAATCAAACATTGTAATTTAATTACAAAAAATAAATATTGCCATGGGCTGGATAGAAAAATCAATGCTTCAATTAATTTGCTTCTAAATGTCACTTGAACTTGAAAATGTTTTTTACTACAGTAAGTGACAGTTTCTCAGATTCGGAAAGTTATATGAGAACCGACTATTTGTGAAATGCACAAACTTTTGCAGACGTCAGTGTCTACCACAGCAATATTGAAGTACACTGTTAAAAAAATGCCATTATCAGCAAAATTTTGGCAATGAATGTAAAATTGATAAGGAATGATTATTTCAAATGACATTTTGTAGGTAGAATGGTGTGTGTATCTTGTTGGGCTATTTTGTGTTTCATTTTATGGACAATTGGTATTTTGCAGCAACACGAAATGGCGTTCTCTATTTTCTCTGGATGATAAATAACATCGAACATGAATGAATAGGAAGAGCACAATAGGTATTCAAGGCTGGAATACAGCTTGTTGTTTATTTATGTATCCATTTATTTATTAAATTCATTATTTCTCCATTTTCCTGGAAATGGCCGGGAGCAACAATAGCTGCCATGAAGAGGTTATTCTTTGTAGATCCCCACCCCCCTCCCCCTCCCCCTCCCCCTCCCCCTCCCCCTCCCTAAAAAAATTCTTTGAAAGCACTTAAGAGATCTCTGTACGGGCACTTACAGCAGCCAGAGTTGAAACAAGGACATTCAACATTTCACCACTTTATCACCTTCTGTAGAGGCCAGGTGTGAGGAGACTGCTCATGACAATTACTCCACTAAACAGGCTATTACCACCTGGTCTGCTCATTAGCATGTTTAATTGAACTTTATGTGTGTGTGCGTGCGTGCGTGCGTTAAAGTGGTTTTCTTGACACATAAATGTTTTTTCAATTAGCAGAATTTTTCCGTCTACTTGGATATTTTTAAAGATAAAATACTGTTAAAAAGGTTCAAGATATAATGAATAGGATATAATTTTTATTGTGTTTGTTTTTTATTATTCCTATTTTTTCAAAAGTTTTGAAATGTTTAATTTAACATAATTTCACAATTTTGGGCTTGTCCTTTGCGCAGACCTTTTATTTTTTTTAAAATTACTCTTCTATAATAAAGGTCTACTTTTCACCTGTCTCCTTTTGAAACAGTTTGAAGAAGTTTTATTTTTTTCAAACTGAAGAATTACCCATTTATCTAAAAGCACTGGGGTAACACTTTATTTTGCAGTGTCCTTGTTACATATTTTACATGTACTTACCATAGTATTAACAGTAAATAAGGCATAATTACATGCAACTAACCCTCAACCAAACTCTAATCCTACCCTAACCCTATAGTAAGTACATGTTGTTAAATAATATTACTCAGTACTGTAACAATGACACCTTAAAATAAAGTGTAACCAGCACTGGTCTATAACTGCTGCTCTAAAATAAATGTATATTTATATTTTTGGAGGACACTGATTGTATGTAAGTGCTACTCAGGGTATACATATTTATAGACAGCCTAACTCAAGCTGAAAACACCCTTCACGCACCTCTTGTTTTAGGAGAGAGTTTCCATCCATCATTGACATTTGAAATTCAATCATCTATTATAGGCAAGCATGTCTCTTCTTCCACGTGCATGGGTTATACGAGTGCACTGAAATTATACAGACACTAAAGTTGACTAGATTTATTTTGCTTATTTTGACTTTTTTGATTAATAAATCAAAATCTCTTATTTGGCAGTTCACTCAAAGGGATGTTGAAAATCCTGACTGGCATATATTTCTAGTTCGTTTGTATAAATGGAAGGTCAAGTTGAGCACATTGCATTGTAGGATACAGTATTGTGTATTGTGTAACAGTACACAGTATGTGGTGTGAATTTTGGCAAAAGTCATCTATGGATTCCATGCATATATTCCATATAAAACCAGCAGGCCTAATAATACTATATAAAATTAGCATGGTATTATGTAATTTTGAACATAAATTCCCATTCATGAAGATCCTTGTAATATTTGTTGTTCATCAAGGACCAGGGTAGATCACACAATGACAGTGTCACATGACTGCATCATACAAGGTCAACCTGTCACACTGTGTTACGCGCATATATCCTGTTCCTCGCCTCAGGCCTCTGTCACTACTTGTCAAAGCATTTACATGATGTTACTCTCATATAGTGATTTGTAAGACATGCACTAGTGTAGACCTGTCTTCCCTCCAGTAGCCTATAGGCTACTATAAGCATGCTGTGGCCATTATATTATGCTTCATACAGTCAATAGAGAATCATTTAACTATCAGCAACATTCTAAAATGAAAATATATTTTTATCGGAATAATCTCAAAATTAAGTGTTCAAATGTATTATCGCTATCAAAATAAACGGTATTAAGGTCTGAAATCTTGTAATACATTTTTTTTTGTTGTTGTTGTTGTTTTGACAGTTATGCATGCAGTCAACCTGGTTGTTTGAATTTATGAGTGTGCTGCCCTCTAGTGTTCAATTGTATATATAATATGGAAAGAATCTCCCTGGTAATCCCGTTTACAATGCAAAGACTTTAAATTAGGCATATAAAGTTGACACACCAATTTTGCACACCAATATATATATTATCTGAAATTGTAACATTGAAACAAGCATTTTCTGTAAAGCTACTTTTGACCTGAATACTGTAGTCAAAAATAGTGTAGACGTGTCATTAATCAGCTAGCTATTATTATATTCTATTCTATTAAGTTTGAATTTTGCAAACATTTGAAATCATTAAAATGTTAACGTGGTCATGCCCTAAGTTGTAGCAAAACGCTCCTAATTTTACAATAAAATATAACCTTGATAGCAGACGGCCTTCTAGTCATTATTGCCATAACAGCCCTATTGAGGACATCTGCTATTAGCTCCGGATCATCAACCTTTGCGAATGCAAATTTCACAGCTTCAGAAAAGTTTAAATCCCCTAATGAGACTGTTTGATTGCAATAGTGGGGCTAAAGCAGCAGGAGAACAGTGAAGGGATCGCATTCTGTCATTCTCAGATGATTTTTTTACCTCACCACATGAACACAGATGCTTTCTACTCCCCAACCTCTTGCTGTTGATTGATGTAAGTTACTTGTTAACAAAGACCTTCAGGTTATTTACAGTCTTAAAACAACCACCAAAACAATATGAATGCATAAATGAGACAGAATAATGTATGTCTTAAAAATATTTTCATTTATGTACATACAGAACATCAACATTTCAAAGAGTCCACAAGGAGAGCATAATATCCATTTTACAGACCATACATTATTGTGTAAAAAAAAAAAAAAGACAAATACAAATAATTTTCTTTTTTATGTTTCTAAAATTTTAAGTTGACATACTTAAATAATGCCTCTTGCTGGGCACTGGTCATTCACAAACCTCAGTAATTAAATACTTCAGGGATTAAAACTTGAAACTTTAAATTTATTGTCAAATTTGCCTCTGATTACCCAAAACTAACTGATATCATAACAAATTTCACAACAGTAAAATTCTCACACTGACCATATCATTTCAATGACAACATTTCTTTTTATGTTAATTCATGTCAGCACGGGGGAAAAATGTTTGTTTAATTAAAGCTGAAGTGTGAAATTTTTAAATACTTCAATATACTGTAAACAATGGCTAAACCAATGGCATGAGTTTGGGGTTGGACTACTCTATATGTCTCTCTAAACCAATGGCAGAAGGTGGCAGTGTGGTTCTGTAATTCTGTTTGGTGAAGCTAGTGGCACAGAAATGAAAGTTATTCACAATAATTTCAAAGTTCACTCTGTTTTTCTTTCCTCATAAAAAAATTATATGTTTAAAATCACATACACATAAAATGAAGGTCAATCATATCGGAGGCCAAATACTCCCTGATTTGGAAATTTTCACTTGCAGAATAAATCATGGCTGACTGTGAATAGCACATTTGACTATGATGGCATCGATAACTAAAAAACAATACTTTACTGTGATGCTTCATCTATATGACTAGGTGAGAGTATAAAGTCCATGACTGTCATGTTGCCACACATTTTTTGAAGAAACAAAGTGCACCTTTAAAGTAAATCTAGGAATGCGTGTAACAGTGACATATCCAACCACACAAGATTTGACTTTAGGAATAAAGACATGATTCTGCATGAGAGACTAAAGGTGGTTTCAAATCAGAGCACATCAACCCACCAGTGTCACACTTTAGGTGTTACCAACCGCAGCTTCACTAAGATCTTCACGGTCACTGACCATAGAATTGAATTTCTAACCACTGGCTGGCAAGACTGAGTAAGTGAGTTTAGAAGTGTGTGGCTCACAAATGACTTTCCGAGAAATCGTTAATCTCAGCAGGTCCTATAGGTTGGCCCTGAGGCATCTCAAAGGTTGTTTCAATGGGCCGTGGGTAGCCATGGCTGTGATGTTGACTGGGCAACATGGAGTTTGACCTTGCTGTTGGGTGGATAACGTGATGGACCTCTGGTCTGGTATGCTGGTCGTACTCTGGAACTGCAGACATGTCAGTATTAAGAGGGAGAGCTGGAATTGGCAGGAAGTTCTCAATGTCACCGCCAGGAGTAAGGTAGTCCATGTCAAGAACATCTGGAGCGGTGTGCATAGAGGAGGACATCTGTACAAATTCATACTGGAGAAAACCTTGGACCCCAGGAGAGTAGATATTCTGCAGCCAATCTGAGGTATCCCAGTAATAGCCTGTTAGAAAATCAGACAGTTTTACACATTTATCTGAGATGGAAAATTTGTTAAGCTCAAAATATATATAATGTAGGTACTGATAAACAGAGTCACTATATTGTACATGTTTTTACACTACAACCATTCAAAAGTTTGGGATTGGTTGAATTTTTTTAATGGCTCACCAAATACAGCTCACCAAAGCTGTATTTATTTGATCAGATAAACAGTAAAACAGTAATATTGTGTATTATTATTATAATCTAAATTCACTGCTTTCTATTTCAATATATTTTAAAATGGAATAGCAAAGGTGAATTTTCAGCAGCCATTACTTCATTCAGTCTTTAGTGTCACATAAACCTTCAGAAATCTGATTTGGTGCTCAAGAAACATTTCTTGTTATCATCAATGTTGAAAACAGTTGTACTCAATATTTCTTTGTGGATTCTATGATGAATAGAAAGTTCAAAGGAGCAGCATTTATTTGAAATAGAAACCTTTAACATTATAAATGTCTTAACTGTCATGTTTGATCGATTGAAGGAATAAAATCATTTAATCCTTGCTGAATAAAAGTATTCATTTTTAAAACAAACAAACAAAAAATCTTTCCAACCCCAAACTTTTGAACAGCAGTGTATATTGTCACATCATGCACACTCTCACAGCTGCAAGCAGCTCCACAACAGACACATTTCAGTAACGCTCACCAACCCGGTATCACGACAAGACGTGAAATAGTCACGTTGGTCCACTTTGGAAAACGTGTAGATGTCACAGTTTAACAGCCTCAGACGTGAATCTTACACGTTTGCGTTAACACGTTCCAGTGGAGAAATACCCGGATGTTGACCTATTCTACACGCGATCGCTGTAAGCTCTGCCATAACGACCTATTTTAGTTTTCATTAAACCTAGAAAAATGGCATTCTGTTGTATTGACGATCACTGAGCAATTTTATATTTAATTATTTAAAATGTGAAAAACATTATTATTTTCAAGGTGAAAAACATTCATTTGCCTTGTTCCACGCCGAAAAAAACGTCTAAATGTCACATTTTTATTCAAAAC
Organism: Squalius cephalus; assembly: GCF_949319135.1. NCBI lineage: Eukaryota > Metazoa > Chordata > Actinopteri > Cypriniformes > Leuciscidae > Squalius > Squalius cephalus. The sequence continues at coordinate 18,990,921 of NC_137135.1, forward strand.
GTCAATTTTTCTTGCTTCCCCCAGCTCCTCGTTTAGGTGAAAGTAAACAATGTATTATATCGACGTTAAACCATGTTAACCATAACCTTTTAAATACTCAACCTAGTTCCGTTGCTTAGCAACTAAATTACCGGGAAACAATTAACTCCAGTAACTGCAGTGCCATTGGTTAGCACCTTAGTGCTTATACAGATGAGGAGACATTATGTGTTCACTGCATTTGTAATGTTTTGATTCCGTGAAGAATTTTTTTTTTTTGCTGTGTATGGTACAATACATTAATAGTGCATACCCTTTCCAAACGTGAGAACTACACGATAGAAAGAAAAAAAATACCCGAATGTAAGACGTCACGTGACGTCACCGTAATTTGCTAAAGTTTTATTAAAAAAAACCAAAAAAAAAACACACACACACTGAATAACTATTCACAGGATTAATACTTTCAAATGTGAAACTTGCATGATTTTCCAGTTGTGGAAATTCTGGGAAAATACCATAAATACCCGTTAATGCCCGTTAATGATCTGCTTGCAACCACGACTTCTTCCTCACAGTAGGTGGCGGTAATGCGCGAAATCGATGCAAATCACCAAATAAAGCCAGACGAAGACGAAGAATTACTCCTCTTCGGACTTCATCAAGCAGGTAAGGTTAAGACCGACGCGTTGACAACAATATACAACAATGTAATTATATAAGAGCTAATGTCATTTGCAATATTAATAAATGAAACAATTTATTTAATATTTTTATGGTGTTCTTTGGTCACTCAGTAAATGTCTTAATTTTCCAATAGACTTCTAACGTCAGCAATTTAGTACAATTAAGATGGCTGAGCAGGACATTGGTGCAGCAGAGGATGCTATGTTCCATGCAGACCTGCTTTTGGCTCAAATGAAAGTGAGTATATTTAATTATACAGTAGTCTGCTCATTTTGCAAATAAATGGGATTCATACAGTGAGTAAAAATGGGAGAAAACTCACTGCTGTTGTGTTTACATGTAATGTTGATTTTCTCTTGTGCAAGGAAAAGCAAGATGAGAAAAGTACACCCCCTAACCGTGAGAGTAAATTTCAGTGGATTGAGAGAGACTGTGAAGGGCGTCCACTGCGGAAAAGAAAGAGCAGAAGCGGAGAAACGCGTATGCGTTCATCAGCTACAGGTTGGTCTTTGTCTGTATCTTACTGTATATTCTGAATGGGTGTATGTGGAGCCAGGCTAGATTGGTCTATGTCTTTTCTGGTTAAATCACCTGTAAATATAGCCTATAACTTCACTGCTTTTGATTGTTACAATCCCAACAAATTACAGGATGCCTATGCCCCCCTTGCTAGTAATGTCTCCAAACAGACTTTGTCTGAACATTGCATCAACGAGTGATGCAGTAACATTACAGTAGTTATTTTTCTTTCTGCTAGAGTACCATGTCTGATTTACTTACTTGCACCAAACTGCAAAATTATTTAAGGGAGACTTTATCCCAATATCTTTCAGTCCTGGATCCTTGTGAACCAGCTGAGGAGGTACCCATGGTGACAGAACAAAACTTGTCTCAACACTTACTTGGTAGGATGACTCCATATTGGCATTTTTTAATCAAATGAACAGTGTAAAATGATTGTTTGTTACTTCACTATATTGTAGCCAAGTAATTTAATCTTTCCAGAACCACAATGGGTTCTCTGTAGAACCACTAAGGAGCTTTTTTCATGTCCCTCTTTCAGACAGTGAGATGAAGAAACTGCAGGAGATTCTGGCAACAACTGTTGAAGCTTCAGATGGTCCTCCTTCAACATCATCATCATCATGGAGCTTGCGACAGTCTGCAGCCCAAGATAAGTGGCAGAAAGCAAGGCCTTACCACCTGGACTGCTTGTTGTTCTCCAGGGTGGTCAAAGAAAATAAATGCAGTCAGTGCTCATCTCCTGCCATTATTCGTTGCAGAGACTGCATGCCAGAAGAGTGGCTGTGTATGGAGTGTGATGTCATTTGCCACAAAAAACTGGTACTCCATAACAGGGAGTCCTGTATTGATGGATTTTACCGCCCCATTCCGCCAACGGTGTGCTGTGTGAAAGAAAATGGCAGATATACATTAAAAAATCAAGGTACTGCTCTGATTATTGTGTGTGAGAGAGAGAACTTTTGTGTAGTATTTACATTTCTCAATCAGACAATCCTTTAAGCTCTTTTCAAAATTGTGCAATTTCTTTTTAGTTCGGCTGTTGCCTACAGTGAGACCTGACCGACTGTGCTCATGTGACCCAACAAACATCACAGAATCTGCTGGAAAAGCAACAATTTTGGTTTCCATAAATGGTAGGTTGGCTTTATTTTTTGGGTTTGCAGTTAAGGGTCACAAAATATTCATATGTTTTGCAGTTATGTGTCAAGATATTCATACGTTTGACTCTTTCTAGGTCGTTATGACTTGTACTTGCCCAATTTGGCGTGCAGAGTGTGTCTATCACAATGGACCCCTGACAGAAGCGACCTCATAAGAAGTGGGTATTGGCCAGCATCTGTGAATGCTGACACATTGTTTTCAGTGGATGTTTTCTGCACATTTGAGGAGATGAAAACCGTTGCTCCGGGTTTGTCAAGACAAGGCTTTTTGCGGTTGTTAGAGCAGAGGACAGAGCAGTTTGGAAGGGTATGTTCCGTGTGGATAAAGATTTCCTTAATTAGAGACTATTGGCTATTTCATTTTACTTTTCTCTTAACTTTTTGCACATTTACAGAGGGGTAAAATACATGGAGATGCATTTCAGAGGAGCTTTGTGGAATACACTTTCTGCCAGTTTTTATGTGAGAAAATGGCAAATGTGGAGCACTTCACCTGCCCAGCATGTACGCCCAACATGCTTGCGGTTTCAGCAGACGGCAACAGAAAACTCTACAGATTTCAACACTCTAAAGGGTAATGCAAGGCAACACAGAAGCTTCTATTTCTCATTAGATAATTATTCAAGGTTCCATGATAGGTTGTACTTGTTTCTGCTTCCTCCGGGGTTTCCTCTTTTGCTGTCATTGGCCATTACTCTGCACCATTTTATAGACTTGTCATATATCCACCACACTACAACAATTTGACACATTTGATGCCAGGTATCAGTATAAATTTGCTGCCTTTTAAAATCCAGTACGAAGAACCATGTGGTGATAATTTTGTATTTTGCAGCTGTGCACTTGGCTTAAAGGGATAGTTCACCCAAAAAAGAAAATTCGGTCATTTACCCACCCTCAAGTTGTTTCAAACCTGTATGAATTTCTTTCCTCTGCTGAACACAAAAGAAGATATTTTGAAAAATGTCAGTAACCAAACAGTTGATGGACCCCATTGACTTCCATAGTATTTTTTTTTCCTACTATGGAAGTCAATGGGGTCCATCAACTGTTTGGTTACTGACATTTTTCAAAATATCTTCTTTTGTGTTCAGCAGAGGAAAGAAATTCATACAGGTTTGAAACAACTTGAGGGTGAGTAAATGATGACCGAATTTTCTTTTTGGGGCAAACTATCCCTTTAAGTTGTTTCACACCTTCTAAAACCTACTGAACAAATGGTGTCTGACACTGAATATGCCTTTTTTCCTGCTTTCATTAAGGTCAGAGGAACCATACTTTGAGGGCAACTTTATTGCCAAAGATGTGGACGTATCCTCTTTCGTTGAAGAGATCAGGAGTAAAGCGAAAAGTGTTAGTAATGATTCAGAGTTTGTTGTCCTGCTATGTAAATGCAGTATTTTGGGCATCTAATTTATTATTATTATTATTATTATTATTATTATTTATTTTTTAATTTTTTTTCATTCAGACTCCAGGAAAAGGGACTTGTGGGGCTAGTCAGTGGTCTGCTGCCAGGGAGACTGCCAGAAGAGCTACCAAACTTGATGAAGAGGGTCTTGAGGTAGCTGTTTGCAGGCATGGGGTGATATTAAAGGGTCTCAACATGTACAGGGGGGAGATCTTTGCGTATCCCCTATTCCTGCAGAAGGAGCTTCAGGCAGCCACAAACATTGATTTCTTCTGCACTGACATCTCATGCAAATACTGGCCCTATCTTCAGAAGATGTCAGTCTCTATGCCTGAACTGAGCCCTCTTCTTCAAATGAGGCCGTTTCTGTCAGTCATGCACGCCAAGGCCCATTCAACTAAGTGTGAGGTATTGTCTTTATTATGCCATTTAATATTGCTATTTAATTTAATTATTGATAATGGGAATGCACAATTTATATCTTTGCAAAACTGAGATTGGTGCATCCCTAACCAATAACTTTTTCACACATTTGTTAGATTGTCTGGAGTGGTAGGAATCAGGAGGGTGCTGGCGCAACTGCAGGGGAAGAGGTGGAAATGGTGAACAGTTTCCTCTCTCGTTGTGCTCTCACAACGAAGTACATGACCAAATCTGGTATGTGATCCTTCTTTATTACATTAATAAAATGTTTTGTTCTTTCAGTTATTCTTTCAGTAGTCTTTCATTCTTTATATAAAAATACAGAAGAGAAACCTTTATTTTAATTAAATTTTAATAGGCCACCCAGTAACATTTGAATATGTTTTCAAAAAGCTCGCAATGACATGCTGACTGTACATGCAATTGGGTGGAATAGACGCAAGCATGATGGCCTTCATTTTGCATTGTCCAACAGATATGTCAAGGTATTGACCATATTACACAGAATTAATTTGGTCCAAGATGGCAAAGGTAATTGTTTGTTTGCATTTTTATTGAAGACTGTCCGAAAGGCTGAGGCTGAGTCCCAGAGGCTGGAGAACTTGAGCCGTGAACTTGGGTGTCCTGAGAACATGGTGCAGCAGTGGGTAAATGACGTCAGACAGTGGGCCACTGATGGTACAGTATTGACATTATAAATAATAGAATATTTAGAGTTACAGCATAGTGTGCTTGCCAGTGTTGAGGACTTGTTACTGTAATCACATTACTTTCTTCTGTAACACATTATGGTCCTAAATGAATATCATGTTTAAGGTGTTTTAGCCACTGTTGCAAACTGCACATACATGATGCACTGTCAGTTAAATTTGTGGTTTCTATTCCTGTACCTTACTCGGGTAGAAACGGCTCTGACCCAAATGCCTTAACTAACAATTCAGTAATACAGCTATCGGAAATGTAAACTACTTTCCAGAGTGGTTATTTATTCATGCTTTTGTCTCCTCCCAAGATTCTATAGATGCCAGACAGGATGACCAACATATCCTTCAGCGGACGATAGAGCACATATGTCTGAGTGTCTATCAAAAAAAAGCAAGCCTTTATAATCAGACAGGTATGTTGTTGACTTATCTATTGTATTTACATGACTTGTGAATCTCTTGTCTACATTTTATGTTTCTGTCATGTGTTTGGAAATTATAGACAGCAACAAGATTCGACAAATGCGGCGACGGAAATTGGGGGATGAGAAAAGAAAACTCTTTGAAGCAATCAAACGATACAATGAGCAGGTGCCAGAGGAGGAGGGCATAAATGAGCAGATGGTGGAGAGCCGACTCTCTATGGTGGGCCATGCCAGTGGGGAGGACAGTCTAATATGGCCATGGGAGGTTCACAGCACTGGTATGGAACAACTTTTGTAAGGGAGAGGGATTACATTGAGCAAACAGATGTTGACGCAGCTTAATGGGCATGTATTCTATACAACTATATTGCAGCTTACAGGTCAATCCTGTTAACTGTCTCTTTTGTTTGACTTTAGAATCCACAAACATCCTCACTAAGAAGAAGATCTTCGATGCATACATGTCAAAGATGCGGCTGCAAGAAGAGAAGATCCTAATTCTTAGGGAGATGAGACAGCACTGCACCTACCTCAGAGGGCTGGCTGATGGCATTAGGAAGCTGATTGCAGAAATGTCTGGAGGAAACCGTGGTAAGAACATGGGGATTTTTTTTATCATTTATTTATTACGTAGTATTATCTATTTATTCATTTATCTACTTGAACTTTGGTCGCTGCTTAGTCTATGTATTGTGGCCTGTGTATTTGTTGTTTTAATGTCCAAATGCAATATGATGTCATTGACAATGTTTCTGAATGCTTGACTAAGTGTTGTCTTGTTAATATGACTGGTAGGCTAAAACTGAATTGCCCTACGGGGATAAATAATGTTGTTTGAATTGAATTGAATGTTATAATGCTGTTCAGAGATGGAAATGTATGGCTGCTATCTTAACTGGGTCAAGTTTAGGGTCTAAAAGGGTAAGAATTAAAGTGTGCCTTTTTCGTTTTATACTTCCTTCTAGGCAGTTTAACTGACGAGGGGCATTGTGGGCTACAGTGTCTTCTACAGGAAAGGCTTGCTAATGTGGAGGAGAAGATTCAAGTCGTTTCCTCAAGATACAGCTCGGCTTTAGGACCTCTATTCCCTGAAGACTGGTCCGAGGAGATACCGGATGAGAGTAAAGAACTTGAATACGAGAGCTCAGAGGACAGTGATTTGGAAGATGTCTAATTTGTGAATTGACGTGTTTTTGCATTTGCTTGCCTGGGTTTTTTTTTTTTTTTTTTTTTTTGAGGGGGTGGTTTTGGACATCCCCTTTTTCAGTAGATAGCCTCCCTCATTTAATTTAAATAAATACCATTGCCTTTATTGTGTTGAGTAAACTAGCAAAATTATTTGTGTCAGATGAAGTGTCCCCACCCACCAGCCCTGTAACCAGTCAAACTGATGTATTTGTTACTGACTGTATAAATAAAAGCTGATGTATAGTGATCTTTCTGCTGTTATGCTTTATCTGCTCTGTATGCTAGGCTTAATTGTTCCTGCACCACATTCTCACACAGTCATAGTCTGACAGTGAGTTGTTGAATGACTACCACCAAGACTACTTTATGGATATAGCAACTACATTAGTCTAATATATAATGAATGACTACCACCAAGACTACTTTATGGATATTAAAATTTGACTTCTACCCACTCCGTTTCGAGCAATAGATGGAATTATGTTGTTAAAGTATGATGAATTTAACTTGTTGTATAGATGAATCAAAATGCTTCTTTATTGCCTTTGTTAGGTGTCATTATATATTGCTCGAAATAAATAAATAAATTCAAATTCAATTCAATGCTTTTTTTGTTGAAGCCATCCAACTGCAGACGTGTTAGGTGAAAGTATTTGTAGTATTTTGTGCCTCTTATTAATGCAACATATAAGTCACACGTGCTACAAAAATAAAATAAACAATCTGTGTGCAATTAATTATCTGCCACAGACCCACCCAGTTTTGCATTAACTTTGCATTGTTCCTTCACAATTACTATTCAGACTGTTAGATTTTGGTTAAATTGACTGTTTAATGATTCATCTGTATGAAAAGCTGTATTATAGGGTTAGGGTTAGAGACAGCATAGTGGGGGGAGGGGCATACAAGTTACATTAGGAAATGTTGGCATAGGACATTTATTGATACAGGGGTTAGTGACAAATTTGATTTGTGAAATTTGAGACCCCTAGCTGGTTCTGTGTACACAGAATGTAGAGCCACGAATCTGAAAAATCTGATTTGGGGTGTTAAAGGGTCTATGAATGAGTGAGGTGGGATTTCAACTTGCTCCCTTGTTTTGTATCATATGCAATTGTTTAATGCAACATCTCATTGTTCTGTTAGAAGTTCGAAATGGTAAACCTAGGTTTAATACCCATAAAATGCATATGGTTCAAACAGGCCTTTGGTCACACCAGATAATATGGACTGCCTTTGCCATTTTTTAAATATGCCATTTAAGATAACAAGGAACTTTTAAATTCAACAAATAAGTGTGTCTTTATGCTCTATATCACATATGTTTCCATTGCTGATATGAGGCCTGTCTGACCCATGCAGTTCATAGGCTCGATATTAAGCTTAGACCTAGGGTTGACATTTCTAACAAGAAGAACTCTTAGAACGATGAAATTTGTAACATAATGTCCCACTATGAGGCAAAGTAAGGGAAAGATGTGAAGTCACACCTCGCACACTCTCAGACTCTGTAGTGAACCCTAGGAATGTAATTTTCCAACACTTTGCTTCCGCCTCCTGGCAACACACAACCAGGTAGAGGTCTCAAATTTGACAAATAATTGTGTCTTTATGTCCTGTATAACATATGTTCCATAGGCTGATATGTGAAAAAATTACTGACAAGACCCCTGCCAAGGCCTGTCTGACCCATGCAGTTCATAGGCTCGATATTAAGCTTAGACCTAGGGTTGACATTTCTAAAAAGAAGACCTCAAAGAATGTTGAAATTTGTAATATAATGTCCCACTATGAGGCAAAGTAAGGGAAAGATGTGAAGTCACACCTCGCACACTCTCAGACTCTGTAGTGAACCCTAGGAATGTAATTTTCCCACGCTTTACTTCCGCCTCCTGGCAACACACAACCAGGTAGAGGTCTCAAATTTGACAAATAATTGTGTCTTTATGTCCTGTATAACATATGTTCCATAGGCTGATATGTGAAAAAATTACTGACATGACCCTTATGACCAACAAGAGATTTGACCCTTTTATTGAGGTCACACCATGTTTTTTTTTCCTTATCTTAACAACCACTGTACCTGCATGATAGTTTTAAATGATGTCAGCCACATGTAAGTTGACACAGCAGGTGATAGTCAAATTAAATTAATCAGTACAACACACATGTAAGAATCATAAAGAGAAGTATGGATGTTTCCATGCTTTCTGCATGCTTTCACTGCAAGTCCAGGTTAATCCAAGTCATTGCTCCAGGCAGCTGTTTACTGCATTTGCTGGTGCAGCTTCAGAGCCTGGGGGATTAAATTCCTATGATGAAGATGACTGAAAATAAACAGAATATACAAAAGAGTGCAACCTGTTGCAATAAGGACTTATATTTGACGATAGTACTGGTACCCAAAAAACAGTTTTAATCAGCTTTAATGTGTGATGACTCCATCACAGATGTTGACAGAATGTGTTGTATGTGAAAGTGCATAAAAGAGTAAGTCCAACAAAGACATTTGGCATTGTAACAACTGTTTATTAAAACACACACACACACACACACACACGCACACGCACACACACACACACACACACACACACACACACACACACACACACACACACACACACACACACACTACATAAGGAAGGAATCCTCCTCCACCCAGGTGCTTCTCCATTTTTTTCCACTGAAATGAAAACAGAGAACATATGTATGTTATGTGTAACAAGTATTTATTTTAAGAGTTCAAGAACTTACAAAACTACTTTAAAAAAATGAATGTTGTCATTTGACACATTTGATTCATTATCACTTACATGGTGACAAAAAATGGCTGACGTTATGTAAATCACATGAATAAGTATCAAAGTCAAGTCAAGCTTTTCTACAAAGTACAGTGCAATTTTACAAACCCTGCAGAAATAGATTAACTGAAATACAATCTTATAATCATCCCGAAATATTTGGTGTAGCCCACATTTGGGCCCACATTTTTTATATACGTTGGCTAATGAGTACCTACTTTGTACAACTTGGGGCCTTTGAGAAAAAATAAGTCTCAATTACCAGTGTTGGGGAGTAGTGAACTACAAACAATTAAACTATTAATTTTACTGAATTTTCTGTAGCTTCAGTAGTTAAAATGCATTCTTATTTGCATATTAATTCAAATACTTAAATTACATTTTTGCCATTTTTGTGCATTTAACTACTGAAACTACCAACAAATTATGGCCATAAAAGGAAAGGAATGATTAGGCGAAATGCTGTGTGGCACAATGTTGGCGAATGTGAAGCTTTGCCCACTGACTTGGATCCGCTCTAAAATGTCATGGGTACTTCCTTGACCCATGATACACCTTTCATGAAACTCATGCTGTTAGTTTTTGCGTAATCCTGCTTACAGACAAACAAACAGCACTGAAACAAAAAAGAGGTAAAGAGTAAAGAAGATTTCCATACATACCATAAACTGCAAGGGTGCCATTTCAGAAGGTATTCCTTCCTTCCCTAATGAAAAAGTAGAATATTAAGTTAGTTTGATTGTTGTCAATACTGCCAGCTACACAACCGAAAGAGGGTAGAGATATACTGTACAGCGCATTCAGGAATTCAGACCCCTTTCACTATTATCACAATTTTTGTTCTGCTGCAGCCTTGTGTTGAAATAGTTTAAAATAATGTCCCCCCTCAATCTACACACAAAACCCCCTAATGATAAAGCAAAAGTGTTAAAAAACCTAATAACTGTAAGTAACGTAATATGTAGGTCTACACTTAAAGTACAGTAGTTAAGTAGGCTTACACGTGCAATAACTATCAATACACTTTCATAAATAAAAGACTGTTAAGTTGTCTACGTACAGTATATGATATCTGTCTACATACAGTATATACAATAACCTGTTCTACATTGCACATATGTCTTGTAAATTTCTGTTCTCCCAAATATTTCTGTAAGTATCTCTGTACATTTCTGTTCACCTAAAAGTCTAATACTTCTGTACACAATTAGTTTATATATATACTGTATATATATATACCGGTATTCGGAATTTCTTCATGTGTTTTTATTATAATAATAATAATAGCACTGTCCATGGAGCGGACCTGTTTTACATTTCACTGCTGGTTATATATTCTCTATATAACTGTGTATGTGACAAATAAAATCTTGAACCACAAATGTAAAACATATGTGAAATAATAGTGGAAAATCATATGTTGTATCATGTCATATCATTATGTGCAATGTAGATAAGTCTTATGTGTTAATAAGTTCAGTTCTAACCCTGCAATAACATCCATTTTTTAATGTTCTACTGCCTAGTTTTTATCCATATCAGGTAATGGCTGACCAACCTCTTTAACTCGTTCCTTCAAAATATCTCCCTTGTATACCTCCTGGCTGCTGTGAGAGCAATCTGAAATACACAATTTGTTTTGGGTGAAATGTCCATTAATTTTCTAATGCGAAAACAATCACTAGATTCTTTGTCTCAAAGATAAATTAGATACATGTTTTAAAAAACATATACACCCACCATTCTTCTTCTTCCTCTTGTTTCCTCCAGGAGCAGGGATGGCAAGAGTAGGAGCTAGAGGGGTAGGAATGGGAAGAGTATGAAATACACAATTTGTTTTTGGTGAAATGTCCATTAATTTTCTAATGCGAAAACAATCACTAGATTCTTTGTCTCAAAGATAAATTAGATACATGTTTTTAAAAACATATACACCCACCATTCTTCTTCTTCCTCTTGTTTCCTCCAGGAGCAGGGATGGCAAGAGTAGGAGCTGGAGGGGTAGGTATGGGAAGAGTAGGGTCTGGAGGGGTAGGACTGGCAATATTAGGAGCTGGAGAGGTAGGAATGGCAAGAGTAGGAATGGGTAGAGTAGGTTCTGGAGGGGTAGGACTGGCAAGAGTAGGATTGGGAAGAGTAAGGTCTGGAGGGGTAGCACTGGCAAGAGTAGGAGCTAGAGGGGTAGGAATGGGAAGAGTATGGGCTGGAGGGGTAGGACTGGCAATATTAGGAGCTGGAGAGGTATGAATGGCAATATTAGGAGCTGGAGAGGTAGGAATGGCAATATTAGGAGCTGGAGAGGTAGGAATGGCAATATTAGGAGCTGGAGAGGTAGGAATGGCAAGAGTAGGAATGGGTAGAGTAGGTTCTGGAGGGGTAGGACTGGCAAGAGTAGGATTGGGAAGAGTAAGGTCTGGAGGGGTAGGACTGGCAAGAGTAGGAGCTAGAGGGGTAGGAATGGGAAGAGTATGGGCTGGAGGGGTAGGACTGGCAATATTAGGAGCTGGAGAGGTAGGAATGGCAAGAGTAGGAATGGGTAGAGTAGGTTCTGGAGGGGTAGGACTGGCAAGAGTAGGATTGGGAAGAGTAAGGTCTGGAGGGGTAGGACTGGCACGAGTAGGAGCTAGAGGGGTAGGAATGGGAAGAGTATGGGCTGGAGGGTTAGGACTGGCAAGAGTAGGATTGGGAAGAGTAAGGTCTGGAGGGGTAGGACTGGCAAGAGTAGGAGCTAGAGGGGTAGGAATGGGAAGAGTATGAAATACACAATTTGTTTTTGGTGAAATGTCCATTCATTTTCTAATGCGAAAACAATCACTAGATTCTTTGTCTCAAAAATAAATTAGATACATGTTTTTAAAAACATATACACCCACCATTCTTCTTCTTCCTCTTGTTTCCTCCAGGAGCAGGGATGGCAAGAGTAGGAGTTGGAGGGGTAGGACTGGCAATATTAGGAGCTGGAGGGGTAGGAATGGGAAGAGTAGGGGCTCCATAATAACCTAAAAGCAATCAGTAATACAAAATGTGAAATTATAAACAGCATCTAGGTTGGAATATCAGTAGGCTACATTACGTAACTATGCAACACTTACTTGATGTGGCCAGTGATTTGTCCACAGGAGGCTGTGGGATCTCTGCTGCTGAGGCTGCTACTTTCTCTGACTGACTCCAACCTAGTATTAACAGAAGTCAAACCAAAAAATTAATTCAATAACACAATATAATTAAAGGGTTTAACTGATTTCAATATGGCATTACTGCTATTAAAAAAACAAACAAAAAAAAAAACTAAACTTACTATTTATCTAATGACATCTTGTTTTACTTTAACATACAACAATACCTTGCACAACAAATTCAAACAACGCCTCCATCCTCTTTAGGCAGGCAGATGCTGCCTCAGTGACTTTACATCTGGGCAGAAGTACCTCACAGGTCCACGATTTAGTTCCAGGGCGGGATATAAATAACACACCCCTGGAGCCAAGGGCCTGAAACCTTTCCAGCTTCCAACAAGAGTAAAGCAAAATCTACATTATTTCTGAACATTTATGCTCTGATAAATTTCAGAGTCAGTTAAAGCAAGATCTTTGTATACTAACATAATGACATATGCTGCGTGGCGTGCGTGCATACATATTCATAAGAACTATTCCGCTGCAATAACAGTTTTTAGAATTTTGGGATCAGCAATTAGAAGCTTTACACAGTGATTTTTCATTCAGAAGATGAGTCAATAAGTGTAAACCTAAAACTAAAAAATACAGGTGTTTAATTACTTATGTATGCAAGCCAAAAAAATAAAAATAAAAATAGTCTGTAACATACCAACAAAGAAGCGTCATCCCTGAGGTGGGATGAAGTGTTATTCTTTTTCTGGGCCTGGGCCCATGTCTCTGATTTCAAATCAAATCTTTCTATTTTTTTTTTCAAACGCAGATTGTGGGGCTGCGCTGCTTTGCAGTACTTGCACGTCTTGCAAGCCACATTGATTTGCATCGAACAAGACGCACATTTCTTAGTAGTTGAACCAGGTCCTGGCATATCTGTTTGGAAAGAGACATAAAAAGAATGGGTTTCACAATAATAATACAATGAAATTATATAAAAGTTGGCTAATTTTTCTGGTCTTTGGCTGGTCACTAACATCAGGGCACGGTGTCTCAGGCATTACAACCAATACAACTAAATAAGAATGGCGATTTTTTGGGGTTGCCTCGCTGTACAGCTCGTCGTTCTGGTAGCGATTTCCCATACATTGCCATTTCTAACAAATGCAATTACCTGTACACATTCCTCTTCCTCCCTCTGACATTGGTTCCTAAAGTGTAGGGTGGTTGAGGGTGAAAATACAGAATGAGAACACTAGACAATCAACTGCTGGTCAAATTAAATATGGCACTACACCTAACAGCATAGTTAATAACAACTTGAACCTATATAGCGCCATTCATTGTACCTAAGGTCACTTAACAAATGGGGGGGGGGGGGGGGGGTAGTCTCAAATAATCATATTTTATGATGAGTTTATAGCCTACTTTATACTTATAAGGGACAGTTAAAGTTAGCCCAATTAGCAATACAAGAGACACTATACATAGCCAATCATAAAACTTTTTTTGATCTGCCCAATTGATCCGTTTTAAAGAGCTCTTATCAAATAAATTGAAATGTTTAAAATGATTAACTGATAAAATATTTAAGTTGCACTGATTGATGAAATGATGGTAACACTTTAGTTTAGGGAATAAGTATTAAAAATTAACAAATAACTAATGTGTCTCTGTATTAGAGCCTAATAAGGCCTGCATTAAGCATCATTCATTTATTAGGCCTGTATTCACCAATTTCCATATTCTCATTGAATAGGCCATTTATTATTGGTAAATCCTTAATAACCCAAATACCTAAGGTTACTATAAGGTCAACATAGAAAGTTTAGCTTTCACTATAATATAACTATAACGTTATAACTATATATAGAGTGAACAAAGAACAACATACACATATGAAATAAGTTATTTAATACACTAAAATATTGCAAATGGCAATAGCTCTTATATAATTACATTGTTGTACATATTGTTGTCAACGCGTCTTACGTTACCTGCTTGATGAAGTCCGAAGAGGAGGAAGTCGTGGTTGAAAGCGGGAGTATAACGTCATCATTAACGGACATTAACGGGTATTTTCCCAGAATTTCCACAACTGGAAAATCATGCAAGTTTCACATTTGAAAGTATTAATCCTGTGAATAGTTATTCAGTGTGTGTGTTTTTTTTTTTTGGTTTTTTTTAAATAAAACTTTAGCAAATTACGGTGACGTCACGTGACGTCTTACATTCGGGTATTTTTTTTCTTTCTATTGTGTAGTTCTCACGTTTGGAAAGGGTATGCACTATTAATGTATTGTACCATACACAGCAAAAAAAAAAATTCTTCACGGAATCAAAACATTACAAATGCAGTGAACACATAATGTCTCCTCATCTGTATAAGCACTAAGGTGCTAACCAATGGCACTGCAGTTACTGGAGTTAATTGTTTCCCGGTAATTTAGTTGCTAAGCAACGGAACTAGGTTGAGTATTTAAAAGGTTATGGTTAACATGGTTTAACGTCGATATAATACATTGTTTACTTTCACCTAAACGAGGAGCTGGGGGAAGCAAGAAAAATTGACGTTTTGAATAAAAATGTGACATTTAGACGTTTTTTTCGGCGTGGAACAAGGCAAATGAATGTTTTTCACCTTGAAAATAATAATGTTTTTCACATTTTAAATAATTAAATATAAAATTGCTCAGTGATCGTCAATACAACAGAATGCCATTTTTCTAGGTTTAATGAAAACTAAAATAGGTCGTTATGGCAGAGCTTACAGCGATCGCGTGTAGAATAGGTCAACATCCGGGTATTTCTCCACTGGAACGTGTTAACGCAAACGTGTAAGATTCACGTCTGAGGCTGTTAAACTGTGACATCTACACGTTTTCCAAAGTGGACCAACGTGACTATTTCACGTCTTGTCGTGATACCGGGTTGCGCTCACAGGTATCTTCAGACTATGCTTTGATAGTTTTGAGGCTCATTAATCTTAGACAGTGTGAAATATCTGAGCACACTGGTTTGAAAGAGATTGTTATATAACTCCTCCGAGTTAGAGAAGATTAAACAGCAAAGTGCCCCAGAGATCGATGCCAGTGCATAGAGCAGAACATGTTATAGGCAATTCAGAAGAACCGATCAAATTCACACAGTTGTTCAGTGTAACCAAGCTTGCTAAAGCAATGGAGCATGCATGAAGGGTCTGATAAACAACAAAACAGAAATAACCACTGTCATTCTCAGAGTACCAAAGCTCACAAGGAAAAAAAAAATTCAAAATTTCAAATGGCAAAATTAATCTCTTAAAATGTCCATGCGATAACATTGGTCAGTGTTTAACAGTGAATAAACAATCAGCTGAAGTGAGTTAGAGAAACATACAGAATGATGATAAATATGAAACCACTAGCATGATGTGATATGTACATACTGTATACCTTTTTCACACCATGTCAATCTATGTTTTGACAGGGTGTTTCACTTTGAAAGCTTGTAAAAGTAAAGAATAAAACTTCAGTTATTAAATCTTATTTTACAATTCTTTTAATTTCATAAAACTTTACAAAAGACCATCCCCCAGTTTCACAGACAAGGCTTAAGCCTAGTCCCAGACTAAAATGCACGTTTGAGCTGTTTTAACTAAAAGCAACTTGACCTAGTCTGTTTTGTCTTAAGATGCACATCAGTAATGTTTTTTTCTAAGGCACGTTTAAAAAGAACTACTAATGTCCTAATTGAACTAAGGGATATCCTGTCTTAATCTAAGCCCTGTCTGTGAAACTAGGCCCATGTATTAAATCTGATTCTGATGATGGCGTTCGGTAACTAGGTCTTCTGTAAAGTCACTATAAAATGATTATTAGAACAGTAAGAACAGTATATCACGAAACGAATATTACACGACTTCTGTTCCAAACTTTGTGGGTCAGTAAAATTTGTTAATGTTTTTGAAAGAAGTATTTTATGATCACAGAGACTGCATTTATGTGATCAGAAATACAGAAAAAAACAGTAATATTGTGAAATATTATTACAATTTAATATAACTGTTTTCTATTGTAATATATTTTAAAATATAATGAATTCCTGTGATGCAATTTTCAGCAGCCATGACTCCATGTTTTCAGTGTTTTTTTGTTTTTTTTGGAATTATTTGATGATAGAAAGATCAAAAGAACAGAATTTATTTGAAACTGAAACCTTGGTTTTACATTATAAATGTCTTTACTGTCACTTTTGATCAGTAGAATGTGTTCTTCATGAATAAATTGATTAATTTATTTCAAAATAAAACAAAACCCTACTGACCCCAAACCTTTGAACAATAGCACCATAAGGCTAAACACATTCTAGTATAAAAGAAAACATGAATTGGTGACTAATACTCTAGTTCTAATTAATCACATGCATAACACTTACACTGCAGTCTGTTCAGAATCTCTGCTCAGATTTAATCCATATTGGGGCTGAATTCATTATAGACACAGACACAAGTGAATACACCAGTGCACAAAATAAAAAATAGATGCTCTACAGAAAAATACCTACGTTTGTCAGATTTGTGCATTTGTGGAAAAGACTAAATTATATCATTTCAAACTGAAATTTTTGGTTTGTGCAACTTACTGTTGTCATCCGTGAAGTCTGATTGGAGGGAGCAGATGGACCGCAGACCTCTATTATCACGAGAAAAGGTAACACTGTCGTCCTCAATTTCTAAACAGGAAGTCAAGTCTTGGACTTTTTCTGAAAGAATGAATATACAAAGAAGGAACAGAAAAGTAAAGAGCAATTCTGCAAAGGTCATAACTAAGACCAACTGCTAAACACCTGACTATTCATGAGTTAATTTCAAGAACTCTTTTGTTGTTTAAAGGTACCCTCAGTAACTAGTTTTACACCTAAAAATAGTCTTAAATAATAAATAAAAAAAGAAAAGCTGACAATCTACATGGAGGCCACATGTGGAGATCACACAACCAGCCAAATAGTACTTACTTGAGGCCTTCAACTGAAGCTTCAGACTGCACTTACCATCATACTCTTCATCCCAGTCTGCTTGTATGGAATCCTTTTCTGAGTGTGAATGGGATGCTTTGTGATGTGGTAGGTTAGGGGCAACACTGCACACAGCCACAGTCTTCCTAAGACCAAAGAGTGGATCTGGCGTGAAGCTGCTGAACTCAGGCACTGAGCCTCGGTTGTTTCGACATTCTCCAGGAATGCTGGGTGCGTAGGAGATGGGTCGCACCGGGACCTGCGGCGGGGTGTCCGGGCAGGATTGTTTTCGGGCTTGGTTGTATACACTGGACCTCTGAATGTAAGAATCAACATCTTTGTACTTATCAAGGTCTTTATCTCTCTTGCCAGATTTGGAGGTTCCCTTCCACACTATTAAGAAGAGCAACGTCAAAACAAAGATGGCTGTCAGGAATGCCAGCATTGCGACCAGTTCTCCAATCCAAGAGTTCCAGGATGAAGATATAAGTTGGTTTCTCACTTCTGTGTCCATCTCACACAGTCTCCCACGGAATCCCACCAAGCAAGAACAGTTAAAAGATCCATGTGTGTTGACACAACGGCCGTCATTGAAGCAAGGCCTGTCCACACACTCGTCGATATCAATCATGCACCTAAAAAATAAAAATGCTCGGTCAAACATACTAGAGGAAAGTACTAAGATTTGTTAAGAGGTCGAAAATAACAACAGCAGACCTTTCTCCTTCGAATCCTGACTCACACTGACATATGGGTCCATCAAGACTGTCTATACACTGTCCACCATTTTGGCATGGATTCTCCTTGCAGAAAGGACCTATCTGACACCTGCGGTCATACAGAGAGTTTTGGGCATACAGTAATTATGTCCCATTAGAAGATTTTATAGTCAAAATTTCACTTGTACAGTACATTGAAAGTGCAGTACCTTTGTCCTGAGTACTGGCCCCTGCATTTACAGGAGTAGTCCAGGTTATTCTGGATGCAGGTTCCTCCATACAGGCAGGGGTTGGAGTCACACGGACTGATCTTGACCTCACAGTGAGTCCCAGAGAATGAAGTACTGCATTTACAGGCATAACCTGGGAGAATATCAATGATTTAGCAATAAACCAACTGATAGATATAACATGGAGGTCAGATAAAGATTTTTCATCTACAGTGGAGTTAGAAACCAGAAAATGTTGGAGTTAGAAAGCAAAAATGTTTCTGTTATTCTAATTTATATTTAACCTTTTAATATTAAAATGTAATTCTGGGATAAATTTCAAAATAGGAAACATAGTTACACAGTTACACACACTTTACTCAAAATTGCAACTACACTACCATTCAAAAGTTTGGGGTCAGTAATAGTTTTTAATTACTTAATTACTTCAAGTCTATATTTATTTGGTAAGAAAACTAAATATTGTGAAATATTATTACAATTTAAATGAATGGCTTTGAAAAATGTAATGCATCTTTGCTGAATAAAAGTATTCATTCAAGTCTTACTGACCCCAAACACTCCCAGTGTGACTTAATATCTCACAATGAGACTTTTAAAAAAAGTCACATTGTGAAAATGGAATATAAAGTCACATTAGGGGACATAAACTCCTTCAAGAAGTAAAAGCATAATTACTTGGGGTGAACTAAGGGCTAATCCTGGCTTAATCTAAGCCCTGTCTGTGAAACTAGGCCCAAATGTATTAAACATAGAGGGCATGTTGATATAGCTGATTATGGTGTTCAGTAACTAGAATAATTCACCTTTATATTAATACAGATACGGTTAGTATGTTATTTTCATTAATCTACAGTATGTGGGGTTCAGTTTACCTCCACTCTGCCTCATCAAGCAGCTCCCTCCATTCAGGCAGGGATTACTAGAGCAGTCTGGAGATGGGAAGAAGACACAGCCAGGAGACACTCCTACCATGTCCTCAATGGCTACCCCTAATGGATCACTTGAGTCCAAGGACAGTCTCTGTCCATTAAACAGCACAGAGTCCATGCAGGCCTGTAGGCTGTTTGATACAGGCAGATTGCGCCTGAGTCTGGAAATGAGACGTTGAGCGTGTCCACCCAGGACCACCTGGTCGCCCAGGTTTAGGCAGTGGAGGGGTCCGGGTGCGATGCCCGACGCAGAATGGAGCTGATCCAGAACCAGCCTGGCATAGTTCCCCTTCACTTCAAGTTCTGCCATGTGCCACTGTCCATCATTCACCTGGACACTGTGCACAGAAACTGTGGCGAGACCCCAACCGCAGTCAAACTGGAACTGCAGTCTGCCTCCAACTATCTGAGGAATACATTCAGTCAGTATTAAGAAAATGAAAGAAAATGAATCAAGAAAATGAAATACACAGTGATTTAATATTCTTTTATACCTCTAGAATGCTGTGGCCTGTTCCTCTGGCAAGCATTACTGTTCCTTCTCTTGAGAGAGTTTTTAACTTGAGCGTGAGCTTCACGTCTCTTGTGCTTTCTCTCAGGCGATATTTAATATAGCTGCTCTGACTAAATGTCATTGAAGATCCTCCTTAGAACATAGAGGGAAAACAGGAAATAAAGTTAGTAGCACATTAATTAAAATAAATACAGATGACATTTAAGTTTGGATCATGGTTGCATGTGTCTATTTTACAAACCTTTATACTGGCTGGAAAAATAAATGTCTAACTAAATCATTTTAAGCCATGGAAAATTGTAGAAAATGTCATGCACAGAATACCCATACTAAAATGTTTCTACCACAATCTCATTCTGCCCCACAAAGGGAAAACCCAGAAACTACAGCAACACTAGAACTGAGTTCTTAAATTTCTTGACTGAATTTTGATGATCAGTTTTCATACTTGGATTTCTTTAAATCTTAGCATAGTTGTGCTAACGGATCGCTCACGGGACAGTTTTAAATGTACAGTTACTGAGTTTTGCCTTTGGCTGCATTGTAACTACAGTTATTGATTCTATAATAAAAATAACAATATTACAGAAATATTTTGATAGCTTCATACATGATTTGAAGAATATCCCATTTTAATACTAAAGTGTTACCGTCATTTTTGTAATAACAAAATTAACATGTTAAACCCACTTGTAACGATTCTAACAAAAGAAGCATAACACGTGGTTGTGGGGGTCAGAGATAATTAAAGTCCCCCTGTGGTGAAAATCAAGCTTTTAATGTTGTTTATGTGGTGTATTTAATGTTTTAAGACAAACCATGTACAAATTCAGAAGTATTTTCTCCTTAAAACGGCAGTGAACCAAAGACAGTCTCAGAAAGTTTGAACCTTTGAAATCGCTGGTGTTTCTGACGTCACAAACTACCCTGTAACCAATCAGGTCAACGTGTGATCGTCAACCAGTGGATCTTTGAGCTGGTGTGAGTGAGTGGAGACGGGGATAATTTGCATATTCATAGAACCGCGTATACTAAATGAGGTAAAGGTGTAGCCCTTACATTGAATAACCTGAATAACATTCAAGCTATTTTTAGGCATGAAGAATTTTTTTTCAAGGAAAATCTTTTCATTTTGGTGATCAAAGATGAGTTTTAAGGGATACAATTATTGACTACAGGGGGACTTTAAAACTGTCAAGACATTCTCGTTAAGGATATAATGGAGGATACCCATTATCAGCTGAAGAAATTCACTTATATTATCTTGTAGTTGATTTACTGTTAAACACCTCATAGATCCTACTCAAGGAAAGCTGAAATTATGAAAAAATACCCTTGTGTTAAATTGTGCGTAAACACTGCTTCACCTAATGATTAAATCTGCAAATAGCTGAAAATGAACCCTGTATTATTGTACTTAATGAATGTGTGTTTACACTACACACTAAAAGCTTGCAAATTATTATTAATTAAGTGAGCGGGGAACAATTTAATCTGCACCTGTGATGGGTCCTCAAGATGACACTTCTGTCTTATCTGATAAGGAAATTAATTTTACTGTTACCTGAGCATTTGACATTGGCACCACCTGTGCATATGCAGCTGTGTTTTTCTTTCCCAAAGCCTGACACACACTCATAGCCCTCTGGACATGGGTTGTTCACACAGGTGGTTTCATGCTTCAGACACTTACTGTCTGAAAAGCAGAAGGTAGAATTATTTTTTTAATTGAGATTAAAATTACGTTTCAATTTAATTGTACTTTACTGTATTGGCATGATTGTTTTACATATTGTCAAAGCATCAGTACACATAATCATGATTTTAATTTCAATAATGTTACTTTTCAACAAATATTTTTACTTTTATGATTGTTAATATAATAATAGTACAATAGTAAAAATAAATAAATAAGGTTTTTAATGTCACATTTTATAATGGTCACATTGCATACCTGTGCAGAGGCATTCGGCTGTTATGTTGTGTTTAGGAGTGACATAGCTGACTCGGGCAGTGCTGTATGTGGCCATACTGGTCTGGTTAAGCAGGACCACTCGTCTGCAAATACTCCTGGGACATTCAGAGCTTAAGCACTGACTATTCAAAACCCTCACTACTTGTAGTCCTGTCATCTCTTTGATGGCTGCTCTGGAAGAGTTGAGCTTCTGAGAGAGGGCTTCCAGTGAGCTGGCGCCTCGTCCTGGTCTCTCAAAGAACAGAAGAACATCCAGGCCGTCGTTCATTTCTGCAGGCTGCAGACTGATCAACTGCATGGCACCCCTGCGGACTCCGGCTACACTGCGGATAGCTTTTTGGACGTTTTTCCAGTGGTCCTGGATAAAATCCTCAGCAGAGATGCCAGCAAAGCCCACAGAAACAGAACTGTCCAGCATCTGCTCTGTGACCCGCAACACGTTCACTGTGACACTGGCTAAGGCTGAGAAACGACCGTCACTGACTGAGACATTAAGCTGGTAATAACCCACGTCCAAGCCTCCACGGGCCAACAATCTGCCATCCTTGCCAATGACAGAGAACAAGCTGTGTGACTGTGGCTCCAGATTGAATGTGAGCGTGTCATATTCATCTTGATCTGTGACGTGGACCTTGCCCAGCATGCCTCCGAAATACTCATCTTCCAAGATCATGATGAAAACATCCAGAGAAAGCACAGATGGAGGATACACACTCGCCTGTACTACAAGCACACTGACAGAAGTGACTGATTTCAGTGGGGGCCTTCCATTGTCAGACACCTGGAATCAGACACAGACCATTTTCATTTTAAATATGAAACTAAGGTAATGGTTTGCAATAACTTTCATACATCTCCATAACCTGTACATACATATAGTTCATGAAACCTTTAATATTTTCCTTTTATTCAAATTTGAACATACATCAACTAACCTTTTAAGCACTGAATAATATTTTTAAATGACAACTTAATCAAATAGAAAAAAATAATAAAGAAATAAATCTATACACTACCGTTTGGGGTCAGTGACATTTTTAAAATGTTTTTGAAATAAGTCTCTTCTTCTCACCAATTAAGGCTGCATTTATTTGATAAAAAATACAGTAAAATATTGTGAAATATTATATCTATGTCTATTTTCATATATTTTAAAATGTCCTTTATTCCTGTGATGGCAAAGCTGAATTTTCAGCATCATTACTCCAGTCTTCAGTCTCACATGATCCTTCAGAAATCATTCTAATAAGCTGATTTGTTGCTCAAGAAATATTTATTATTATTATCAGTTAGAAAAAAAAAAAGTTTTTTTAAAGATTATTTGATGGATAGAAAGTTCAAAACAACATAATTTATTTGAAATAGAATTCTTTTGTAACATTATAAATGTCTTAACTGTCATTGTTGTTAAATTTAATGCACCCTTGTTGAATAAAAATATGAATTGGGGTGGGGGGGGGTAGTATATACAGTATATAATAAAATATAATATTAAAATAAATATAAATAAAATGACACATAATAATATAAATCAGATATGTCTATAGTTTATTATAAAATTATGTGTTTAATGTATTCAAATTCTGTCAATATTATAGAACAGGCACAGGACCAGAAGTTGTGGATGGGAAGGTTTTCACTTGACTGTAATGACACTTGTTCAACACAAGAGGGAACTTTCAACACACCAATCTTTAAGAATGTCTGCTTTGTATAACACAATCAAATCTTCCACTAACAGGTATATTTTGTTAACAGTAAAGGAATTATGCATGTTTTTGATTTAATAACAAATGTATTTTTTTAGGTTTACATACATAATGCTGTTCTCAGCCTACAAATCAGACATTTTTTTTTGCTTCGATTCATTTGGTAGCAGAACCTGATCCTGGATCAACATCTTTGTTGATTCTGGAACAATATTCCAACCAACCAATCAGATTTGAGGGACAAGTTTACAGTTTATGTCAAGTTTAGTATTACAACAAGGGTGCTTCTACATCAGTGTCATTCTCCTATCATTTCCATGTGACTTTAGGGATAACTTATGGGTAGGGTTAGGTTTAGGGGTAAGGATATGGTTAGGATTGAATTTTGAACAGGAACGTTGATCCAGGTTCAACAAAATATGTTGATCCAGGAATGCACCTAACTCTTAGCCTGGGTTTCCCCATGCTGACTTGCACGCAGCGCAATTTTATTCACGCTGCTAGGCAGCCTGGACACCATGGACCAGATTTTCCCCTCAAAAAGGGAACCAATCACAGAACGGGGAGGGAGTAGCAAGACGATGACGACGTCTATGCGACACACCGAAGCAGTTTGTTTATATCTATGGATCCAACATGGCATCAGACGCGAAGTTACCTTTCGATGCAGCCTTAGATAGTGTTCTAAGTAGTTTAGAACGCAAGTTTATTTCGTCTTCTTCCTCGTCGAATTTTCGTCGCTCTACATATGTCATCTGGTATAATTGAAACGATTGGCTATGAGGTACGTACAGGCGCGTTTGATAGACATTCGTAGCGCCCAATAAACGGCTCTGGGCATTCGTAAACCACGCTTCAAATACGAGAAAAAGAACATGTGGTTCCCAGACCACATCTCAATAAGACGAGGTCTGACGTTACCCAGGCTACCTAACTCTGCAAAATCAGGACGTGCATTTGGTTGGTTTCGTTCAAGGCTCTCCTAATGCTCTTTTTTAATTTCTAAAGAGAAAATGAACACCTATAGAAAGAACCCCATTCTGCTGAAAAAGTAACTTTTGCACTCTATCAGTGAGGTTTCTGGTCCTCTGGCTATTTGTGAAGGACCCACTGGGATCTGTGAAGTTCAGTTCGAGAAACACTGCTCTAAAAGTCCCCTGAAGGGCTGCTACACAACAAAAGGACAAAGCTCAGTTCTCACCTGCACATGGAGTATGTGTTGGCCCTTTCTCAGTGGTCCAGCTGTCTTTATCACACCCTGCTGGTCTATGCTGAAGGGGCTTGTTTCATCACCCTTCAGAATACTAAAGGAGAAAGGAGGCCCATTTTGGGGGTAATCATTGTCTGTCACATTGAGCCGTAACACACTGGTCCCTGAAGGGAGATTCTCCTATCGAAGAGAGAAAGATACACAGAATCATTCCAACAGACCTGAGAGATTACACCATCACCTCTCACTGAGAACTCAGGCATGGAATAAGAAAAGAGTGCGTAGGATTTAATTTGCTCTACTCTATAGGAGAGAGTGGTCTTGCCTGGATGATGAGACTGTTGTTAGTCTGAGAGAAGACAGGTGGATTATCATTCACATCAGACACAGCCATGTTGATTACAGCACTGTCGGATTTGGGGGGATTTCCACTGTCGGAGGCCAGCACGGTCAGCATGTAACTTGCTACCTAATTTAAAGGAGAAGAAAAAGGCGGAAAAGATGAAGTCATCCTTGGCTTTCGCAAAGGAATTAGAAACACTGTTATCAAGACCTTTGAAGATCATTTCAAAGCCCACCTTTCCATAGTGAAGGGGAAGAAGTTACTTAAAAAGCATTACCTTTTCCCTGTCCAACGGATGGACAAGTCGAAGTTCACCACTGACTGCATCCATGATGAATGGACACGTTTGGTTGTTGTCCTCAATGGAATAGTGGATTTGGTTGTTTAAATGCCCATCAATATCATTCGCTAGTACCTAAGGAAAAAGATCATTACACTTGATGAAAATCTGTTTATCTCACATAAACTATATGCCACATATTTCTATACTGGTTTAGCAAACCAACCAAAATACTGTTTCATCATTTTAATTAGATGTGCATACTGCTCACACAAAACTTGCCGGCACAATTCCAGGGTGTACGGAGTTTTTCATGCGGTTATGCGGTTGGTGTTCTGAGTGAGTTTTTAGCATGTTACTACGTACAGTATGTGGTTGCCAGGGCACTTCTATATGGTTGCTAGGGTGTTTGGGGTGATTGAAAGGCAGTGCTGGTTAGTAACTGTGTAACTGAGTTACGTAATTTAATTACAAAATAAATGTAACTGTAATCAGTTACAGTTAAAATCTGTAACCTATTACATTTCCAAAGTAAACTTCCCAACATTGTTGATAGGTGGTAGGCTATGTGATTGGTAAAACAGATCATATTGTGATGAGAAAGTGAACCTACTGTAAACCATAAAATACAAAACATAACTACCTACACTATGGACCACTTCAAGGATAAGGTGTATCTTAATGCAAATATGCTAAACACTTACCGTCAGCACTGTGCTCCCGAGTCTGGCGTCCTCGCTGACTACAGCCGAGTAGATCTTCTGGCTGAACACAGGGCTGTTGTCATTGATGTCAAGGAGGTGAATGTTAACAGTTACTGTGTCACTGAGCGACTGTTTCCCTCTGGCGGTGGCTTTCACTGTCAGGTAGTGCTGTGGAGACACCTCATAGTCCAGCTGCTCCATCACAAAGATGTCACCTGCAAATACAAACATTCACTAAGTGATCCCCAAATCCACAGTGGAGTCCTCTTTGAGCGACTGTGTGTATATGTGTGTGTCACCTGTCTGTGAATCAATTCGGAAAGCTCCTTGCTCGTTGCCACTGGTGATAGAGTACGTTGTCTGGGAAGTAATTTCTCTGTCCCTGCTTGCAGCAAAGACATTCAGAAGCTTAGTCCCTACCGAGACATCTTCAGGAACTGTGGAAACGTAGTCCTTGCGCTCAAACACTGGTGGATGGTCATTAGCGTCCAGCACTGTCACCACTACAGAACTGAGAGAGGAGAGTCTATGGGGAGAGCCCTGGTCTGTAGCACGTACCCTCAGCACATGCATGGCCTTCGTCTGTCTGTCCAGGGACAGTTCTAAACTGATAATTCCTGAGCTCTCCTCAATTGAAAACAGACCTCCGGCAGAGTCCTCAAACGAGTAACGTAATTTTCCATTCATCCCTGGAGATAAAGAAAAGGGAAAGAGTATTAGGAAATGTCAGTTTTGGAGGTCTCCATTAGATTTCTAACAGCCTGTATTAGATTTGTGGCAGCAAGGGACTGGGATCAAGTTGGTGTTGGTGGAAGAAGGCTGTCTGAGAGTAGTTTTATTCTATTATTATTATTTATTTATTTTAGTTTTCTCATTTCAGTGAATCAATTCTTTTGAAGTGTTCATTTCAGTGAATCTGGGCAAAAAACTTTGAATCCATTGAGTTCATTAAGTGTTCACAGAAGTCCCCTTTCCCTCCTTTCATTTGAAGCCAGATTTTTTTATTTATTTTTTTTTTTTTTTTTTTGCAGAAATAGTCAGAATTTAATTCTTCATCAGTGATTAATATGCTGTTAACTCTGAACAAAACACAATATAGTAACAAACTCTTGTATAGTAGAGTACTCTTCTAATATTTGAATATGCCAGAGCTGTGGCACAGTGGGCTGTACAAGACATGTCGGCTCGCAGGAAGCAAGGTTTAAGTCCACCCTCTCAAACCGCTCACTGTAAAAAGATATCTTGTCAAATTTACAGTAAAAAACTGGCAGCTCTGATGAAAAAATGCCACATGAATAGGAGTTCATTGTAAGTGGGCTGTCCATAATACATGGTGTACAGTGTGAGCAGAGGGTCATAAACACAAAACCAAAACAGCATCAGGGTAACACATGACACTAAAATAATGAAATAAACATAACAAAATAACAGAAAATGTAACACGAAACATCCTAATGTACATTACTGATAACAAAAATAAAGGTAACTTGCAATTAACCAATAAACAGGTTTATACTGTAGCCTTTTTTTGTAAAGGCTTTTTTTTTTTTTAAAGTGCTTCTTTCTACAATAGTCTTTACTCCACGAGAAAGAAAGAAAGAAAGAAAGAAAGAAAGAAAGAAAGAAAGAAAGAAAGAAAGAAAGAAAGAAAGAAAGAAAGAAAGAAAGAAAGAAAGAAAGTTGACAAAATCATTAGTTGAAAATTTGTTGAAAAAAAGTATTTAATAGGTAAAAGTGTATTTAAAATGAAATTTTATTTGTGTTTTATAGTATATCCAAGGACCTCTGGAGTACATGTACTTTTTTAAAAACCTTGGCTTTGAGCAGGTCTGTATTAACCTCATATTGTGACATAGGCTAAATAATGTTTGTCTAGAATGCCTATGCATAAATCTGGCACTGGCTTTGAATAAAATTTACTGTAAACAAGAGAAGCAGTGGCCTGTGCTGTGATTTGGAGTCTTTGTAATTAAAATGACCCCCTTCCTAATGACAAAAATGAAGTCTAAAATAAATACACATTGCTGAGAAGAGTAAACATTTAAAATTTGGACCTAAATTGAGTAAGTGGGCAGAAGAATGTCATTATATAATTAAGTCATGAGTGGGTTGAAATGATGACATTCTGAGGAGAGCGGCTGGGCTTGCAATGAATCCCAAGTGATGCAAAAAATTTGTCTGTCCCTCTAATCTAATCCCTTCATGACATAGTGAGGCAGGAAGGCAGAAATATGATCTAATTGCTTCTTGTTGGGTTAATTTGCAGTTTATATACAAAACATACTTGTTCTCATGCTCATTAGTGCAATGAGAGTAGGCCTTGTTGTTGGTGTCGCCCGGTCGTCCAGCCTAATTGCATCTGACTAATTAACGCCTATGAAAATCCAATGATGACAGAGCTGAATGAATTGAAATTAATCACTTCACAATCTCCTCTCCAATTAGAAAATACTCGCAAAAACATCTTTAGGATGTTAATTCATGAAAGAAACGCTAATTACAAGACATCCTACCTGGCAGTTGTTTACTTTAGTTAGAGGCCACAATAATGTTTGCAAGACATACAAGTGTCCAGAAGCTTCGAAGAGTAATGATGCGGCAGAGAATGGAGTGATGATTGAAATGTTAAATAAGCAACAGGCAATGTGCTTGAGATGTCAAAAAGGAAAAAGCGATCTGAACTTACAAGGCATAAAAATTCAGATGATCTATTTAAAATTAGAGTGTGGACTACTGCAAGAAAGTAATTGTTACCTTCGCAGGGAGCTAAGACAATTGTGCAAGAGTGAAGATTATACTAATTTGTTCCAACGTCATGGAACGCTACATGCTGAGTGAAGACGAGAGTGATGAAAGGCCACACAGAGTGAAAGATGACACAGACTAATGCAACTACTGCTCCAATCAGGTTACACCGCTGGAACCAATGACTGTACATCTAACTACAATCTAACAATTCTTTCTTCATTTTTGTATGAGGGAATTTGGAAAAACAAGGTTACCAAATAATAGAAACTGTTGCTTATGTTGAAAAGTTGTTCATACCAATATCTGCATCGAAGGCTTCTAGTCGTGCCACGTACGTCCCAGGTTGTGTATTCTGAAAAATGCTCACATGATGTGGGTCCGATGTGAATTTGGGAGCATTGTCATTAACGTCATCAACAGTGATGACCACAGAAGCTTGGCAGAAGCGATTGCCCCCATCCACGGCACGCACAGTTAGGTTGTACACATCTGTCATCTCTCTGTCTAGGGTTACCAACGTTTTCACTACACCTAGAAGAAGAATACAAAAATGTAAACTACCGTTTAAAAGTTTGGGGTCAGTACTTTTTTAAAGAAATTAAAAAACCTTACTTTATTCAGCAAGGATAAAGGATACAGCAAGGACAATAAAGACATTTATAATGTTACGAAAGATATACTTCAAATAAATATATATTTAATGTAAATATAAATTTTTCTTTTAAATTATCATGTTTATCAGGCTCATATGTTAAGGTTCTAGGGGTGTAACGATTCGTTTTAACAACGATTCGAATCGCGATTCGTGGTTGTCGATATAATTCAAGGACGATATTGGTTCATTTAGAACGATCCGATCCGAAACGATTCAGTGACTTGAAATCGATTCAGTGAATTTTTAGCCAAAAATTCTTGTAAGGGAATCAGGTATCAATTAATTATGGATATAAACAAACAAGTAAACAACAATTAATGTCAAATGCATTCACATTTTATTTGAATAAAGTAGGGCTGCACGATTATGACAAAAAATCATAATTGTCGATTATTCCCTTGAAATTGTAATTGTGATTATTAATTACGATTATCACAACATTGAATGATGTTTTGAATAGTTTGGCCATGGGACCCACATTTGCCCATGGTCATCAAGCCGCGACCCACCTTTTTAGGAATTATATAGGCCTATTATAATACATTTGTTTACACAAAAATTGTTGACACACAAGTTCTGTCCCCCTTTACTTAACATACAAAAAAATTGTACGAATATTAAAAGTGCTAAGAAAAAACATCCATATAAAGTCTGACGTGCTTAAATCCAATGCTTTATTTCCTAGTAAATAACTAGCGCTCCTCCTCTCAATCTCCTCTCAAAGAGTGGTTAAGCGTTTTCAACCCAAGCCGTCAAACCTAGGTCATCAGAAAAAGACGCCATTCCAGACCGGAAGTAACTTTTCAGATTTTGATTAAAGATTACCATGGTAAAAAAAAATGTTTTTTAATATTTACTTGCACGGATTAATTGTTCACCACAAGACTAGTAATATGTGCTAACAAAGTAAATAGGGTCAATTTTGATTTCACAGGGACTTTAATGCCAATGATAAGTTTATTAGTCAGTTATTGAAATTATTATTTTCAAAAATGTCACTGATAAGGGTCAAATTAAAAACATGCTAATTTCAAAGAAAAATGTCAGACGGACTGAGTTTTTTGCATCTGAAGTCTTCAAATGCTGTTCTTTCTTATTTAACAAGAAATCCTGAAAACAATTTTTATCACTGTTTCCACAATGAATAAAAATAAGAAATGGAGCAAATCAGCATATTAGAATGATTTCTGAAGGATCATGTGACTATGAAGACTGCAATAATAATGCTGAAAATTCAGCTTTGCCATCACAGGAATAAATTACACTTTAAAGCCTATTCAAATAAAATGTTATATTAATACAATTAAATGCACATTTTGATCAAATAAATTAAGCCTTAGTGTGCATAAGGAGACTTCTTTCAAAAACATAAAAAAATCTTACTGAGCCCAAACTTTTGAATAGTAGTGTTTACGATACACTAATATATACTACATGTCAGCAAGAGTTGAAAACTCGCCAATGTTTCCTTCTGCTTACCTCTTAGAGAGTTTTTTCCTTGTTACTGTCATGCTTGGCTTGTTCACTTAAAGTTTTGAGGGATTATTTTATGTAAAGCAGCTTTGGAACAATATGTATTGCAGAAATCGCTATTCACATTGAACACTGAATGCTATAAAGTCAATAACGATCAGGACTGATAATCACAAGGTTGTGGGCTTGAACCTAGAAGGGATTGATTAATGAGCTACTGCCATTATGTCCTTGAATAAGATACTTAACCCCTTGCTTTAGATACAATTTAATTTTACCTGTTTTGGTGTCAACTGTGAATGATTCAGCTCCGCTACCACTCAACTGGTACGTGATTTCCGCATTTGACTGGATATCTGCATCAGTGGCTGAGACTTGAAGAATTTGTCTTCCAACAAGTGCATCTTCAGGAACAGTTTGCGCATACACATCCTGAGAACAAAAGTGGATTTCAGTTTAAAGTGACTGAAGAAATGGGTGTTATCTAAAAAAAATCATCTGTGAAAAATGTGCATATTCATTAAAAGTTCTCTGCACAGTCCAGAATAAAGAACTCAGGGGCTAATGAATATACACATCATGCCTTTTCACAAACAGGACTGTTGTCATTTGCATCAAGGACAGTGATCTCTACGGTAGCCTTTGACTCAAAGGTTCCATCGGTGGCTGTGATGTTTAAAAGATAGAAATCTCTCTCCTCCCTGTCCAGGGTTTTGCTGACAGCGACCACCCAAACACCATCTGTGTGCTTCACATCAAACAGGCCCTGCGGGTCTCCACCTGAATACATTAAACAAGGAAAAATTAACTTTGGTCTAATCAGAAATATTTAATAAGGAGATTAGCAGTCAAATCATCATGCATTTAGCATAATTCTAAACATCTTGGGGATTTTCATTGTATTTCTTGCTGCATACAAGATACTAATCAGGCGATGTAATGAAACTGAGGACAATAACAAGATGCTCTGAATATCTCTAATCAGCGTCGGTATTATACAGAACACTCATATACATATCATAGATTATTCATAACATTCAGCAATTGAGCTGGTGGCATTAGTTCTGTAATTTCTTTCCAAAGGTTAATAAACACCTCACAAAATTGTCATGTTGTAATGCCAATACCAGTTTCTTTAAAGGGAAAGTTCACATAAAGATGAAAATTTGGTCCATTTCTCACATAAAGCTATCGTATGGCTTTAGACTAAGGGTTTTCAAACTGGTACCAGGGGCTGCAAGGGAATTTTAGGGGGCCAAGAAGAAAATATTTTACACCATGAATTTTTTGAATTGTAAAAGTTTAGGTTTTAATATTAAATATTTATTAAATATGTTTAATGCATTTTTTAACATTACTTTGGAATGATATGTATTGTGAAAAACACTACAAATAAATCTGAATAAAATAAACAGAACTGAAAATGTTACGCTATGTTACAATAATAGACATTTGCCTTTATAATATGATGAATAATATGTAACTCACACAGTATCTTTAGTGAAATATATATCTTAACATTTAAGCAGTTGCTTTAGAGGACTTATCACTTATTAGCTAAAATATAATGTACCATTGTATAGAAAAGAGCAGTCTGGTGATTTTAATCTCACTAGTTTTACTTGGTAGAATGGACAGTGTACCTGTGATAAAACAGCTGAACCTCCTGTTGATCTCCTCACTGTCAGAATCAGCACAGTTGAGAATGGTGATAACTGTGCCTGGTGTAGATTCATCTTCTCTCACAGTACCTTTAAAAACTGCTTCAGCAAATAATGGAGGGTTGTCGTTTGAGTCCACAACTGTCACTTCTACAACAGTAGAGCCTGTCATACGTAGCCCTTGGGTTCTGTCTGTGGCAACCACTGTGATTCGATATCGGTCTGCCTTTTCTCTGTCTATCTCTGTGAGGGTGGTTATCCAGCCCGTCTCACTGTCCACAGCAAACATCTCCAGAACATCAGGGTGCTCCTGGATTTCATGCAGAGTATAAGTGACCTGACCATTCAGCCAAGAATCGAGATCAGTGGCCTTGACTTGCACTACAGAAGTCCCTTCTGGTAGGTTTTCAACAATATATGACTGGTAGGGGAAGGACTCAAATTGTGGGCTGTTATCATTGACATCTTTGAGATGGATACTCACATCTATAGTTGAGACCATTTCCATGCCATCTTCAACGTCTCGGACCTGCACTGTGAGCTGATACCATTTGATAGTTTCATAGTCTAGTCTTTTTGTGAGTGCAAGCTTTCCAGTACTGCTGTCAATAGCAAAGACATCATCTTTGTTACTCTCTGGGGTGTTCCCTCCAACAAGGCTGTAGATCACAGACCGCTCATTCTGGGCTTGGAAGATATCCATCTCAGTTCCGACAGCCAGGTCTTCTGAAAGCTCCAACCACAGTGACGGCTCTGCAAACTTTGGGATTAATGTTTCAGGGGGAACTATTCTAATTGAAACAGGAATAATAGATTGCATTGGTGGGTTTCCAGAATCTTTAGCCTTCACAAAGAAGGAATGCAGGCCAGTTTCCAGTCCAATTAGACTTTCCTTTGTGACAATTGCACCACTAAGTGGATGAATTTCGAAGTGCCCTGAATCAGAGTCAGCAGTGTAAATGATATCAGCATTACTTCCCTCATCTTCATCTACTGCTGATGTTTTGATCACAGTTGTACCACTGGGAGCATCTCCTGGCACAGTAACTTTATATTCTGAGAGCCTGAATTTGGGTAAATTGTCATTCACGTCAGAGAGAATTACAATAACAGTACAAAAGCCTAATCGCCCACCGCCATCTTTAGCCATTAAACTGATGCTAATCACTTTCTCTTCTGGGTTTTCTCTGTCAAAACCCTCTACTGTGTGAATCCAGCCATCATCCTTGATGGTAAATTTATCCCTGGCGATATCATTTACAATGATGAATGTCAATTGACCATATATCCCAGGGTCATCGTCAATGGCTTCTACTTGTCCAACCAACGTACCAACTGGAGAGTTCTCAGGGAGCTCAATAAGATACTCATCCTGGGTAAATGATGGGCTTTGTCTATTCTCAGCCATCACATAGATGTTTGCTTCAGCAGTACTTCTGAAAACACCATCAGTTACTGACAAAATTAAGTTGTAGAAGTGCTCAAGAGACAGTCGGCTGATGTTGGCAATCACAATTTCTCCACTTGACGCATCAATTGCAAATAAATTGTTGTCATTTCCAGACAAAATAGCATACTCCAGCTGTCTGGTCCCACGGCTGTCAGCATCATATGCTTTAACACAGGTCACAAGCTTCCCTGGAGAAGAAATCTCACTTATGGTGGCATTATAAAGCTGCTGTGCAAAAATAGGTGGGTTGTCATTAAGATCAGTTACATATATAATCACTTGGACCTCAGCAGACAGCTGAAATGCTCCACCATCAACAGCTTTTACAATCAGTTCATGCTGCAATTGCGTTTCATGGTCCAATAGTCCTGCAGTCCAAATGACTCCACTCTCAACATCTATTCTGAAGTGATCTGAGGTGGCTCCATCCTTTTCATACAACTGATAAAACAATACTGCATTGCTTCCTGTGTCAGAGTCCATGGCTGCAACTTGTAACACAGAGGCTCCAATTACAACAGATTCAGAGATGCTAATATTATACACTGCCGCTTCGAATTTGGGCATGTTGTCATTCACATCTTCCAATATGATATCTACAAAAACATCAGAGTTGGCCCCGGTTAGACAGTCTGTCGCCTGGACACTCAACCGATATGCGGGGTGAGCCTCATAATCCAATGGCTGGATGACTTCAATGAGTCCAGAATTGAAATTAATGTTGAACTGATTGAATGGGTTTCCTTCACTGATGCTGTAGACTGCACAATGTCCTGCAGATTGATTGGCCACGACTTGGAGTATAGAGGTACGAACTTTCACATTCTCAGGGATTACAATCTTGTAAAAAGGTCTTTCGAACACTGGTGTGGCTTTGTTTACCACTGAAATAATGACCTCTGCTTTTGAGAACAGCGGTGGGTTGCCTCTGTCTTGTGCAGTAATGTTAATGATGAACTTGCCAACATTTTCAAGCTCTAGAGGTCTCCTAAGAGATATTTCTCCTGACGGGCTTACTTGAAAATATTTATCATGCTTGTTCAAATAGTATGTAACCTCAGCATTTCTGCCAATATCTTTGTCCACGGTGGTCACCTTCCCGAAAACCGAACCCACGATTTTGTCAATCTGAACAACGGCGCTATTGGGCTGATCTATAAAGACAGGGGCATTATCATTCACATCCTCAATATGCACTCGCACAAGCACATGGGCGGTTCCATTCAACCTTGACTTTTTTGTAACCTCCACAACGATTTCAAACAAATTCTGCTCTTCGCGGTCAAATGGGATGCCTGTGGAGAAAAGCACTCCAGATGTGCGTCCTATTTCAAATTTACTGTTAGGGTTGAGAATAGAATAAAACAAAGGCTCGTTGACTCTATTTCCAACTACAGAGAGAACTGCCAGGGTCTTCTTCTCCATTGAGTTTTCTTGCACATAGGCGGTGACAATTTCCTGAGTGAACTTCAGATTGTGACCTTTATTATCTTTAACATTGACTTTCACAGTTGCAGTGCCAGTAA
Organism: Squalius cephalus; assembly: GCF_949319135.1. NCBI lineage: Eukaryota > Metazoa > Chordata > Actinopteri > Cypriniformes > Leuciscidae > Squalius > Squalius cephalus. Next base: position 19,026,458 of record NC_137135.1, read on the forward strand.
AACTTCCATCAAAAACCCGGATTGTCAGTCTGTACCTGCTCCGCAACTGTGTAGCATTTTGCACAAAAATATCACCTGAGGTTGGATCAAGCAGGAATTTGTTCCCTATGTTTCCATCTACAAGTTCAAAGCATAGTTTGGTGTCTGGCAGTGAGTCCTCGTCGGTAGCCTTTACTGTTATCACTTTAACCCCTTTGTAGGTTGGAAGGAGGAGTGTTGTCTCATATGAATCCTGAGTGAATTTTGGAGCACAATCATTGATGTTAATGACATGTATAGTCACGTTGGCAGTGTTTTGAGCAAACAAACGTGGCATCCCAGTGTCATGGACCTGAACTCTGAAGTTAAACACCTTTCTCTGCTCATAATCCAGGTTACTGAGAGTTTGAATAGCTCCAGTCCCAGAAACGATAGAAAAATAGTTATGAGCGAATGGCTCCATAATCTCATAGACAAGCCTGGCGTTTGACTGTTGATCAGCATCTGTTGCACGAACAACAAGTGGAACATTCTGAGAGGTCAGAGCCAGACTTCTGACAACAGCCGACTCACTGATGAAGCCAGTAAATTCAGGTTGAGTGAAAACAGGATTATTGTCATTTTCATCTTTTAGATGAATGTTTACTGTGACACTGCTCGACATTTCAGCCATGTCCGAACCTTGCACAATCAGTTTATATGACGAAAGGGTTTCAAAGTCCAGTTTTTTCCTTGTGATGATAGCGCCAGAGTTTGGATTGATGTCAAACACATTGTTCACATTTCCCTCTTTGATCTGATAAATGATGGTTGATTGACTGAAGGCAGAGACTAAAGTTACAAAACTTCCAACAGGGACAGATTCACTGACTTCAGCCAATATTGAATTGAAGGGGAACTTCGGCTTGGTATTATCCGAGATAGTGACTGTGACCTGGACGCTTGTAACCACACTGAGAGGAGGTTCTCCTTTATCAGATGCTTTTATTAACAATTCATATTGGTCTCTGTATTCACGATCAAGTTCCCTTGCAACTGTTACAATGCCTGAAGACTGATCAATGTTGAAGGAATTTCCATGATTTCCTACAGAGAATAGAATAGTGAGAATAGAGAGCTTAAAAACAGCATTTACATCTGATAAAAAATGCATTATTTGTAGTATTATTTATATTAGTATCAGGTGTGTGCACTCCATATAATCTGTGAATGCTCTGCATACCCATGCCATTTATGGACTCGCTAATTAATAACACTACAAATTACTATAAATTCAGTTGTTTGAGGTGTACCATAAAGCTTACATGATAAAAATTTGGTAATCCGTATGTAACTGTCAGTCATTTATTTATTTGCCAAACAAAGGTAATTTTCTTCAAATCTGCCAGTTACAGAGGGTCATCATTGTCCTGCGTTCTCAGTGGTTAGAAGTCAAATAAGGCTATGTGTCATGAGACTAAGCAACTGAGTAGTTAACACTGTCTCTAGAGCGAAGCGAGCATCTCGCTTATTATAAACCCATTCAACATATCTGCACCGAGCACTTTTTTTTTGATGTGATGTGCCACCCAGCACACCCAGTTAAAGAAGTCACCGCTCGCTAGTATACTAGTATATATTATATATAGGATGTCCAGAAATTAATAACATTTGGATCGTTTTCCATTAACAATAAAACTTTTCCAATTATTTGACAGTGTTAGTAGAGATAAGCTGTACCTGAATCTATGTTGTAGAGGATCTCAGCATTTAAGCCTTTGTCTTTGTCCAGTGCAGTGGCCTGTAATACAGATGAACCAATCGCAGCTGTTTCAAAGACACGGGCGGCGTACTGAGAGCTGGTGAACCATGGTACATTGTCATTACTGTCCTCCACGTTGATGATCACTCTCACAACATTACTCTTCACAGGCACACCTTGATCCCTAACCTGGAATAAAACATATATATATTAACAACAATCAGCTGTTAAATGCCGTGTGGTATTTTTATTTTTTATTTTTATGTAGTGGACAAAAGAAGTATATAGATGGCCTTACCATTACTGTGAGGATATGTCTGTGCATGGTTTCATGGTCCAGTTTTTCAGCAGTGTACAGAAAGCCTGTCCCAGGATCAAGACTAAACTTCTTCAGGCTAAATAAGTCTGTGCTGCTCAACAGTGTGTAGGATAATTTGTTCTTCTCATCTTTATCTGTTGCATTTATTTCCAGTATCTTCATACCAGGCTTGGTTTCCTCTGGAATACTTATCTCATATTGATTTTGGCCAAACTGGGGGCGATGTTCATTTGTGTCAAGAACTTGAATTATGACCTGTTTAACAAAGCACAATCCACACAGTAAATATTTTGAATATGTATTTGTTAAACATTTGTTATATTATTATTATTATATTATATTACTTACATTATTTTAAGTATATGATTATTTATATTAACCATAAAATAACAAAGGGAAAAATCTAGCTGCTTTAATGAAGTACTCCTACTTTTTTTTTTTTTAAGTTCTTCCAGTCAAAATCATTGCATATATGTCCAAAATCCACACTTAATCATATTTAGATTTACATATTATTTTTGGAAGATGCATGTTTACTCAAAACAATAACGTATTCAGTACGTATTATTTGACCTTAGACACACATTTATTAAAATATTTAATTCACACAGACCCTGAAACTGCCCACAAGTAAGAAGCCCATTATAGGATGACAAACTGTACAGAGTGCAATCTCCAGGAGGGCAATGCTCTCTGCAACAGGAGAGATGGACTGAGGGCTGAAACAGAGCTCTCTTTTAAAACATTACTCCCTCTCACATCATTCTTTGCCTCTGGGTCTGCTCACACTGATGGATGAGTCTCGCACTGTGACCTGATAAGGCTGGCTGGCTTGGCTGATACATGATGCAGGTATCGCCCAAGGAGAGGTATGTTCACACCATGACAAAAGGACAGTGGCAACTTATACATTAGAAAGACAGCAGTGAGCCTGACTTCAGCTAAGTGCGCCCAATAGTATCACAGTATGCAGGTGCCAGGGCACATTCCAGTTACTTGGGTTATCCTTTTTTTTTTAACATGAAATTTAATATTTTCTATTAAGCTTAAACCTGATCTTTCTATATGTCATGTGTAGCAAGAGAAATGAGTGAAAGTTATACTATGACACGTGATTAAAAAGATTAAAATATCAAGCATTTAGAAAAAAGCTAAATGATATGTTTCCTTTGTGACAAATTTAAACCTGGCATTCATTGTGAGACATGCAATCTTTTTAATTTTAAACTCTTTGCAATTTGAGTAGTGGCGAAATGTAAAGGTAATACTAAACAACAAAATAATTATCCTGTCAGAATACAGATCCACGCGTGCACAATCTGTCAAAGCAAAGATGTGCATCATTTTCCTTATCTCTCCATCCAACTGATCCTATTTTACAAATGCATGGGCAATTTCTTGGTAAGTGCCATTAAAGACAAAACACCTGAGTGCTGATGGATCTTGTTCCATCTGTTGCTTCAACAGTAAGGTTGTAATTTGACTGCCATTCAGCATCTAGAGCTCCAGCGATGATAATTGTGCCACTCGCCTTCTCCACATCAAAGTGGTTGTCAGCGTTTCCACCTTTTAGTACCAAAACAGACAGCAGCCACATATTAATGCTATTCACAAACAGGCAGAATTTTTGCATAATATAGAATTTGCATTAGCTATTAAAGTAGCAAACGTTCAAAGTAAATATTGTGCAAGATCGCTTCCAGAGAATATGAATTCAGAACTCTTTCTGGTATGTGACAGGAAATAATGCAAGAGCTGTGAGAAGATAGGAAATATTTCAATTTATCAGCAGATACCTGCTGTACAGTTCAGGTCACAAGACATCTGTAGAATGTGAAAAACTTCTTTAGCATGTGTGACTCCTTGTGAAGCAAGAGAAACAAGAAAAGAAAAGCAGATGAGCCAGACAAGGCGGCGGCAGAGGGGGGAAAAAAAACAGTTGAAAGCTGATTAGGGCAAAATCAAGGTTGGGTTATTGAAGATTATCTGAACATTGAACTTTAAAGAGCTGAAGCATCAAGAATGACTAGAGATTAAATGGCAAATACAATTCTGCCACCATTTATTCACCCTCATCTAGTTCTTCTAACCCTTATGATGTTCTTTCTTCCAAACATAAATGGAGATATGTAATGATGTTTTTTCCCCATGCAATTACAATGAATGGGAACTGAGGCTTTCAAACTTCAAAAAGCTCCATAAAAGTATTATAAAAGTGATACGTGACTTGTGTGGTGTCTTCTAAAGCCATTCAAAGACATTTTGTGAGGATTAAACTGAAGTTTAAATTAAACTAAAACTCAAAAATGGATTCTTTCATCATTTACTCACCCCCTGTGTGAGTTATTTGTAAGAACGTTGAAAAACAAACAAAACTGGAAACCATTGACTTTCATATATGGACAAAAACATAGACATTCTTCAAAATATGTTTGTGGCGAGCAGGACGAGGCCGAGGGCCATGAGAGAACGGCGCGAGGCCGGTGACGTGATTGAAAATGAGCGACACCTGCGCAACGCACCAGTCTCGTATCTCTCATGGAGGAGCGGAAGCATGAAGGAGGAACGACTACAGTGAAGATCGAGAGAGGCCAGGCCTGGATTTATGTTGTGTTTTGTTATATGTGACAGCAGTCATCCGCGAGAGGCTGCTGTCTTTACTTTCATTTTGTATTTGTTTATTTTACGTTTATTAAAGTCTTTGAATGTTTGCCGGTTCCCGCCTCCTTCTTCCCACAACATCTAACCTTGCTACAATGTTATTTTGTGTTACAAAGACGAAAGAAAGTCATAAAGCTTTAAAACACATTAGGGTGAGTAGATAACAGAAATTGCATTTTTATGTAAACTATCACTCAAAAACATGATAGAAGTAACAATGTCCATAAATCATTTGTCATCAATTCTGGAGTTTAACTCACTGACTTTTTATAGCGTTTAACAGACCACTGGTGAGTAAGCTTATCAGTGAATAACAACTTCAATTTTAGGATGTTCTTCACTTAAAGCTACCATATGACTTCAGTAGGCTTGAAATGTATCGGATGAGTGTAATGGACACTTTCATGGAAACATTAATGATGCATTTGTGTCCGTTTTGAAGCTGGGAAACTCCTATACATTGCATGAAATCCAACATACTTGTATTAAATAACTCATGTTGTGATTCACTGAAGAAAGAGAGTCATATGGGTTTGGAATCACATGAGGGTGAATAGGTGGGTGGAAATACTATTTTGAGGCTGATTGTAGAGCTTTAGATCTTTACCTTTGATCGTAAACCATACAGGAGAGTCAATTGGCTGAGCGCTGATGACTCCCACCATATGGGCCACTGGATCATTCTCCATCACAGAGAATGAGAGCGGAATCTCCTCAAACGCCAGCAGTTGTTTAGCCAGCTTAGGCTTTGGAATCCACTCTATGTGCAACCGACAGATGGACGACTTTGAAGGCTTTCCATTGTCTGATGCTTTAATCTGCAAGACAGCAATGTGAGTGTTTTCTCCTGTTTTTTTGACATAGACATATCAAGAGCCTATTTTTTAAGGATGGTAACTATATGGGGCATACTGTTTTTGTTAACTGTATGTCAGTGGGTGATTTCTGTCACAATATTTACTTAATTTAATTATCAAAGTTAACAAAATTCTCTATCATTTAGAAGCTGCATTCAAAATTTTGTAAATATTTGAAGCAGCAAATACACCTCCATTAAGTCTGTCACCATTTGGAGTCTAGGAATTGAAATAAACGTACTGTGAGAATATGATACTCCCCCGCTGAAAAAGCCTCTTTGGAGAACACAAACCCAGTTGTGTGCTCAATGGAGAATTTCCTGTGCTCTTCACCCTCCTCGATTGTGTATGAGATATCAGAGGAGGGACTCTCATCTCTGTCATAAGCAATCACTCGATAAATTGGCTCCCATTCGACTGCCTCTGGTCGTTCCACCAGCTTGATTTTAAAGGTCTTTTCCAGAAACTGGGGACTGTTGTCATTTTCATCCAATACGTTGACTATCACACGAACCGTTGTAGACTTGGTTGGACTGCCATCATCCGAAACAGTGATCTGTTTAAGAATAAAAAACAGATCTCAGGCCTGAGCGCTTGAGAAACTACTGCCAAAACAAACATGAGAGAGGCATAAAATGTATTCAATTAAAGGTAAACTTCAATATCTCTTCAACATGAACAGTAAAATGTAAATTATTTTCACACCATCAGGTTGTTTTAAACCGGTATGGTGTCATTTTTGTAATTGAAATACAAAATTAGAATGTCTCAAAAGAGTATTTCATTCATGAAGCAGACCAACCACTTTTATATCCTTTTTAGAGCTGGGCATATTGTCACTTTGTTCTATTGTTGTATGAAGAAAAACAGCATGAAAATTCTTCTTTGACTTCTGTGGAAGAAAATACAATGCGATATCATCAGTTACAGGGTTCAGCAGCTTACTTCAAGAAGATGCTCTGCTTGCTTTTCTCTGTCCAGTTTCCGTGATGTGGTTGTCACCAACCCTGTACAAGAAACGAAAAATGGTACAGTACATTTCAGTGAGTTTCTTCGTCTGACTGAGAAAACCTTCTATTAGTAATAAAAGATTCAAGCTGTTCTCCAGACAAAAAAAAAAGGGAAACATTCAGGCTTGACAGATAAAAGTACCCTACATTTTGTATTCTTTTATGTTGCATTCCTTCATGTACTTTTTTGCAAAAGAGAAAAAAACTAGTCATAGTTTATGTAATATGTTCTCTGTTCCTGGAAACGCTAACTGAACGGTCACAATTATTCTCCAGAAAAACATTGAGTTCTCAATGTACCAACTAAGTTCAGTTTGTTCAATTGACTTTGGCAGCGAAATCCTTTGAAAAACTTTTTTTCTTGCACTGTTGAGACCTTAAGCTGAGCTGACTGTGTGGCAAGTAATTTGGTGGAGGAGAAATCAATTGGCGCGTCAAATTAATTAGCTGCATTCATTACTTGTGCTGCTCAGTGAATGTAATTAACCAGCTGGTGTGAATATCAATGATGTTTAAAAACTTCAGGAAATATTTCATGTCAAAACGTAAATGTGAAAATTTGTTATTTATTGAACAGAAAATGTGTTATTTACTTGTACATTTGTGAACAATAACATGTTAATGCTCATACATTTTTCTCCCTCACAGGTATGAACAACATTTAAATTTTGCAGTTTATTCATGTCTATTGGTGTATATATTCAAGTACAGGGTAAAATGTTTTAAATTGTGTTCCCAAAATGTTCAAGGTGCTCCTTGTTGCATATGAAACATGAAGGGCATTGCTTTAATAACACAGTCCCATTTTCATCATCATCATAATAATAATGCTAACACTGAAATAAATGTAAAAAAATATGTAAAATGTATTTGAAATTCATTATTTACATGTTTAAAACACAAATCCACATGCTGGGATTTAGCAGTTTCGATCAGAGGCATCTATTTACCTGTCTGGGAGTTGATGGCAAAAAATCCCTGTGGATTTCCACTGGTTATTTTATATGAGAGATCATCACTTGATTCAGAGTCCAGGTCAAATGCTTGGATCTGGATGACAGAGACGTCTTTGGGAGAGTTCTCAGATACAGAGGGATAGTACACAGGCTCTGTTGTCAGTGGAGCATTATCATTGACATCTTGAACCTCGATGTAAACCTCCACAAATGAAGAAAGTGGCACAATTCCTTGGTCTGTAGCATAGACTGTAAGCCAGTAATGATTAGTAGTCTCACGATCGAGGGTCTCTTGTGTCCTTATAATGCCTGTGACAAAGAAAAGAAGAAGGAACATGTTGCACTACATGAAGCACTTTAAACATTTAGACTGAGACAGCACCAACGGTGCTGCTATAAAATCTTGTCACATGGCACTGGGAGTTTTGCATTGCAAACTCTAAAGTCTAGATAAGGATGAAGCCACCATACATAACCATACAAAGTAGGAACGTCTTATACATTGCTAATAATATTCTTTTTAAATGAAAAATGTAGGCTAATCAACATACAGTAGAAGCAAAGAATAAATATATTATCTATCAGGGAACTGAGAATTCATAACACAGACATTTGCATAAAAGATTAAATGTGTACAGGGCAGACATTGTACATAAAATATTGAGTGAATAAGATGGTAAGGGAAGATGAGGCAGCTCTTTGTGTTTCTCTGTTTGGCAGTGTCTGCTTTCACGCTGTGGGCTTTTTTCTAAAGCTAGCGGTGTGGCTTCTACAACTCAGTAAAACTTGATAACCTCTTTCCTCAGGGTGAAAGTACCCAGCAAATCGCTCTTTGTTTCTCCCTCTTATTCTCTCTCTTTTTCATTTGGTCTCTCTCACGTCTTTAGATAGCACTATAGTACAAATAACAAAATTAAATCATTGTTGTTTGTTAAAAATGCATAGAGTGGACCCAAAGAGTATTGGAAACTTTTTTTATAGGCATGAAGAACATTTTAATAATTGAAATATTATAACCCTCTAAATAAATAACCCTTTTCCACTACAAAGAACCTTTTGTGCAATGGAAAGGTTCCATGGATGTTAAAAGTTCCTCATGGATTAAGAATGTATAAATTCTGTTCCCCTCAAGTTCACACAAGTGTCCTTGCAGAGTAACCACAGATGTAGTTCATCACATAAACTGTAACCATAATTTTGAACAATAATGAAATATTTTGCTTGAAAACTTCAATTACATTCACAATGCAAAGAAATATATGTTTAAATGTTCAAATACTTTTTTGCAGCAATCTCTCCTCATTCAATACAGAAGAACAAAAAGATGACCATGAAAATGTATTTACACATCCATGGTATGCTCATTCAGCATAGTGTTTGTTTGTCTTTAGATTTAGTGTGTAGATTCCTTAATACTACTGATGATTTACTTACAAATGTTTTGAATTAATAAACCCGATAGACTAATTTAATAAATGTTTTTCCTTTAAAAAAGCAATAAAGAATACAAATTAGCTTACCGCTCTGATCATCAATGGTGAACACTCCAAGGCCTGAACCGCCTCGTAAGGTGTAGCGAACTTCTCCATCCCTGCCGCTGTCCTCATCATGAGCTGTAACTTTCATAACAGAGGTGCCAACTGGGACGTCTTCACTCACAGTGCCCCAGTCCACAAAGAATGGGAAAGAGGGGCGGTACATATTCTCATTAACATCCACAATCTCCACTTGAATGAAGCAGGATGAGGATAAAGGGTTTGGCTTGCCTCTGTCTTTGGCCTTTGCTGTCAGATTATGTACTTGTCTTGTTTCGAAATCAAGAGTCTGAGAGACGTACACAGCTCCAGTCATTTTATCCACCTGAAAGTTTCCATCTTCCCCATCTGTTAGACTGTATCTCACCTGTCCAGACAGGCCAAGGTCAGGATCGTGAGTTTCAAGCCAGAGCACCAAGGTGCCCTCTGGAATGTCTTCTCTAACTCTGATATGGTATTGTTGGGGTATAAATGTAGGAGCATTATCATTCACATCCTTCAAATGAATGTGTAACAACACTGTTGATACCATTTTAGGCTCATCAATTGCTGCATCAAAAGCAGCCACCCTCAAAACAAACAACGGATTGGCCTCTCTGTCTAACAGCCCATTAACAGTTACAATCCCTGTTTCCTCATGTATGACAAATTTGTCAGTTTCAGTAAGAAACGAGTACCTAACCATTCCATTGACCGCTAAATCTTTATCTTTCGCTTCAAGCTGAATGATGTCTGTTGCCATAGCAGTGTCCTCACTTATTTCCACTGAATACTCACGCTGAAGGAACTCTGGACTGTTGTCATTGGCATCCAAAATGTTAACATCTAAAATATGAGATGAGGATTTCTGCGGTAAGCCGAGGTCATAAACAGTGATGTTGAGAGTGTAGCTGTCTGTTGTTTCTCTATCAAGTTGCTGGAAAACTTTAAGCCACCCTGTGTCAGACTCTATCGTGAAGCGGCTATCAAAATCTCCCCCTGAGATCACAAAAAGCAATTTCCCATTGAAGCCAGAGTCTGAATCGACAGCTCTGAGGAGTGCTACGCTTGTCCCTACAGGAAGGTCCTCTTTAACTTCTATTACAGTAGGAGTGGACTCTATAAACTGTGGAGCGTGGCGGTTAACAGAATGGATGTCTGCGAATTCATCCTCTGCTTCTTTCTGACTGTGTAGTTTAGAGCCAAAAAGCAGCAGCCCTGCTAAAGTTCTCAGAACACCAGTCTCTGCACATTTGGAGTGGACATGTTTGAAAGCATTAACAACTGTTAGATTTAAGAACATAGGAGTACTTGATATTTCTCCATCGCTAGCAGTTATTTGCAGGTGGTGGAATGAGTGTTTCGCGGCATTGCCATCCCTCAGCGACTTTTTAAGTGTCAGCACCCCAGAGCTGGAATCCAATTCAAAAAGATTCAAGTTATTACCAGTGTCAATTCTGTACTGCACTACGCCGAGATCATCGGCATCAATGGCAGACACCACCATTATTTGTTCACCAACCCCTAGAGTTCTTGGCACAGTAACATCACAATCGATATTCTCAAATTGCGGCTTATTATCATTCAGGTTGGTGAGAGTGATTGAAACCACAGCCTCTGCCTCACGGCGGAAAGGGGAGCCCCAGTCTGAGGCTCGAATCTTTAGGGAGAATTTGCTTGGCATTATCTCATAATCTAGATCCTCCGCGGTGCTTATGACACCGGAGAAATAATCCACTTTAAAAGGCTGTTTGTTCACATTGACAATACTGTAGGTGACATAGCCATTTTCTCCGTCGTCTTTGTCATGAGCACTGACTGTTAAGACGCTGGTCCCAATGGGCACATTTTCGGCAACACTGGCTTCAAAATTAGATTTTTGAAAGGTTGGGGTGTTGTTGTTCACGTCACTTACACTGACAACCACCTTGGTCACTGCTCGCCTGTCACTGGTAACAACATCAAATTCATATTGACTGACACTTTCTGCTTTTATAGGTGTCGTGGTGGTAATAAGGCCTGTGTTTGGATTAATAACAAATGGATTCTCATGTTGTTGCATTTTAAATTGTAACAAGTATTTAATCTTAGAATGTTTCTGTACAGTTTTGACCATAACAACAGGAGAGTGAGGTGGCGCAAACTCACTGAGACTAACTCTATAGATGCTCTTCTCAAATGCAGGAGTCTCTGTGTATTCACTGGGCGGTCTCACCCTCACAACTATGGCTGAGGAAAACTTTGGAGGATTTCCCTTATCTTTAGCCTGCAATGTAAGATTGTACCCAAAACTATAACCCTCCCATTCCACTTCCTTGATGGCCTTGATCATGTATTCTTTGCTCCCAGGGTTTGTTCTGAATGTCTTGAACTGCTGGAGTGGATCTCCAGCTACGATGCTCAAAGAGGCAATCTCGCCGTTCTGCCCTTCATCACTGTCCTCCACAGTCACACATGCATAAGTGGGATCCCTGGTTGCGTTCCATGGAGTTAAGGGGACAGCTGTGACGACAGGTGCATGTTCATTGGCCTGCAGAACATGCACCTTTAGCTTTGCTGTGCTACTGCTGCTGCTACTCCCATAGAGCTTAAGACCTCTGTCCACGGCCAACACATCAATCTCATAAAGAGCCACCTCAGAGTAATCCAGCTTGCCTGCCAGAGTTATGACCCCACTAGTAGGATGAATGGCGAACATGTCAGTCCACTCTTTGAAGCTGAAATAGTACTCTCCGTTGGTGCCTGTGTCAGCATCTGTGGCAGAAACTCTGCCTATGCTTGTTCTGATGGCTAAGTTTTCAGGTACAGAAAAACTGTATGTAGTCGGTGAGAAAAGAGGTCTGAGATCATTCGTGTCCAGAACTTGTATTTTAACTTGTGTTTGTGCCTCAGCACCAGTATGTCTTTCAATAGCATTTACAGACAGTAGATAGTGGTCTTTTACTTCCCTATTGAGAGTGGCAGAATTCCCTCCTCTGGTCCTTATTCGCAGGAAACAGAAATTACCCAAAACATACTTCTCAGCTTTGAATAAATTATCGTGGTCTCCGGATTCTATTAAGTACCAAATGTCCCAAGACTTGTTCGCCATGAAAATGCCCATTTTTATGGGGCATTCAACAAAGGTTTTTGCTGCTGAATTTTCAAATATCATTACATTGTAAATTGGATGAGTAAACTGAAAAGGCAATGCATCATCCAGTTGCTGGGCACCTAAGCAACTCCACATACACAGCATTACAAGATGGTTAATCCAGGATTTACCCATTGTGACACAGGTGATTACAGAGCCAACTGAAAAAAAGAACAGAGCAACAGGTGGAAGGAAAAACTGTAAATATGACATTAAAATAAATAGCACAATAATTTCTCAATTCAACCCCCATGTGAAATTATTTAACCCTATAAAGCCTATACTGTATCATATTTTATACGTGAATTTATAAGGCCTCTAATTTATCAACATAATCAAAACTTTGTTTTCTACATGTCTTCTGATTGATAGTTTATACATTTTTAGCAAGTAAATGGCATTTTAGTATAATTCTAAAAATGTCCACCTTCAGGTCTTGGTCACATGTTACTAATTTTAAAATATTAGATATTTAAATATTAGATATTTAAATATTTTAAGATAAATACTGGACCGATGCAGCTTAGGTTTACTGGATTATCCACACTTTTGTTTTTTAAATATCAAGTTAAAATTTGACTGTGAGTCTGAAATATGATACTTCTGGCATTTGAGGAAAGTTTGTGTAGGCCTACTGTACATCTCTCAATCATCATTGATTGCATTAAATGTTTTTCCCCCACAATAAAACTACAGAACTTTAATCATAAAACTAATCTAATATTAGAAACTAATAACTGATATTTAAATATCATCTTACCAAGACATATTATGGGTAAATATAAAGTGACAATTTATTCTTAAATGCAGTTTATGTAACTAGCTTGCTATACTGTTATAAATACCTTGGGTTGTGCCTCTAAATAAAACCTCTAAGTGTTTTGTTTTTTTCATTCTTAAGTATAAGCTCCATATTCTCCTATATCATTGAGCAATACAATCCCAATTAAATATGATAGCTAGGCTACTTAACAAAAACACTAATGTAACCTTTTTTTCTTTTTTGTCTAAACTGTTCAATTGAAATATATATTTATTTTTGTCTGATTTTTATTTCAGGGCTACTTCAATAAATAGCCTACTTATAAATGCTTAATTCTGATTGGGCAATATTGAGAAACACGCAGGAAGCGTCTGAAATCGCGTAGGCCTAAGTTACTCGCAAATGCATTAATTTTAACCATTGACGAAGTACAATTTTACTACGAGGATTTTCGTGATAACTCTGGCACTTAAACTTGAACGTCCTGACTACGTTAAACTTGGTTCTATCTCCAATCGAACGGCTCCTCAACGGCTCAAGTGGCTCGAGTTGCTCGCCGCACACATCCTCAGCTCGTGCAGTTGCCTTGGCTACATCATTCATTATCGTTCTTATTACACTACCAAACAAACAAATAAATACGAAAAGAAATAAGCTATTAATTTACTACGAGTAAAAACTAATACCTGAATCATTCAGGTATTAGTTTTTACTCGTAGTAAATTAATAGCTTATTTCTTTTCGTATTTATTTGTTTGTTTGGTAGTGTAAAAAGAACGATAATGTAGGTCAGTGCAGAACAAACACGTGTATTTAGCGACAACGGCTTGATGACAGAAAATAGTCTATCCCATATAATTATTTGAATAAAAGGCTAGCCTAAATATGAGCTGAATAAAATGTCAAAAATGTAGCCTACTGGTATTAAACTGGTATTTTATTACTTGTATTTTATTTGAAAGTTAATGTGGATGATTTGAACGTAAGACTTTGTCAAGTTTTTGATTAACTGCAAGCACATCGATCAGTTCCGACTGAAAGACATAGTTCTAAAGTTTGTCCTTATACCAAGCTCATTGTTAATGTAAGAAATGCACGCGTCTTATATAGTAGTGGTGATCATCTTAGTAGGCTACAGATATTTATCGCGAGCGCAGATGAAGTTATGGAACTATTCAAGAAATTGATTTACCTGTATTATTATTTGTGAATAAAAGTGCATGGCTTTAGCTGTTACTTACCATCGCTGCAAAAGAATATTCGTGTAAATTAAGAAGCAATCCACATATAGGCTCTATCTCAGGTATTTCCCAAATAGAAATGCGGTTTAAACTCCACATGAGCCGGAGAGCAGTGCCTCACACTGCTCACACTGATGCTGGATCATTACTGCTCCTCCGAGGACAGGTCCGTCTCGATCAGCCTCGATGATGTCATCAGTGTCAGAAGTAAGTTAAGTGGGCTACAGAATGGTTTGTGTGTGATCTGTCAGAAAAATATTTAAGTAACACATCAACAAGATTGTGATAATTCAACTACATGATAATTGTATACACAGCTCGCTGATGCTACAAATAAGTGGAATGAAATATTTCATAGTCATTTTGGACCACAGGGTATTTTCACCCTGATACTGTAGATGGGTGTGGTCATATTAATATTAAAATTATTTGTTTGTCTGTTTAATATTTATTTTTTTAAAAATAGTATATTTTTATCCTCTGACCTGTGCTTGTCTTATATGCCTGTCTCATTGCAATCTGCCATTTTGTCTCGAAATTTCACTTTTCCTCCATAATATTCCCTTTTATGCTTGATTGAGTGTTACAGTTTTTACATGACAAACCTTTCTGATTTATTTTGTTATTAACTTATTATTAAGTGCAAGGCATATGCTGAAATACACATTGCCTTAAATCGTAAAATTAAGCCATGTGATTGTGTTTATTGAACAGTTGTTGTTTGTTTTGGGAAATAGATTGTAGTCCAAAGGACATTAAGGAGCATTCAAAGTGTGTGTGTGTGTGTGTGTGTGTGTGTGTGTGTGTGTGTGTGTGTGTGTGTGTGTGTGTGAGTGAGTGAGTGAAGGGGTTCACAAAGGAAATACAATGGGGGAAAAGGCTATATGCACTTTCCTAATATCTCTTCCATCAAATCCAGAAACACCAAGACACCTCGATGCATCAGAATATTACTCCATAAAGTCCAGTTATTGTGCATTAAAAGTAACTTGCCAAGTGCATGGTAACATGCTTTATTTATAAATCTAGCAATAACAAAACTTAAACAAGCTTGACTTGCATACCTGTAAAAACAGTTTGAATTTGTTGGACATTTTATTCACAAACTTGGTTATCCTCTCAGACTGGTGTAGTTTTTAAGATCCATTCAATAAACCACTGCCAGATTTTCTCCTTAATGAAAAACAACAGAATGCAAACCCTGCAGTTTCATTTTTGATTGTATTGGCACTTGCTTTGCAACAAGATGATACTCACAGCGTGGAAGCTGTAAGTGTCGCATTGATCGTTCATGAGTGGGAGGATGTATATTGAATAAGCCTGTGAGCAAAACACTTTCACTTTTTCATCTCGCTCTAACATGTTATTTGCATTCATCTCTGGCAAGAGACTACAGAGAAGCACTCTGCTGTTTTGAGACAATATGTGCTTTTGAGCGTCTCTGTATCCTCTCATGATACCGGCGATGATATGCCCCTGTACAGTGCTGTTAAGTTAGACACAAAGGGAGAGATAAACACATAACACATAACCCATATTGCATCGTCTTTATTTCCCTAGCAGGATTACTCAGGTTCTCTGTAACGATGCAAAGAAGTGGGATGATAGCACACGGACATTGGTAATTAAACATGGAAAACAATCTGTGCAACACATTTACATAAGAAACTCATAGTCATATGAAAATTAAGAAGTACAGCTGTATAATACTGCCAATTCTTGACAATTTAATTCAGAGCAAAAAAATAAAATAAAACCATTCAGTCTGTTATTCATACAGCTGCAACAATGGTAATTTAAACTACAGTAGTCTACATTTGAAGTGTAAAACCTTTCATCAAAGTTATACATGAATTTTGAACAACACCCGTTTTTGTCTTAGGACAACTTTGATGCACTTTTTTGATCCACTTCAAATGTTGACTACTGTATTTTAAAGGAACACTGCTTGTTTATCTTTTGTGGATGCACTGATCATCTTTATGCAGAAATGACAGAATTGAAAAACAGGTGTGTTATTTAGATGCACTGTCCATACAAAAC